>NW_022595262.1:933703-1129066 GCF_009176505.1 Sitodiplosis mosellana | reverse complement strand
CTTTTTGGACGCATATGGTTATTTGTAGGAAACGCGGAATTTGTATAAACATCAATACGAATAGTTATTACTTTATCATAATAAAAAAAAGATTCACATGCGAACATAACATATGAAACTTTATTTTGTTCACGTATTAAATTGCTAAACACGTATATTTTAAGCCAAGAACTCGAATCGTAAGTGTAAAGCTTGAAGAAGAACGAATGGGCAAACTTCAAAGCATATCTTTCGCCTTGCCTTCCAACTTACAACATGAAGTATTTTTTTCCATCTTCTTGTGCTTTATTTTTGCTTCAGCTGTTCGAAGTACTTTTTTGAATTAAAAATAAGAAGATGGAAATGTGCACTTACCAAAATTACCAACCTTTCAAATCCGACATGGATACAAAGATGAATACGGATAACTGGAGCTATTCCACAACCTCGGCTTGGGATTACGCCCATGAGTTGTGAAGACAAAACAGTTTCTTTTTTCGGTGAACGAAGCCCATTTCAAATTAAAGTTTTCATCTTGAACTCACCACATTCTCATATGTTTAATTACGTGTCAATGCTCATTAAGATAAGTGAAGTGATACCATTTGAAAAGTTTAAAGTGTATCGAGGTGTTGAGTAGAATTGCTGAAGAATTTTGCGATGGAAAAAAATAAATAAAAGTAATACAACCTTATCTGTTTCAATCTTTGTCGTTTTATTTTGAAAATAAAAGTTCAGTAACGTTGAACAGATTTTTCAAATAAGTTTTTGTAAAAGCAATAGTTTGAAGCAATATATAAAATCCAATGCACAAATGTGTGAAATATTCCCAATTGTGACGCAAACCTCAAATATTGCTCTGGTTTTCGGCACATAAAACCATTCAGTCACAAATTGCTTTGAATCGAGAACGTCGGGAATTTTGGTCTATTGTACCTATTCATGACATTGGTGCATGTGTGCGAACAGAAAGGGAAAATCGATAAATTTCATCAACAATCTAATTACATGCATCGTTTGACGCATTGGAGCCCGCAAACCTAGGCGCCTTCAGCTGTAATATCAATTATGTTGGCCACTATTTGTGTGCATTTTGAGACAAATATTTGCCGACAATGTCCGCGAATATACGGTTTACACACTTTATCCAGCAACCAACACAAAACTAAATCGAACTACTAGAACCGCACATAATGCATTCCTTTCGTTCCGTCCGGCTCCTTGTTCGATGGAGCAGCTTAAATTATTATTATCGAATCAAACAGCATGCTTCGTTTAGCCGCTCGAAAATTGCTGACGTAAACTACAGAGGCAATCAGCATGCAAAAATCAAGATACAACCATTTCTGAATTTAGATTGATTGCGATCAATAAAATAATTATTTGTTTTGCATGAGAAAACATAGTTATTTTTTTCAATCACGATTGAAAGAAAAACCATTTGTGAATGTAAAAAGAACTTCGTTTGTTCGCAGCGAAGAAAAACATTTCGTAGAAGAAAAAAAAATATACAAAGAAAGGTTAAAGGTATCAATTCATGAACATGTAAATCATTTTATAGAAAATGTTTACTATTTCCTTGAACTTGTCATCGTTTCCTGCAGAATGTTTTAGAACATTTTCACTAGAATTCTGAATGAGATTTTACTTCATTGCGGCATGAACAACAAAATCGAACACATGAATGTTTTGCAAATACACAAACACACGTACCTACGATTTCATTCAAACCGCTCATAATAACCATAAAATTGGAGTCATAAAATCATCGCGTGCGAAAAAGATATTTATCATTTTATTTCAAAAATTTGCACAAAAACTCAACGGTAACATCAAAGGAAGGCTGGCCTTAGAACTCTGAACATGTGTTTTTTTATTTGAGAGAGAAAAAAAAGACCAAAATTAAAAACTTTCAAGAAAATGAATGTGACAAAGATCAATAATAATAAAAGCTAAATAAATGTTTGGCTTTTCTTTTTCATCAACAAATATTTGTTCAATCACGATTTGAAAACCAAGAGTTGCGAGTCTCGCACACATTTTCCTTTCGTGTTATTTTATTGTTACGAAAATTAAAAAAAGTATACGCGAAGGAAAACAATTTTTATCAATTTTCCTGTGGTGATACGAAATCTTTGCGGATCTTTAATCACCACGAGCTGAAAGTCTTTTCCAGGGAGTGTGCAAACATGTTAGAAAATTAACAAGCAACAATAATTGTAGGAATGGTGCAATGAACCGATTGCAATAATCAAAAATGGTGCAAAAATGGAATGGCTCGTTTTTCGTTTGAGGATCGTAATAAAGTTTAATGAGTGTTTGCAGTGCCAATGAGGACGAGCTGATAAGAAGATGTTACTGCGCCGAATATACATAGCATTTATGTCTTCGCCAGATATTTCGATGAGACAACGGCACAGCCCTTCGAAAATTGCTTGTCACACATTCATTGTATTCCACACTGGATTTTGCAGCCACATCCACTTGGTTTCAGCGTTCTCAGCTAGTGAATACACATTTTGGGGGAACGGAAACTTATACCACAGATAAGGAATGCGACATTGCGAGACGATTTACGTGATGCCGATAACAATCGTGATGCCGATGAGAATAAAGCGTACATGAAATTTGCGCAAAAATTCACACCCCGCGACCATCCTGATTTGATGCTGTTTGAGTATGGCGAAGTCTGTTCGATTTTTACGTATGAAAATGTGTTGCTTTGATTTAACCGTAAAATTTATACACGCATATATTGACGTATATAGATGCGTAATGTTCATCGTTAGCAATTTAATATGAAATGACAGAAAAATAGATTCACAACATCAGTTATTTATCCGGTGTTGCAGCGCAACCATATCTTGCTAACTTTGTTCCCAGAACAAATGACGGAAATTAACAATGTTTGCGGTTTTCTGTAGTTTTTAATGTAAAACTTGAGTATAAAGACATTAACAAACGATATTCATGTTACGGGAAACGGAAATGAAACAAAGAACTTTGCCAATTAAACTGTGAAATAAATGATATGAAAAGCGTTTTAATAATTACCGCAAAACAGTTTTGTAATTTGAACGACGAAACTTAAAATGTAGTAGAACCATGATTATGAGTATTTTCAATGGACTTTACAATGGAGTATTTTCAATGGAAAGTATGATTTTCTCTCGATTCAGATCATTTTTCATCTGCGTGTGTAGAAACACGCGTTCAGAATCTTTGCATTATGGCGTTGTCATTTCGATGCGAAAAACATTTTTTTAGGCTAAACACTGTAATTAAATTATCACTACAGTATCTAAAATGAGCTTGGATGTTGTCCCAAATAAATGATATTGTCGTCGTTACGTTTATATGCTTCTGGCATAACGTAAACGTTGATGTTAATAAGAGCTTTACCTGACGTCAGTCACTCTTAAAATGCTCTCACTGCAAAAATATTTAACCGTTAGAACGAATGTCGAGGGTTTCCAATGCAATTTCGAAGAAGAACAAGAATGAAAAATGAAAATTCAATTTGTTCCATATTCCATATATATATATACTTTCCCATAAGCTGATTACTATCCGAATGCAATCGCAGTCGCTCGCAAACATAAAAGTAACGACCACTGCAGTGTGCTCAATTCCATGCAAGTGAAACTGTTTACAAATAAAAATGCTCAGACTTTGAACATTACGTCGAGATGTTTCTTCGGTGGGATACTTGACACATGCAAAACCTTGCCTTCCCAAAACTGTACGCTTTTACTTTGAAATGGGAATAAGAATTCCAAGTTTTCAAGTAACTTAGCTATTGCATTTGAAAAGAGCAATTGTTAAAGAGGATTTTTGTTGCTCAGCAGCGTCTCTATTCTTCAGCGAGAAAGAAAAATGACGAAGCGAGCAAGGGACGACTAAAGTCGGAAATAAAAGTTATTTGGATTGACATGGAAAATTGGATGCGGGAGATGTATTCGGAAACCGAAAGATGAGCAGAAAAAAAAACGATTCTAGAAAGGATCGAAAGAAATGTGTGTGTGTTTAAATCAACGAAATAATCTGCGTTAGACGAACGTTGAGACGTTTATTGTGTTCAACACATATTTTCGATCGATTCATACGCTCCGGCGAAAACTTTTCCATTAAAGCCTTATGCTCTTATGTACATAGATCAGACGCAATTGAAGCCCATCTTGGACATCAAATTCAAATGAAAACAGCCATGGTTGAGTACCTTCCAACATGAAAAGTTTTTATTTTTATTTACAAAGACATAACATAGGCTCAGATGTGTTGTGCGCTTAACGTGTACGCATAAAAAATGCTCCCCTTAAAAATCGATATCGTTTTAAAACTACAGTTAAAGCACATTTGAATTGCTGTCCATTACCGAACATTCTTCTTTGTTCTGAATTGAACGAGAAAAGTATTGCATGGATGTCTCTGCGTTCGACCATCTAATAACCATGAACGATGCTGAACATCTTTCGAATACTTTTCATAAGTACTTTCAAATCGGAGCTTTTCCACCATAAATGCGAATGTCAATCAGATTACCTGGAGAATATTTATAGAATATTAGATTCTTTTGGAAATACTTTCGTACCATTTTCCATTTGTAATACTTCGTTCAAATGCCCATGAATGTGATAACGAAAAAGAATCAGTGAATCGATTGGAATAAATTTGATCGTAAGTACGTCGAAGAATTGAATTGAAATCATGTCGAATTTTATGGGCTTTTATCATATATTAGATATTTCTGTCGAATTTTGTTAATATACATCAGCATTTATGTGTGTGAACTATCACGAATCGCCAATTCGTTTGATATTGGGAAAATGGACTAGCACTTCGTCATTGTGTAGCATATCATTTCGTAAACGAAATCATACATGGTATGTACATGGTGTGTACATGTACATTTTATTTGCCTAAAAATTCTATGTGATCTTCTTCATTCTTTGCTATTCAAGTACAGAGAGATAATTTTCCAATAATTTTTTAAATAATCTACAATGAGTCTATGTCAAGCTGATCCCATAGTTTTCGAGAAAAAAGCTGTATTTAATGAGTAGATATGCTGTTTTCAATGGTTCAACTCTGAAAATATGTTCTGATGCCTTCGATCCCATTATTTAATAGTATGATCTGGTGAAATGTTACCCATTTGAGATAATTGGAATTTCTTGATTGTTCAAAAATGAAATACTACAAACCATCGGATTCCAATGTTACATTGTGAATTAAATCACCACATACACTTCATTACATCCACTTTGTTGCGATAAACGTGCTTGATGTACGTTAAAAAGTAGAAAATATTCCAGATCGCCCTAGCTACCCAGATATGTTTCTAATGAAGTTGAATTCAAGTTGAGTTCAAGCTCTTATTCAAAATTTCTCTTTGAAATTTTATTTTCTCATTGCATCGATTTTTCTTGCAATACATGACTCTGTTTCTTTGGTGTGTTTGTTGCTCTTTTTTTTCGTAAAAAATATAGCTTTGAAATCAAATTAGTGCGAAACCCGCCCCATCGTAGAATGAGTGACTTTTGCAATCTTCTAAGAACAAATTTTTAATTAAGTTTAGTATATAATTTATCATTGTAAATTGCACTCATACATGAGGCCCGAAATATGATTTCATTTGTTCGACAAAAGAGATATTTCACATGGCTGAGATTTCATTCAATTTGTGTTATATATTAAAAAGTTTCGGCATATATTTGCGTATCCCACCGTATATAGCACGTATATGTGTTCGTCGCTTCATTAAATTACATGCATATCGAATTTATGCGCACAAACTATATGTTTCGAACATGTCGAAATTATACATTACGAAAATGGAGAATTGATAATTATGCTTGAAATGGTGCATCGAAGCTATCAACTCTGTATACTGACAAATAATACCGTTTACGCATTGTTTCAGAACGTGCTCTCAATGTTGCAACAGCAGTTCTCGAGCCGTTTGAATTTAGTCTTCACTTCAATTCACTCATAACCACATCATTCCCAGCAGGACTTACTAATTGAAATTGAATCTTCGGAACTAATCAAAATTTCCATTCAAACACCATAAACTCAATAAAGTGCCATCTTCAGTAATTGAACTTTGATTGAATTGTGAAAACACAATTCTTATTCGCAATTTCCGTACACGAACGCTTCTACTTTGCACCATCCATATCCGATGGCTTCGTCGGATTTTATATTGTGCATCTTTTTATTCGATTGTAACGACCCAGCACTAAATTTGAAAGAAATTTTTTTAATCCATAATCTCATTTTAAATTGGAAAATGTGAACTTCAAAATTCATTGTCTATCTATAGACAACTGTAGTTAGTAGTCATCAATTTATGTTCATCATCAAGAAAATTGTAAAACTAATTTTCTGCGTTGAAAAACCAATATACCAACCAATTAGAAAGGAATTCGTAATCAATGAACAATTTAATCCGTTGTTAAAATTATTTTTACAATAATATAATTCTGCATAAAAATGCGATGCTATTGAACATTTGTGCCATGGCGTAGTTTCGATAGGCTTAGTGTTTATGTAAATTCATCTCTTTTCATAGCGATGATAATTTGGAATAATTGTAAATTGTTCCATCATTTCCAATAAATCATGCTATAAGTTCGGTTTGTTTCAATTTGGTTTTTTGTTCAACAACTTGGCCTATAGCTATAGCTACATAGGCACAATGGAATGGTATACACCAAATCTATGGCTTACTCGCTGTAGTAGCATTATTGCATTTAATTGTAACAACAAATAGTGAAAAATATAAAGTCGCAGACATAAATGAACGAGAATGTTTTTAGTAACAGTTGTCTTTTGTGCGCTTAAAACTTTATTAAATACATTTTATTGCTGTTTCAGTACTCTCGTTTTTTCACTGTATCCACATCGAAAAGTTTCATTGAAACCAAACTGCTGCAAACAAATTCAAGCTTTCGTCTGATGAGTGATACCAAAAGCAAAACTATGTTCATTTTTTTCTCTCAAAAAACATCTGTACGAAAAGTTTCCTCAAAAACAGAAACGAATGAATGTCGCGCCTACATGTCAACTAGTATTGAGAAGTAAATTGTATTTTCATTTTAAGAAAGTTCATATATGTTTTCAGTAAAATATGGTCAAATCAATTGATTTTAAATATTCAAGGGCAACAAATTTTTTTTTCTAAAGTTTAATTTTCATCAAGCAGTATGATAAAGATCATGCAAGTGATATAACAATTCTTGCCACCAACAAACACACGGTACTTGTGAGTTTTATTCTCATTTTCAGTTTTATTCAATTGAATTGACATTGTCACGAAGTTTAAAAAAAACGTGTTGAATACATTCAGAAATATTGCTACGAAATTGTAATAAAAATTGACTTAACATGAATCATGTTATATGTGTTGAATGGGGATTTAGTTGCTCATGCCATAGACAGCAAAATCGAACTTTGCATATATATTTTTCTGTTGTAAATACTGTGTTGCAGCTTTCAGCATTCACAACATTAAAAATCCATTAACTTTATTCTATTCACTCCATCGTTAATCCAGTTTTTTGTTGGGTTTTCCTAAAGTAAAATGAAAAATAAAACGAACAATATGGGATATATCCATCAATATGAATAATGAACAAAATGATGAAATAGATTTCATGAATAAATAAACCTATGATTAGAGGAACCTCTTAAAGTTCGACACTGTATTTGGAGGATTTCCCGTAGTTTTTTTTTGTGCGTGTTAACATGCGGGGTTTTAACAGCAATAGTTTCTACAAAAAAATGATGTATAGCCGCAGATGCTCATCTAGAAAACCTAGAACATTTCCTAACAGATTGTGGACCTCAAATGACCAATCTATTTTGTGACTTCCGGAAAGACTCTTTCCCAACATATTTCTGGTCTTTGTTAGTACATACGCTACAATAAGTACCGAATAGGTTGCTTAATCATTCAAAGAAAACTTGTTTTCCAACTTGTAATTCAAGTAAAATGCAATATATCATTTGTAACTTTTGCGCATCAAGCACACCCAAATCTAGCCCACACATTTCGTTATGTCAAAGTATTAGACGAAATCTTCCGCGTTCGAAGGCCATATTTACTTGGCTCATAAACCAAAATAACATGTCATGTTGATGCTCACTCCAATAGAAAATTGCGTAAATGATGTATCCATAGAAAATATTTTTCACCAATCTTGTTGATGCACTCAAACCTAGGCAACTTTGAACGAAGCCGACATCTTTATATATAGCGGAAAACATAGTTTTTGGATCGACAGCAGCAATATTGTTCACTTTTCTTAGATTTTTTCCTATATATTTAAAGAAAGTGCACCATCAAAATATGTTTACTGTACTTTTATCTTTCCAACAAAGCATTTGTGCCATTTTATTTGAGAACATGAATTCTTCTTAACACACGAAAAAAAAATCGGAAAACTCAACAAACATTGAAAAATATATAGATCAGATTAATTCAATTGAACGTCAGCAAAAATTGAACTTAGGAACTGTGAACCATAGCTCGTGAATTTACCAGGGAGGAAGCAGAAGGGAAAGGCGATAAAATGTTGTGTGGATTTGTCGTCAATAACGAAAATGGAATAGATAACACAACGTATTGATCGTACAAGTGGTGCTACGTTTGATTGGGTTATGTCAAATATAAATTGTGAGGCGAGCTTTTATCTACTCAAGACCTTTTTAATGACATCAAGTCATCTCGCATGATGTTGCGCATGATGTTGCGAAGAACGTACAGTAAAGTACAGCATTTTATTGGCACTTCATTGTAATTTCAAGGAAACAGAATATGTCCACACATTCTCCATATCCTGGCTTTTCATGTTGAAAATATGTCAAATCACAATATAGTATAGTCTGCACTCTGCAGTGTCTAACCGACACTGACGTGGATTTTCATTGAATATTAAATAAAATTATTCATACAATTCAATGAAATATTTCTGTATGGACTGTCCCTTTGCCAAATTGTAAATTACAATTAACTCCATGGTACCAATTACAATTTCAAAATGCCTTTAAAATTACGGCTCCAAAATATTGAAATATCTTTGAATTTGTTAGTCCCGGCATCTTTTAACCCACCGTCGTTGTTATTTGCACCCAATGTAACAATACGGTCATTCCTTGAAATATTTCCGCTTGTATTTTAATTCAATTGGATTTCTTAACGGGATTAACGTTGCCTAACAAAGTGACGAACTAAACTATAATGAATCACTTCGCTGAGCACCGTTCAGATGTTGTGATTTAGGTGCTCTTCCGGGTGGAAGAGTGTGATTCAAGCGGGGTATTCATTGAATGGCATTTTATGTGCAAATTTTATTCAGGTGCTTCCATTGCTATTCATTATTCTTTCGACGGTTACATAATGTTGTTTATTTTTCATGTGCTCTCTTCCACTCTCCATTGCAGAGTATTAAATTTTATATGCATAGCATATCAACTCTTGGTGTATACACAAGTATGTACCGACTGACGATGAAAAATATCCAAATAAATCAGTAAATCGACCCTGTAAACAACAAATTACCGATCGAAGTGAAAAATCTCAACCGAAACGACAGTACACGGTTGAAACTAGAGCAAAAGCTAACGCCAGAATGTGCAGTTTAGCTGAAAACTTTCGTCCAAATATTCTATGAAATTATTTCGTATCGCCAGGGAATTCAAAAACTAACACAAGCCAAACTCTGAACCGTCAAACAGAGCAGCAGCAGCAGCAACGCAAGAAGAAAATTCAGAACTCAAATCGACAGACACACAAGCTCGAACAAACACTCAGGAGAGTAATTTATTTCGTCGGCAACATACATTTATTCTTTTCCATTTTTTCCCTCCATGCTTAGCGAGCGAATTGTGCTCGCTTTTTTTCGTATACATATGAATTGGTTTTAGTTTTCCCAAGACTATAGCGAAAAAAATTCGCATCAAGTGGAGGCTTGAACAAATAAACGCGTTTGAGTTATGAATGTTGGGAATGTTCCGAGAAAAAAATCACTTGAAAACGTTGAAAAATCAAATAAAAAAAAAGTTTACATTAGATCAAAAACACATCTATGTACTTTGCTATATCTTTCATTCAAAGGTGTTTTATTGTTTTTAGTTGACCGGGTCAACTTGACCCGGGATAACCCATGAAAAGCAATAACTGATGAGCTCCTGAAGATTTTCAAACATTTCTAGCGCAAATATTATAGTATATTATATAGTGTTATTATTATTACTGATAATAATAATAAATAAATTATAAAAAACATAACGAATCAGGTAGCAATCATCGGTTCTAAACCTTTTATCTGATGAAATGGTTCCTCCATGAAATCAGCCTTATAGCTGTGCATCATCATAAATCGCAAAGCGTAAATGAAAATTACCCGATGGCTTTGTTTGTATTGAATGCGCACACATTTACTCTTCTTCTGAACTAGTTGGTCATCAATGTAGAAAAAATAACTTCGTAATACAATACAATTAAATGTATATTCATCACAATATCCGTGTAAATTCTTTCTAGGAGAATGAGTTTTAAATATTGTACAATTTAAATTTAATTGATAAAAATTTATGTTTAATTGGATATTTAAAACTTTATAACGTTTTTGAATTGATATTTTACCAAGTCAACTCAAATGTCGCACACACAATGAACAGTTAAAAACTGTCAAATAAACAATTAATTAAAGGCCCATAAAATGGACCTCGAACACAGAAAAAAAGCGTTCTTGCGTAATTATTTAAATGTATGTGGTTTATTTGCTATACGAACTGCATGTAAAGATATGGAATGTTGTTTGTTTTTCAACGACCATAGTTAAAGTAAATAGAAAAAAAAGCTCAGCAAAAAATGTGACCATTAACACCACCAATCAAATAAAGCAAACAATGCAAATTAATCAAACAAAATTAATTCCCGTTATTTATTCATATATATTGTCCTACGCGAAAAGAATTCAAGTCGAGACCCATTTATATGGAGTAAAATGACGTATATTGGGTCCAAAAGTCCAAAAATTATTACTTAAATGGTAAATAACTGTACATGCACAGATTCCAAACCACTAAACGATTAGAACATATCCACAAACTTAAACCAAACTCCTCTTATCATATAGTCTTAGGTTTGTTTTCTCGCATAAGATAAAAAAAAATGTTCTTTTTGAAGAAACATATATTATGCCTTCGTATTAACGTAACAAAATTGAAAGCTCTTGTATCATTCATCATTCGTCGATTTTTCTTTCATTTTTTATATATACTATATACATATTGGTCTGGGAATTAGTTTTGTCGATTTTTTTAAATTTTCAAACATTTATTTGAATACCAAAATGAAATTACATTTCAATCAAAATATTGTCCATCGGAAGCGATGACCTTCTGCCACAATGTGGGCAATTGACGGATGCCTGCCTTAAAAAATTCCTCATCTTTTGTGGCTATAAATGCATCGAGCCAATTTTGGATTTCTTCAACTGAAGAGAACCGCTCTCCGTCCATATGGTTTTGCATCGATCGAAACAAATGGTAGTCGGAAGGAGCCAGGTCTGGGCTATACGGGGCGTGAGCCAAAACTTCCCATCCGCTATTTTCCAAGTAGTTTTTGACCGATTTCTCAATGTGTGGCCGAGCATTGTCATGTAGGAAAATCAATGTCTCTTTTCTGGTCTCCCATTTCGTGCGTTTTTCTTTGATTGCTTGTTTCAAACGTATCAATTGTTGTCGGTAGAAAGGCCCATCGATGGTTTGACCACTTCTCAGCAGCTCATAATACACCACTCCCTCCTCATCCCACCAAATAGACAGCATTACCTTGTCGCCGTGAATTTCTTGTTTTGGCTGTGATGTTGCTGGTTGGCCGGGCTTAACATACGATGCTTTGCGCTTGGGGTTATCGTAATGAATCCATTTTTCGTCACCAGTGACAATTCGATACAGAAAACCTCTTTTTTTGTGCCTTGCGAGCAGCATTTCGCAAGTCACTAAACGCCTTTCAGCTTGCGCTGGCGTCAATTCATGTGGTACCCAATTTGACAACTTGCGAATGAAACCAAGGGCCCTTAAACGATATCCAACAGTGCTTCGGTCAACATTCAATGCTCTGGCAAGCTCATCTTGAGTTTGACTCGAATCTTCATCGAGCAATGCCTCCAATTCCGCATCTTCAAACTTTTTTGGCTGGCCGGGACGTTCCTTGTCTTCCGTGCTAAAATCACCACTTTTGAACCGTGAAAACCACCGTTCACATGTACGTTCCGATGGAGCATGCTCACCATAGGCTTCCACCAACATTCGATGCGCTTCAGCCGCAGTTTTCTTCAAATGAAAGCAAAAAATTAATGCTTGCGGGAAATGTTGCTTTTTCGGTACAAAATTTGACATATTTAAGGCGCAAAAAAAAATGTTTATCCAAACTTCGATGAAATGATAGATGATGATTTTTGTAGTTTGACACTAGACCACTCATGTGAAAAAGAAAAAAGTATTGCCCGATACAACCATGCAAAGTTACGCCATCTTTTGAAAAATCGACACGATTAATTCCCAGACCCAATACATATATAGATAAAAGCAGAGATATATAAATAAAAGCAGAGATTACGATTGGTATACAGAAAACCGTAATTGATACGACAGTTATGCATATAACGGACAAATTTAATGATAATTGTAAAATGACGATGAAATGTGCACAACATGTCAAAAATTTGAATGAAAAAAGTCCACGGAATTGAATTCATTCAATGTGTTGTGAATGTGTCTTTTGTTTAAGCATTTATTCCTTCGATTTGACAACTTATTTGTCACATTTGGTACACTTAAACGAATTTAAGCTTGAATGCTTGACAACCTCATCGGTGTTAGATCTATTTATTTTAATTTAATAATGCGAATGACGCAGTTTGACAATTTCAATATATAAATATGTGGGAAATTTAATATTCATCACATAGAAATATACAGTGGGATGAAAGTATTCCATAGTGATGGGCTCTGTTTTGGAAAAAGCACAACTTCCAATAAATTACAACGATTTCTCGTCAAATGAGCCCCATAGTCATCTCTTACAAATTGGACGAATAAGAGGTATAATTTTACACATTCGGGCCGTTTAACGAGTTTGTATCGATACGAGATGAAGGCATTTCTGCCATACAATGGTTCAATCAATATTGAACTTCCACGTTGAACGCTATAATGAACCCAGTCGCCTTTCTGATGTTGCTGTCACCGCGGTTAAATGGGGCTAAAAGCTATTCTAAAACCGTATTTCATTTGAACCCTAAACAAACAACTGATACACATGTTTATTTACTGGAGAGCAGTGCATCTATCGAAACGGTTAACAGACCATAACAAATGAATGTATGAAGAATGGGAAAAACCCGCATATAAATTGGAAGTGAATGCAGAAACCAATTTCATGAGCTCTCCACTTCTATTGAATTGGTTTGTGTACTCATGTTGCCCAAGATGTGGGTAGAAAAATTTTCTTCCACAAACGCTTATTGAAAACTATTTGAATGTGTTTCTCCCAGCTCTCGTCCAATAGCAAATTATACATGTTGTAAAAACCAGATCGCTATAAATATTCTCTGCGAAAAAGAAACAAATATCCACATACGTACTTAGACACTGCGAGCAATATCCCGATGACATTTTTTGGTGCATGAAATGAAACATTGTCTCACATTCGCTAGCGAATTTGTAAGCTAAATATTCCCAAGACAAATGACTGTAGCGCAATTGTTCTGGAAAAAAGGCTGACGTCCGAAGGATATATACTTGGCCTTTGTCGATCGTCACAATGTTGTTAACTTTGTGGCTTTTTGTTCACACAGTGCAGTTTTTTTTGCTGAGGCGTTCATTTCAATTTCGTTCCGCTCTAACTTCATTATTTCATCCCGAGATGGTGGTGCACTGTTAACTGCCAGCGAAAATGCAATAACGACCGTCGATGTGAACGAGGGAACAAGACAGAAAAAAAGTACACAGAAATCCGAGAGAAGACATATTTTCTTGCTGGTTTGCTTTTACCGTTTTCTGGTTTTGTGTGGCGACAATACTAGACACTGGCGCAAACGATGCCAACGGCAACATTTTGTAATATAAATATAAAAAAGGACATTGTAAGAAGAACAATACACACTTATAAACTTCTTATGGATGCGTACGTTTGGTGTAAAGCTATGCTATAAATATCCCGGAATAAACACAGTACACAATACTGGTTCCGAACAGTCTTGGAAATGAACACCTCGAACAAAATGAAATTTTTCTCATTAATTTTCTTCCTTTTTCGCCCCCTTTTTTCTACCATTTCGACATTTGGTCCACAACATTTTCCTCCATCATCTGTACGAGACTGGAATACTTCTATGTTTATACATTCGCAGATTTGTACATTTTGGGCGTCAACACATGTTGCTAGTTGTTTCTAATTCATTGCAAGCCCCAATGCGAACAAAGGATAACGTTTACGGTTTAATTTCCGTTGAAGACTTTGTTTTTATAAATTATTATGAAAAAAAGTTTTTGGAATTTCGATAATTATGCTATTAAGGGTAATTTGTACAACTTTCTTCAAAAAAATATGGTTCAAATTTTAAGAAATTGAACATTTATCAAAATAGTAGAAATACCATAGCAATAGAAAGAATAAAGTATGTTTGGCGAAAAAGAAGATTAACAGAAAAATCATAAATAAGAGTTGAAACAGTTCGAGAGAACGAATTTTGCCGTTTGATAAATTCCAAGTATTTATACATCCAATGTTAACAAATCTCACAATATTTACAAACCATCTGATTCAGATTATTTTTGCGAAGAAAGTATGTTGCCATCGTCACTTGTTCTGGAAAAAAAAACTTCGAATCAAACACATTGTTATGAACAAAAATGAATTGAGAAAATGGAATCACAAAATATACACCATTTTCCAAGTGAACGCTATTTCGTTCTATTTGTTGAATGAATATTTGATGAAAATGTATATACTTTTGTGCGCTTGGCAATTAAATCCTACCCGCTTTGAACGTGATAAATGTGTCTGTTATCTATGTAATCACATTCATGTCACACATGTTCTCTGTTTACGTAATACCGAAAATTTGGCATTCAGTTTTCGAAATGATGAAAACAACATCGCAATAGTTTCAGCTCTGAATAGTCGGCGATTTAATGATAATGACACCAAAGACACTTCTAAATGAAGTGCGATGTGCCTGTGTCCAAAATGGACCGAATGGAGACACACGCAAAAAAAAAACAATCCGAAACTTGTAAACATAATTGATGATAAAAATAGTCGCTTGTTTTGTGGAATCGAGTTTGATTCCAAATAAAGCTATTTACTACTGTTTTTTTCCCTATCGCATCAAAACAATTTTATATGCGTCACTCTGATTCCGACATTTTCATCTACTCATTCTGCCACGTATCGGTCGTGTATTCGTTTTGCCACATTCAGAGTGATTTGAATTGAATGTGTGCTCGTGTTTGCTTGCTTATTCTGAAATTCAAACTAAGTTAACAATTTCGCTTAATCTAAAAGGCTTAGTGTAGTTTTTGGCACAAAACAATCAACTACGCTCATTGCTAAACTATCTATAAATGTAGGAACCCATGGACATTTTAAGTACTCGTCACAATTCAAACGGGAAAATGTAGATTTTGTGGCATTGAGTGGTTGGTATGATTTAGATGAAAAGGAATGGAATGCTGAGGAAATTAAACTAACGCTTTTGTGTTTTTGGCTATTTGAATTGTAACGATTGCAATGCGACTAAGTATTTTTGTGGGTTTGAAAGCAGAAAATTCAAACACATTTATCGTTGGACCAGCTATCCGTACTAGCATCACATCAAAAATACATTATCATTGAGACTTTAGTTAGTGTTGTTTTTGGTTCAAGTTACCATTTCGAATTTTCGGACCAATCACCATATTTGTACATAACCTGATTTTAAATTCATTAAACGTCTATTAAACGGAAATTCTCTTGTTTACTATATTCGAATGTGCGATTTCGAACGGTGAAAAAACATGCATTTTGATGAGCCAAACACGATCTCGCAAATTTTTCGCATAATAAACATGAGCATTAGCATTCCAGACAGTCGCATTTACAATCACCAATGCAATACTATGCATTTCAATTTATGGGCCGGTCCTTTGCAGCATAATTTATCGGTTTTTGAAAGATGAGTGGACTGTGTGTACCAGGAAGTGACACTTTACATGTCAGATGCGTTTCTCCATGTTCAAACGAGACACGCACCCTCGATCGATGTGAGAAAAAAAACTGCATGATTTATGAGTATTTGAAACCGCGTGTCTAAAACACTCCACTCAGCAGTTAAGCCATAGCCCATTTTGTATGTTGGAAAAACCAACTTGGCTGTGCTCAATTTAGCCTACACAATCAATTCAGTTTTTATGGCCGCTGTGTGTCATAATCACCATATCGGCTCCATCGATCGATTCGACGGAAGGCTGAAGCCAAACATGATGACGAATCATTGATATCATTTTAATCGATGTAAAAATGTATCTCCATGCTGTGGATTTTTTTTTTTGACAAACAAAATTCAATTTGTGTTAAAAACATTGCTTAATTTATTGAATTTTCTATAGTTTGCTGCGACTAACATTATTATTTGGAAAGCTTTCTATGTGAAATACAAGTTTTGAAGTAATATTTCATAGCCTTTGACAACGAAAAATACCCAGTTCAGTGTATGAATGTTGAGAGAGAAAGAGAGCGATAGCGAGAGAGAAAATAACAAAAACAACTTTAACTTCCGTCTGGGAAAACAACTTTATTAGCCGGAGGTTATTTGTGTCGCGACAAAATATAAAAGTTTTTCTTGTTACTCAATCGAGCAATTATTTCATAATGGAAATGCAAACGTATCCGCCCTTAATGCAATTACCAGATTCATGTGTACTATGATTTGCTACTGCTTTGCGTGTCGACACAGGAAATCACACAAAATAAAGTAATTGGATTTCAACTTCGACTTTCTACGACGTTCTGAAAAGGGGACGATAGCTCAGTCAATTTATTTTCGATTTGAAGATGCCCAATAAAGTAAATTAGATATGCAATTTTCTAGTTACCATGTATCTCTACGAATATACACAATGGAAATAAGCCAATTAACTATACAGATACACTTTTAATCGCCCATATGATAGAAGAATCCTAGGGGATTCGAGCCAAATTTTATTTAGCAAAATCTATTTGTATTATTTAAATCATGTAAAATTCACGCTAGATTTCAAATATTTTGTATTATTTCCCGAATGCGTTGTTATTGTTCATATTCACCTTGAACAATATGTTCTGGAAGTGGGTTTCGGTGGATCCTCAGGATCGTTCGAAACTGCTCCCGGTTCTGGAAGTGGGTTTTGGTGGATCTTCAGGATGGATCAGACTGGGTTTGACAATGCCCTGGTCCATCCTGAGGATTCACTTCCAGAACCAGGATCGGTTTTGAACAATCCTGAGGATCCACCAAAACCCACTTCCAGAATTTTTGAAGCGATAATGACGTCAACAGATTAGACATGGTTCTGCTGACAGTCGGTTTATTGAACAAAATTGAGCAAAATCGAAATTATGCATAAATATCTGTTTAATATGTTGAAACATAAACAAATTTATATTATTTGTTCATATTTTAAATATGGAAATTGGCGTGAGGCCCCTAGGAAGAATCATTTATACACGAATGATTGATTAAAAACCATATTGTTTTTTTTTACATTTTAGGTGTATCCCGGCCGTGACATAACGAACATAGTTGAGTCGTCACACTACCAAAAAATTGGTGGATGGTGTCGTCAAGGTGCATTAAATTCGGCCAAATGCAAAGGAGCTCAGCGTTGGGTCAAACCATTCCGATGTCTTGGTAAGTGATTCCATTCAATATATTTTCCTCTACCATCAATTGTTGTGAATACCGTACTCAGAATAGGGTCAAATATCCCATCCCATATGCTTTTACAAAGAAGAAAAAATCCATTTGCTATTTTTATTTGATGATTTTCTACAATATCCAGTTTATCCAAACTAAGTTCACCATTCGCAAGTAGAGAATCAGGAAAAAATATTTTCAAACTATCGAAAGGATCTAGCATGGATCCAGAAAAATTTCAATTTAAAATAAGAAAAATTCAATGGCAAAAAATGCCAATATTCCGACCATTTGGATCGAAAATGTATACAAATTCCAAATAATTGACGATGCGCTATCATTTTAAATAACCTTGTGTCTTGTTATATTGGAACTAATTTTTTTCAATTTCCATTTGTCAAACGCTTCATTTAATCAATTTTTGAAATCATAATTTATAATTACAGTATACTCCAACGCCATGCAGATTGGCGTTGCATTCTCTGCGACATTAGTTGCATTTAATTTTTACGTACATTGTACAAAACAAGTAACTCAAGCAATTCAATCATGTATACATGTATGTATTCATATATTGCGATACGGCTTCGAAAGTTCGTTATTAGAATTGAATAAAAATGCCTATTCCATAAACATTCTTCATTCATTTATTCTTTTTTTGTCATTGCTTTTCAGAAGGACCATTCCAATCTGATGCCTTGCTGGTACCAGAGGGTTGCCTATTCGATCATATTCACAATGCATCACGATGCTGGCCATTTGTTAGATGGAATCAAACTGGTGCCGCTGCATGTCAAGACCGTGGAATGCAAATGCGTAGTTTCGCTATGCTCTTACCCTGTGGAATTTCATTATTCTCTGGTGTTGAATTCGTTTGCTGTCCAAAACATTTCAAAGGTAAGCCAGTTGCTTTTTTTATTCTCGTCTGTGTGGAATGGCAGTTATTTGTTTTTCAGCTTTGTCGTCACCATAGTTTCCCATTCAAATGAAATGAAAAACCAAAAAAAAAACAACGTTCATTCCCTGTGTGACATAGTAATTTTGGAATGCATTTGACATAAATTTATCGTTGAGAAAACAAAATTACAGCATTTTTTAATGTCAGAAAAATTATTCATTAATCTTTCAAATGTTTTTTTTGCATTTGTGCGAATGAAATTTATTGTGTTGAAAATATATGCGCGCTTGAGTGCCACTTGTTTTCGACACCACACACAAAACGGGAAAATCATCCACTCCGATAACATTTTGATGTTTGGCTCGAATGCTTAATATTTGAACGCCGTTGTAGTATGGAGCTCTCGTTTTGAAAATACATGAAAATTTGGGGTGAATTTTGAACTCTGATCGTTGGATGAAAGAAACCAACGTAAAAACGGCATTTTCCGTTTGATAATTTAACGCTGAGCTATTAAAATCGCAGAGTAAGGGGGTGAAAAATGGAAAATTCACATTTAATTAGTAGTAAATTATGTGCTCAAAAATACGTTCAGATCATTTGAAATTGTGTGTTTAATGGGCGTGCGAACCAGAATGGCTTTCCTGAAACTAGCCTAATAGCCATTTCATAATCTTGCTCGTTTCGAAATATCCTGATTTTTTTTAACTCTCGCTACATCCGCACATACACACACTGCAAGTGGTAAACGGTACGAAAGAGCGAGGTGAATGAATACGAAAAGTATACAGACATTTTGCAACCACATGTTTACAGTGCTGGTGAATGGAACCTCGGCATCATAAATCAATTCCATTAATATTAAAATGGCAGGCAGCGCAGTCCTAGTTTGTTCTTTGCTTGCCGCCGCCGCCGTCGTCGTCGTCATTTATTTATTATCATTGTTGAAACAAATTATGAATCTTTCGCAGTGAATTCCATTCTGATTATTTACTAGCGTTTTGCACCATAAAGTATACGAATCCGGTGAATTTATGGCTGTGCACTTTAACCGAACAAAAATTATGGGAACCAAAGACTCTATTAAACGTGCAATGATTGCTGAATTAACATCATACAGACACACACAACGTGCAAAGCACATATCATGTATAATTCTGTATATATACATGTTTATGTATACATGGTTGATATGGCCATCCCGACCATCAAAACCAATACTTTAATCACAATCGATGGCAACACGAATAAATAACGAGACTGCTTTTTATACGGCTATTAGGTTTATCTGTGCCGCACGTGACGTAGAGCATTCGATAAAATTGCCAACAAGCCAAAAATGCTATCATTTTGCGTACCAATTCGCATATCAAAAATACGTATATCTCGATATAATAGGTGTGTATTACACGTTGAGCACTCAAGCCTTAAACTAAAAATGACATTTCGAAAGGCGATCGATTCAGCCGAAATTCCGGTGTCCTCTCACTATGCTCGATTACCTACGGATTGTTGAGTGGAGCTGGAGACCACTTTTTTCAACTTTCTCCTGAAATGAAGCGAATAAACATTTATGAGGACTTTCATTTATTATTGAGGATTTTGTTTATTTTTCGGTTTTCCTCTGCTCATCGTTTACCCATTCAGCAATTTGCATTTTTTTTTTTGTTAGAAAATGTTACGTTCATTAGTTGTTGTTATCGAAATAGCGGGATGGTGTCACATTGCTGCTACCATCAAACATTCAAGGGGGGTGCTCAGTAAATAATAATCAAGTAACTTGAAACAGTGTATTCAGTGGGATACAAATAAGGACAAATTGTATTGAATATTGAAACCTAAAATGATTAGAAAAAGCCGCTATTTTCACCCTGTAATTTCTACACATCGAAAACAGTCACACTGTAGATTTTGGTGAACACATTCTTTTTTGTTTATTCGCTATATTTCTAGCTTAAATCGAATGATATGTCACGCGAAAATTGATTGGTGTTTCACATAAATTCGATGAAACGATTCATTAATTTTGGTTTTTTCGGCGAGGATATGCGTTCAATAATATGGCTGATATTTGACTTCGAATAATGACTAATGATGATCAATCAATGAGTATGTGAACCGTGAACTATGCAGTGAATTTAGCGCGTTTTCCGTGTTGACGTTGGGGAAAAGTTTGATATGAAGCAAATGAACACATGGACACGGGAAAAAACGCTCAGTTTATCATTAATCATAATTCAAAAGCAATTTTTCATAAACGGGATCAACACAATAAAATGCCACTCTTATTACTCGCCCCATCGTCTTGCGCTTTGAAAAATTGATTTTTTTTCACTTCCGTGTACGAATGGTACGTTTAAAAGGAAAAGAACGAGGAGAATACTTCTGACTGCATTTAAAAAAAAACTAGATCATATGTTTTGTATATTCAAAGCGCATTCAAATGGAAAATGTTTATAAAACATCCAATGCAATAAATATGAAAATGTAATCACGCACAATGGCTGACTTTTCCACTCGACTTCAAGATTCGGATTTTCAAAAACAAACGCCCAAACACTGTTTGCCTCTATTCACAGTGTCAAGTGTATGTTGTCCTATTTTCGGCTTGTGCAACTTTGAATAAGTGATCATATGCCTCCATGAAATGGTCATGACTTTAGGGTGACAACAATACGAAAAAAATGTATGTATATTTTATTTACATTTTTTCCCTATGTATGTTTGTTTATCAAAACCGATTTCCATGAAATAAAGAAAAGTTTCTCCATCTCCATCCGCAAAAGTATAATATCGCCAAGAATTTCAGTTCAATCAGCAGTGAATTTTTCTTTATTTGTAAATTGTCAGTGTGTCAAAACACAAGAACTGATGAAAATGTGTGAAGAATAAAACAACCTGAAGTATTGAAAATTTAAAAGGCCCAGTATTTGCAATGTCGAACTTTGTGAAAGAACTAAGACTTTGTGCTGACAAGTTACGCTCAATCGCCTCTGCTACAACGCAAAAAAATAGAATTAGACCTTTTCAAAAGAGACATTATCATGTAATGAAAAAAAAAGTTGTGCATCATGTTGATTGTCGTATTCAAATCCGTCGCTGCGGGTTTTCTCGCATCTCAGACATTGTAAATGGAATTTATGAGCCGCAGGAATTTTATCTGGTCCATAAAAAAGGACCTAAGTTTTCATTGTATGGCACTGAATACGTAATACTTCGGAGTGAATTGAGAAATCTGCTTTCCACACAAATACTTGTGATTGATGCGCAAAAGTGTACGTACAGCGTACACTCGACAGTGTATCTGTTTTAAATGCATTGAATAAAAATAATGCTTTTTAGATGGTTTCAAGTTATACGCTTGTGGTGCAATAAAATACATCGGTCATAGCGATTCATTGCTACTGTTTTACCATCAAGGGTTGAATAATTGTGCCGAAAACTCATTTCGACTAACAAAAATATATATATTGTATCTGCAAATAACATAAACAAACAAGTAAAAACACTGGTACCATACGAAACACGTTTACAACGGAGAAAACTGTTACATTGGATTGAACATGAACATTGAACATACCTACCGAATCATACAATTTAAATTTAATTCCCAAAAATATGAAAATCGTTATTCGTTTTGGGGCTGGCTTAAGATTTTGAACCCACAACTAGTCCGCACAAAGTCCAAAACGAATGGATTTTTGTTTCAATAATTATTCGTTTTATAAAATCTGGTGGTGAACACTCAAAAGAACATATGATTTTTCATTGTGCTTTTTTTTCCTTCTGGATCTTCTAATTTTGCTATTCGAATTTTCAAAACATATTCATAATATTAAAATATTTTGCATTTTTTCCGACGTATTTGCGCTGTCCCGTGTTGGGATATACATTTTTCACGTGTTGAAATACATAATGAATAAAATGTTGCCCGCAATCAGATACAGACACACATGCAAAACACCAATAAAACCAAGTGACAGGACAATTTATATATTTTTTTCCTTGTTCTACGTTCATCCACATAACAAACATGAAATTCACACAAATCACGACGAAAAATCAACAAATTTTCTAGTAGCGCTGCAGCTAAAAAGTCAACATACGTATAAAAACCATTAATGCCCAGAAATCGTGAAATAGTCGAGCTGAAGCATGAAATGCAAGTGAGTTTTTCTGGATGTGCTATGTGGACCGTCCGAAAAAATACACAAATAATGAACATTTACACCGTCATAAATTGTGTGTATTGCTCGCTTAAACGAAAATGAACAAATGAAATGAAATGAAATGAACAACAAAACCTTATGAAATAAACTATTCACAGATTTGCACAACAAACAGAGAAAAAAAAACTTTCTCCGTATTCATCTAAATTTTTGGCAATGCAGTATTTGTGGATAGCTTTGCAAATATTTTATGATTATAGCCAGATATTTTCATTTCGTACGTACGTACAGAACTTTCAGTTTTTCCATAAAATATATTGTCGACAATGATTTTAGGGGCTTATTTGATGCGTCACTGTTGAATTTGTCGTGAATAAGAAATTGGAAAATCGAAATTCGGTACCGTTCAAATAGACATTTTCTACAGTATCCAGTCAACCGAAGCGAATCAATTCGAGGGGAGAGAAAAAGTGTATGAAAAATAGAAATCGTTAGAAATACTGCTTTCATTTGATATGCATGCCTATGAAAAATGTAATATGTCAAAGGAAATATTGATGAAATTTCCCCAGAATTTCGAAATGATAAAAAGCTTCACAAGATTAATCAGAGGAAGAAAGAAATATTCGATAAGACATTGAATTGCTACTGTAGCTAAGATAGTATTGTTATTGTAGATTCCCGTCATATTCGAGAGCATAACCAACATTTCAACATAGCACTGCATCAAACTTTCCAGAAAAAAATATGTGAAAACCTATGATGTAGAATATAATGCTAATTATCAAGCTACCGAGTAAAGAATACAAAAAACACAATAGTTAACTGCCATTTATCGCGAAAATAAGCAGACGTTTTCATAACATTTCAAATATTTCGTTACACATTTTTACAAGCTTTGCGGAACACTGATTCCCTTCACCATATATTTTTACAGCATGTTCTCCGTTTCTGTAGCAAAAAAGGTTGAGTATTTCCTTTTTTCGTGACTATGAAACGGAGCGTGTATGCATATGTACAGCAAAAAAATGAAAAATATTGTGCAAGCAAACATTAATGTCATTCCTCAACGAACAAAACTTTCACTCTGCATATGTGTGTGCATATCATTAGTACTCTCTAGAGCACAAAATAGCATCCTTTGTTTGCTTGACGTTTCAAAACTCAAATGAATATATTATACGTCTGGTACGTGAATTTACTTTTTGCATGCCAAAAAAATGGCGTGTTCAAATTTCATCCGATTTTCGTCGGTGTAAATAGTGAAAGTTTCATTGTATGTACGGTGTATTGATTGATTCGTACAAATTGTTAACGAGCTAAAGTAAAATTTTTGGTTTTTCAATCATTTTGCATATATGTTAGTGTACTGAACCGTGTTTGTTAACCCGTTCTTGTTTTCATATATTCGCTAACAAAGAAATATCACATAACGTGATGGTGTATTGAAATTTGTTCATGGAACTCTACCGCTTTTTTTTAAACATAAAATTGAACGCAGCGTCACTTACCACAAAAATTTTGGATTACGAACCATTTTTGGCTAGACGCATGTTTCATCTTTATAAAACCAAAGTATTTTATGAGTAAAAAAATGAAACCAAAAACTATTCGGATTATGCCGTTGCGTACTTGAGCACAATTTACCGCCTTTTCAAGTTTTCTCTACCAAACTATTGTCAATGTTTACTAACAATCCGATTCTTTTCAAAGCAGAATCAATGAAAGTGAAGAAAACTGATCTACCTGTTTTGCCGCCAGAAGACATTTTGCCATCTTTGGATGACGAAGCTGACGAATCTGACATGGATGACGGTAAATGACTTTCTTTCATTCGAAAAATTCTTGAGATTGAATTCCAATGATTTCTGGTTGGATGTCATGAATTCTGTTCAAATAATATGAAATACATGCTACGAATAACTAATCGTATTTACGCAATTTTCCACTTGATTTATTTAGATACCGATGAAGATGACATTGAAAGCGAAGAAGATATGTTGGCAGATGAAGCAACTGATAATGATGAGGAATATGATGAAGACATAGACGAAAGTGAACAGGAAGATGAGGAAACATGGAACAAATTGTCAACACCACAATTTAAAAATGGCATTGACTTCACTCCAACTACAAGCACAACCCCAAAGACTACGGAATCAGGATCAAGCACCCCATCATTGATTGACCCCTATTTCACTCACTTTGATCCACGATCAGAACATCAAAGTTACAAGGTGATTTGTTCAAAGATGCCAAACTTGAGACACGAATACTTTTTATACAGAAATATAAAGCAAATATTCCAATTACAGGAGGCTCAACAGCGTTTGGAAGAAATGCATCGTGAAAAGGTGACTCGTGTAATGAAGGATTGGTCTGATTTGGAGGAGAAATACCAGGATATGCGTTTGGCTGATCCAAAGTCAGCACAAAGTTTCAAACAAAGAATGACAGCTCGATTCCAGGTAAGTTCTTGCAGAAATAAAAACGTTCATTTAGACCGATAGATTGTTATGTATAGCTCTGAGGATTATAACGAATCTGAGAGTATCGCGACGACTATTGGCTATAAAATTGTATATTTTAGACTTCTGTGCAGGCACTTGAAGAAGAAGGCAATGCCGAAAAACATCAATTGGCTGCAATGCATCAACAACGTGTTTTAGCCCATATCAATCAACGTAAACGTGAGGCAATGACTTGTTATACTCAAGCTCTAACTGAACAAATTCCAAATGTAAGTATATCCATACCGTATCAAAGTGTTTGTCACCAGATTTTAGAACAATAATTGAATGCTTTCTCTTTTATGCTTTTAGGCACATCGCGTTGAAAAATGCTTGCAAAAATTACTCCGTGCATTGCACAAGGATCGTGCCCATGCTTTGGCGCATTATCGTCACCTGTTGAGTGCCGGCGGTAACGGAGGTTTAGAAGCCGCTGCATCTGAGCGTCCACGCACATTGGAGCGTCTTGTTGACATTGATCGTGCTGTGAATCAATCGATGGCCATGCTTAAACGTTACCCTGGACTATCTTCAAAATTGTCACAGCTTATGGATGATTACATTCAAGCATTGCGCTCGAAGGACGATACACCAGGATCAATGTTGGGCATGACTGAAGAGGCTGAAGCGGCAATTTTAGACAAATATCGAATTGAAATCGAACGAAAAATCAATGAAAAAGAACGTCAACGCATTGCCGAAAAACAGCGCAAAGAGCAGCGTGCCACCGAACGCGAAAAACTTCGCGAAGAGAAATTGCGCTTGGAAGCCAAGAAATTAGAAGAAATGGTGAAACAACAAGAAAAAGAAAAACTGGAAAGTAGCAGCATTAGTGACACTGAAGATGATACAACCAAAGATTTTACCGATGAAATCTCGGTTCAGCCATCGCCGACACCATTGCCAACGGTTGATGATTCAGCCGTTCAACGTGCTGTTGAAGAAGTAGCTGCAGCTGTTGCTCATCAGGAAGTCGAACCACGAATGCAGCATATCCTTCAGCATGACCTTGGACACGGCGAAGTTGTAAGTTAAAACTCAATATACTGGCTACTGTTCTTAATGAGAAACATTGATTGAATATGCTGTTGTTGTTTTCTTACCCACTAGGGTTATGCTGTTCGTCGTGAATTCTACGGACCAGTTGGCCACGATGGACGCAACGTTTACTTCACATTAGCATTTGCTGGCATCGCTTTAATGGCAGCCGTTTTTGTTGGTGTAGCCGTTGCTAAATACCGTGCATCAAGACATCCTCATGCACAAGGTTTCGTTGAAGTTGATCAAGTAAGAAATTTTTGTCAAATACAATTAAAATCACATCAATTAACTTCATTTTACTTTCTCCGACTTACATACATGTTCCATCTGTTTTCCAGACAATTGGTGCTCCAGTTACACCAGAAGAGAGACATGTAGCCAATATGCAAATCAACGGCTACGAAAATCCAACGTACAAATACTTTGAAGTAAAAGAGTAAACTTCTTGATTTCGTGTCGTGTAAATCCCCTTTTCCCCCGAATGAGGAAAACAAAAATCAACTTACGACACTTTTATTTTGAAAAACCAAAATCACGAAAATAAAACACTTACACAAATTCATTGAAATAGATTTGATTTACTTGCAACTAACTTTTTTGAATCAAAAGCAACATTTCACAAACTGAAAAGATTCATAGAGCATTAATTAATTTATAAACAAAAACACTAAATAATGTTATTTCAGTGAAGCAAAAATAAAATGATGAAGATGAAGAAGAAATAAATAAAGAAAACAAGAATGAAAACCAAGAAACTAGCAACAGTAACAATAAAATTAATTGCGTAAATTTATATAAATAGTCAAGGCATCAAGTATTTATATATATATATATATAGAAATATATATATACAAATAAATATTTACTTATGTATGTGTAAATTTAGAGAGCTAGAAATCTTGTGTTTAGTTATTTTTTGAGTGCATCAGTCGCCTTCAAAATCATATTTATTTGAACAAACATTTATTTGCGTATGACGTTGATTTGTGCTTGGGGTTGTATTTTCATTTGTGAAATCGCATTTCGATTCTATGATTTCACCGTTTTTCCTTTTGTTCGATTGTCATACATTCATCAGTAATGTATGCACTTTCGGAAACAGTCTTGCAAATCAATTGGCATTGATATATCGCACGATATTATCCGCAACAAGACCTTAAAATTAGTGTGTTCATTTATATGGGAATAAAAAAAAACAGACAAAAATTATTGTTGTATAAACCCTACTATTTTTCAAATGATTTCGTAGTATTTGACAATTTCCACTTTTCTTCGGTGTCATATTGATTTTCATCAGTCTATCTGTGCAAAACTGAAAAGAAAAGAAAAATGTTATACAAATTTAATCCGACAAATCAATGAAATTCGTTCTATCGCTAGAATTGATTATAACTAAATGTTTGCTAAGAATATAAATAATAAGAAGCGATAAAGTATTTAATCTGTTTATTTTGTGTCTTAAAACTAAATTAATAACACAAATAAATGAAAGAAAAATTCAAGTCAAAGTTGGTAAATGTTCACACATTTTGAAATTCAATGTCAAGATGCAATTGAAAGTTGTGCGTTTCTAATGTATATGACAACCACACTTATTGTTCAGTTTGGTTTTTTTTTCAAATTTGATTAAACAAAATACACACCACGACTCACATACTATATTGGAATATTGAATGAACACAAACCCAAGCAATAAATGTTTATTTGTTATCACGCTTAACAATTTAGATGTCCACCACTCAGTTCACAGCCAGATTTAGGTTAATTTTTATTTGATTTGTGATTTTTGTTTCTCTGTATCTTAGATATTCATGTTAGATCCTGGTCTAAGCTGTATGCATAGTACAGACTTTAAAAAAATCTCATTTTAATTTATTGTTATGTTAATGACGCGTTCTACAAGACGCTTAATTTTGATCTAAGCATTTTTGAGAAGAATTCATTTAGATGAATGGAAATCAAAAGAAAATTTCTTGGAGAATTATTTTTCTGAGCAAAAAAAACTTCAATGAAACATTGTAATTTCATCACTCAAGTCAAAAACACTAAATGATTTCTTCTCTAAACATGATGGATTGTTGGAGTTCCAGTCCAAAATTGCTTGGCAATTCAATGACACTCACATAAGACACAACACCCACATTGTACGTACTTAAGACGTTTATATTTATGAGCATTTATCTGAGTATAATTTAGTATTTAATTTTACTTACACGGAAATTTGAAAGAGAAAAAAACAAGCCAGATTATATAAATTTAGAAGCTATTTAGAAGTGAAAGAGAATAAGACCACAAGATGATGGTTCAATGTAGATTTTGGAGGAGTGTTAAGTCTTTGCTAGAAAATGAAGAAGGAAACATACGAAATAGTCATGATTTGCAGTTGAATTTTTGTTTAAATATTCAGTTAGATTTTCTGTTCTCGTCTCAACAATCCAAGAGCTTGATACTTGATTCGAAATAAACAAACAAAAAAACAAAGACAATTTAAGGAGTAACAAGAAACTTGAGACGCCTTCCGCCCACTCCAAATCAAACCTCAGAACTGCTCGACCATTGTTTCCATTGTTTCATTTTGATATGGAATATGGTTTTACCGTTTGATTTCACTCCAATTCTTTGCCATTAATTAAACACTGTCAATCACACAGTATTTCCGTTCCAAATGAAACACATGCTCATTTTTTTATACAAAATACATTTGTTTTAATTCTTTGCTAAAAAAAACTTGTTTTGAAACTGAAATGTGCATCATGATTGGTGTATTTCATTTCAGGGCATTTGCATTATCTAAGAATCATGAATTAGGATGAGAAAGGTAAACTCATATGAATGTGAAGCAGTAAATACGTCCCAAAAAACGCTCTTTTTTCTCAAAACAAATTTAAAGATATAATATTGAATACGCAATTTTTAAGAGCACAACATAATCGTTTTTTGTACTTAAAATGACAAAGTAAGAAATGATAAAATGAAAACCAAATGACTTCTGGAAAAGCACTCGATTCAAAAATGAAAAAAAAAACTCAAAATTGATTTGTAGAACACAAAAAGAGAACGTAATTTTTGTGTACTTGTACAGATGTTGTGACATTAGAGGTAGTATTCGACATTTAGACAGATGTGATTGGTGCATGCAGACTTGGAGATTTATTCAAAAATAAAATATGAAGAAATTCTGCTTATCAGTTCATCAAGTCATTCTGAAGCCACGGAAAAATTGGCAAACAAAAGAACAAACACACACAAAAGTATATTGTCAAAAGTAGTTGAACGTCATCACAAGTCGGGATAAAATATACGTTTGAATGGGGTTGACATATACAAGTGCGATGAAATTTATCCCAAAAGTGGATGTCAGCACCTATAAATGTATGGTTTATCCCGACTTGCGATAAAGTTTAACTACTTGCTTTTGTGTATGAATGGGTTTTTAAAATACAATATTTTTACCAATGACAGACACTCTTCAACTTGCGAGGATTCATACGAAAATGTATTCTTTTCCTCTTTGATTTTTAATTTGCACTAATTATTTCGTAACATATCACATTCTCTGCCTACTCAATAATTGGATTCACATATTAATGCTGATATTCAGTTGGACATTCTCACATAATGTTTGTTTAGATGTCATTCACTTCCTCTGAAGTGCCATACAAAGTAAAGAAGAAGAAGAAGAAGAAGAAGAAGAAGAAGAAAAAAAATACACACACACACATCTGATGCACACGAAAAATCCACATATTTTGAACGAACCATTTAAAGGATGTGCGCAAAATTTGAAATGATGAATTGTTGTTTTGCAAAAATTATTGTCACATTTTGCATATAATATTCACAACGTTTGACAGAGTGCAACAGAAAATCGCGCATTTTTCTAGATATTAAACCGTATGAGCTTGATTCAGTCGCTGAATTTTCTGTTTACGAACGACTTATAACCTTCGCTATCTATCTAGATATTCATTAAGTCATTTCTTATCTATTGAAGATGTTGTTTGGATTCATTCATCCATATTCCAACAAATCTTTAACATACACACAAAAACACACAAATGAAATACGAAAATTGCTTTTCTTTATTCCCTTTGGGTTTTCCAATTGATTTTCATTTCTCCAGCCATGATGCAATGAAATAGGCTTTAAATGTATACAGTTCCGAAACAACGTATTTATTACCTAGTGAAATGTGTTTCGTTTTAGTTGTTACTTCATCAATATTGTAGAAACGAAAGAAAAAACCACATTCTCACACAAGTAGCTACAGATAATAAGACACGCTGAAAGTTTTTTTATGTAATACTCTCGCTTTGACACGATGGCAATTTGTTTTTGATTGAATTCGGTTCGATTCGAACGGATGAGAGACTTTGTTAACAATTTTCCAATGACTCAAGAATAAAAACAAACCAAAAAAAAAACCACGCGACAAACTATTCAAATCGAATGATATCGAAAAACAAATTGCTATTATTTATAAAAAAATCTTAAGCATAAGAACATAACTTAATCATAAGGGATCTATATTTTTCTTTAAAATTGGGAATATACCGCAGACACATAAACTTAAATGACTCCTCCTCCCATTCAAGTGTATCTATAAATTGAGAATCGCCTGAAATTCACAAGGACAAACGAATAAAAAAACAGAAAAGAATAGAATCTTCGCTTTAATATAATTGACATACAAATAACTTTACATTCTCAATAGCAAAAATCCTGCCCAATTATCTATCCCCAGTTTGAACAAAAATGTAATTTGTATTGTAAACATTGTCAACAATCAAAGCTAGCTCAAATTTTGTGAACAAAACAAAACACACTCACACACACATCACACCACACAACAAACCAAATACTCGGCTCATTTCCCATAATAATCCATAGATGAACTACGCAGAAAATAAAGATAAAATGATATGAAAAATAAATGCTGTAAAAAGATTTAAATTGAACAAAATATATTTAACATGTGAAATGAGAATGTAACAATTTATATTGAAATGATGACAAAATTTAAGTGAAAACAATTAAGCAACAATGCATAACTGAGGCCAAGTGCAGTGGGATAAGAGACAATGGATTAAGAACAAATTGAAAATAAACAAATAAAAAAAATCATTTGTGCGTCACCAAAAAATCAATAAAAACGTACATTTTGCGTGTGTCTTCATTTGAATGAAAATAGAAACAAGGGAACGAAATGAACTGGTTGGCTCCAAGGTAATCATATGCATATTTTCCAAATAAATTTTAGAATCCGATGCAAGGTGCATTGAGGTAAGTGAAGTAAAGCCTTGCCTTTCTGGAAAACTTTACTTATCCCATTTTTATTTCGTTGAATTTTTCACAAAAATTGGCAATAACTTTTCGCTTCTGAAAATCTCTATTCTATCACATGTAATGGATTTTGTGCTGGTTTCCTACCATTACTATTCTCATAAGGAAAGCCCATCTGAGTTGAATTATTTAAACCATCATTAAATTGATTTGTCACTTCCTTCGTTTGCGTACGACAGTTTGATGCCATTTTGCGGGATTAAATTTGTCTGATGATCAATACAGCAGAAAAGAACTATGCTATGGATATATCTTTGGGATGGAATAAAAACGCAATAATTTTTCATGAATTGTGCATTTTTTTTTCAATTGTACTGCTATTTATTGCTTTGGCTACAATCGTGCATATTTCAGCAATCGAACCATTTTATAGCCTTCGTTAATGTGTTTTCTTTAGTAAATAAATCTTGTCTATGAATGAGTGCAGTTGCACTGTCACATATACTCAATGGACGGACGATTAGTATTTTCCGTTGACATCTGCATCATTTTCCATGGTGGCGACGTCGTTAAGTGAAATTATGCGTTCGATAAACCCATTCAATCGGCACGATTTACGATAATTTCTCAACAAGTTACATCACAGTTTCACAATGCAGCTGACAAAAAAAAGACTAATGACATTGCCTTTAATAGCTTTATGCAGTGGAATCTTTTAAGCGGAAGAAGAGATATGTAGCCGCGACGTCGAAGTCTAGTCAAGTAAGTCACACATACTGTTTATAATGGTTTGCATGTTTAAGCGGAACGTTTTCATTTTCAGTATTCAGTTTTGAAAATTAGTTTTTAGAGATTGGTTTTGACTAAAAGTGGTCAACATGTATAAACACAAAGAAGATGTATCTTCTCTATGTATACATCAAAAGTTTACCTAAACTTCCAATCTTGGTCATGTAAAATTTTCTTCTTTTCCCCGACTCGAACCAACATTTGAATCAAATTACCGAAGAATAAATTGTAATTTAGCTGTGGGAAATGCATTTAAATTAGCCGCTTTGAACCGACTTCCAACTCTTGGATAATATAATTCCGTGACATTTGCACATTTTTGAAATGTGCAGGGTTGGCCAAATGGAGGTTTTGAGCATAATAAACCTACAATAACAAACATAAAAAAATCCAATGAATTACTTTTCATCTAAATAAGTTATTGAACATAAAAGTAAAACATAAATATTATTGCATATACTTGGTAGAAAATAATTGTTTTCGAGTGAAATAAAAAAAAACATTTTAAATTCGCTAAAAATGCTATCGATAGGTGCTCACGTCACGACAATGTCCCGCTTGCTCATTCAAGCAACCATATATACACTAGTGGAATAAAATGTGGATAGACGCATGAACATGAACATCGGTTGAATACTTGCACGATACAAACGTACTACGGAGCAGAAAAAACACTTCAACAAAATACAATAACATGGCGGCGGGTTTTTTGTGTTATGTGTTGTTTTTTTTTGTTTCTCTCGTCGTCTCTTCGGTCTGTGCTTCAGCCAGAGTCGTTGATTCGCATGCGATGCGTCTCTCCGCTTCACATATACAAGCAGTTGCGGTAGCTTCATCGCATCATTATCGTCAATAACTGTATGGTCAATGTAAAAATTCAGTCTAAATCTATTCCACAATGCGAGTAGACGAGTTTTCGTGGCCGCAGTCGACGTGTTGACAAAATCTAAGATCAAAATTTATTACTATTTTTTGTTTCTCGTTTGCAATCAGAACATTTGTTGTGACATTTTTTTAAATGTATTTAATGTGAATAACGCGATCAAAAAATAAAGAAACGAAAAGAAATTTCAAGACCAAAAGTACATCTTGTTCAATTTTTGTGTCGTCAGAAAAAAATTCATTGAGGAATTCACTGTGGCATTTCAGTGCGAAGCAAAAACAACAACAACAACATTTTGCGTATTTAGAAAAATGATTGAAAATAAATTGCGAAGAAAAACAAAACAACAACAGTAAAACTGCTAGAGTGAATCGAAGAAAATTTCGAAAAAAAGCAAAAACAAAATAAATTAAAATTAATAACCAACAAATGTTGTGCGTATCAGTCTGTGTCCTGTCTACTACTTGTTCTGTGTGCTTATTTTATTTTACAACAAATATTGCTGCATCTTATTTCCGCTGGCACGGTGTGTGGTTATAGTTTTTATGAATTTTTCTGTGTCATCTTTACAATTACGAAAAGAAAAAAAAACACCCCGAAAACACGAGAAAAATACTAGAAATTCGCTAATTTTTTTCTTCTTCGGGAAATTCAGGAGTGCCAAAAATTCAGCATTCGTGTGTATGTGACAAATACATTACTCATCGCCAACTGAAGAACGAATAAAAAAAACTGAACGAAAACAAAAAACGTTGCGCATATATTATAACGGGAAAAAAAGTAAATGACTAAAATTTAAAAATCGATAAAAACGAAAAGATTATCCAAAATAAACGAAAATAAAGTGTAATAAAATCAATCGTAATCGAAACCAGCATTCGATGGAAACGTCAAGTTCGCATCAACCAAAACAATAATAAAACGGTGCGCATCAAAGAGTCTACCTAGAAAATAAGGCTGACAAACAAAATAAAACGTAAGAATTTTATTTTTCATTCATTATTATTCATTCTAAAGGGGAATTATGAGGAAATGTGTTGAAAATATTTCAAACAAGATGAAAAAAAAAATGAAAGAAAAAAATTATCGCGTGACGTATGTGCATGTGTCTGGTGTTTGTGTTGTATTATGGTTTGTGTCGTTGTTGTTTAACTAGTTTAAAGTACTTATCAATCCAGTTCAAACTAAACTAATTACCTTCTAGTGACGAAAACGAAGATATTTGTGATGTAATTCTGGTGAATAGATAAAAAAATATACAACAAATTAACATGCTTACGATTAAAGTTTGTACATGTGTGTATGTGAATGCGTATAGTGCGTGAGGCGTGTGATGTGATTGTGTGCTGTATAACGTATGTGAGCGGCTCGTGAATATGTGAACGAGTGAGCGAGCGAACGAGCGCGTGTTTGAGTGTGTGTGTGCGTTTGCGTGTGCATGTGCGTGTGTATGTGCGTTTGTAATGTCGACACAATATTTTGTTTGTTTTGATGTTTTCATTTTTTCGTATTCATTCGTTTCTATTTGTTGATTTCTCATTTAATCGCTCAGACCCGTAAATAGTACTCTCTATGTCGCATTTTGCTGATCAAATGTTGACATTTTCAATTTTTCATTGTCATTTTTGTAATCATATAACTTTTTTTCCGTTTCGTTCCATTCATTTGTGTGTGACTGGCGAATCGTATGAGATTGTGTATGGAATTTTTTTTTCAGTTAACGCGCAATATTTGAGTTCGGGAAATAATTTTTCTATTTAGGTTCGACATCAATTTTATTTTAGTGAGACAAGCAGGGAATGGACCATGAATATATATATAAAAAAACTCGCTTAAAAATAAATTTCGGGAAGTTTTCTTGTTTCGTCGTCAACAGATGATAATTTTTTTTCAAGTATAATGTGCTTGGTTTATTATTGCGTTTTCTTCTGCGTCGTTCGTTTTTATCATTCACATCTCGTGCACACACACGCTCTTTCTCTCCTTTTCTCGCTCCGTCTTTTCCGGAGGCACGTGGCCTGTATGATTTGCACTCTTTTCCGCCTTCGGTTTTAACTAGTTTTATCACGAGGAGTTTATATTCGCTGGCATGTATATGCATAGATGTGGTTGTGCGCTTTGTGTTTTCATTTCGCTTGTAATCGATGATTGTTATTGTCATTTGACTTTTAGTTAGTATTGACGCTATGATGATGGTGACGGTGGTGATGGTGGTGGTGGTAATGACGTGTGCATTGTTTACATGTTTCTCACTTAAAACGCATGAGATTTATTTTGCTTTATTTGTGCATTTACATCACTGAAGGAATATAGAATAAGTAAATTTTTATTATGAAATTGTCAACATCTTGAGTCAGAACAAGTCTATCGTAAATGTGTTCTATGAAGATCTCTCTTACCGCGACATGCCTGTACATTGTTTATTGACTCGTGGAAATTGGCTCTGACTCGTACAACATAAGTCCCTCGCCATCTATTCGAATATAAATTTTCGTAAAATATCTGATGATGGATTAGTGCTGCTTTTGATTTTATATTCTTATCAACTTCCGCTGAGTGCTTCAATAAAATGAAATCGATTCGGTTTGAATAATTTAATAACAATATTATATTTTCTATACACAACCTGAATGTAAAACTTTCTCTATATATGTTGTTCAACAGCAAGTAATGTTCGGGAGTAGATATTTGCTCAAGAATAAAAAAGGCAGCTGGAAAACGTGCATTAGTCTACACAACATATGTATAGATAGTATTCGGTGTCATCGTCTCATGAATATTGGTCAGAAACCATTTTGGTATTGAAAATATTATTTATTTATAAATTTGAATGGATTTTCTGAATCGACTCTCGCGTGTCCTGTGGTCCCTAATGCCCAAAGCGTTTTTTTTATTTCTTGAAAAGCACAAGAGATTACCGATGCCGTAGAACTACGCCAAATGAATCCTAATGAGAAATGTCCATGCCATAGCGTAGCCAAATACGACTCTTATTTGATGAATTATCCAATCTTTTTTTTCGTTTTCTCTGCATATATGCTGACGGCGCTGTGACAACGTAACGCCATAAATTCGCAATGGTCCTAGTTTGATGAATAAATAAAATAAAACGACATAAACTGAAAACATGGCCAAAGAGACAAGCGGAGACAGGAAGAGAGAGAGAGAGATGAGTGTTAGTGAGAGTAATGTATGAGGTCTTTTAGCTTATGGGCCTCATAGTCAATAATGGCCAGCAAAGTAAATCATTCTGCTGATTTATGGCTTTTATTTCTTGATTTGTTTCCCATTTATGTTCTAATCTTTTTAGACGAAAAACATCAATCTTTTCATAATTTCTATTCTCATGTGACGTCCATTGTCATTCATATTTCAAGACCAACTAATTCTCATGAATACGTTTTTTTGTAATTTTCCGATCTCCACATTTCATATGCTCATTTGCATCGCATTTGCAAAACTATTCGCTAGCTTGTTCAAGTTAATGGGATTTGGGAAAAAAAGAACGAACAAGACTTGCTTCAAAATAGTAAATTGGTGTACAAGAGATGAAACAAAAATTAATACTAACAGTCAAGAGAGAAAAAAACCCTCTTCGTCCAATCCAATATAGTTTTGTAAACGTTTCGATTACACGTGTAGTAATGTCGATGAACTCATCTCTCACCTTGAACGAATACAAAATTGGTTGGTTCCAAAATTAAATGTAAGTGTGATTAGAGCACCCCTCATTCCGGTTTAATTCCGTGTAAAAATTTCTTGGAAATTAAAATGGACATTCGTATTCTCTAAAATCGAATCACTATCAGTTTTCAATATAGCCAATCTACCGTCTAAATGTGAAAGAAACGAATTATGACGAAATTCGTATTTAATGGATTTGGCAGAAAACGACGCAAAACTGTGAGAATGTGTTGCGGCACCGACCGACCCACTGCTATGAAGCCTTCTGAATTATATGGTAGAGCAGTTTCCGTGCCTTTATACTATCAGAATTGGCTTGAAAACGCAAAGACAACGAATAACTAACTTGAAAAAATATATATATTATACGTGTGTGTATTATTTCAATAGTTCGACGACATGGCGAACGGAGTAGCAGGGTCTACTGCTGCTGCTGTTGAGTGAAAGAGTCTTTTTCGATCGCTAAGTTTCATGCAATTCGTTCTGCTAATGGATTGTGCTATTCTAATCGACTCACTCATTTGTTACGCATTATTCTATGAGCTCTCCACGTACGGGCGTATCTATGCGTGTCAGGTCCGCGTTGCTTCAAGTCGCAACAACGAGAGCGAACAGGAAAGGGATAGCGATAGAGAAAAAAAAAATAAAACTATTTTCTCGTACTGTAATTTCAAATACGTACTCACACTTCGAACGCATATTAGCTATGAAATTCGGTGGTTTTTGTATGTTTTGCTGGTTGTCGTTTGTCGTTGCTGCTGCTGCTGCTGCTGTTGTTGTTGTTGTTGTTATTGTTTTTCAGTAGATCGACTGAATGAGTGTCCTTGAAGAGGTTGAACTCTGGTGACTAGACGACCGATTGTATGTAGTACGTGTGTAAAACACGCGCTTTAACTTCAAATTTGTTACATTAGATACATTTAGTCTTTAATCAAATTTGTAAAGAAAAGAAGGAAATATTTTGCGTGTTGGATTGCTATTCTTTATTTACTTTACATGATTCGAAGAAGTAAATAATAAACTGTATCGCATGGAAATATGTTTGACATGCCTATTCTCAACGGAAAAAATTAGTCATTGTGCGCGAATAATATGGCGGTTCAGCTGATATTCATGAATTCAGTTGAAATTTCAATTTAATTGAAATAATGCAAAATGAAGAAGATCTGCCATTTAATTAATACACATACGTGTTTTGTATCTACCAAATATACATAGAATACATCTATGTTCTATTCGAACCAGTTTTCTTAGTTTGAGAACAAAATTTTGTCTGCACAAACGGCGATCGGACAAAGGAACAAAAAAAAACAGTAGAAACCCAGAATAGCCAAGCAAACTTCATGCGTGTTTTTAATTCATTTTTTAAATAACATGCATGTTCGAGTGTGAAAGACAAACATAAGATTCCGTCGTTAGTTCATTGACATTTCGGTTTAGAAGCACATGGGCTATGTAGAAGGGTGGAAAAGGTATAATCATCGTTTTCGGATATATTTCATTTAAAATACATATTGGGTAGCACAAAGAAGGTATCGCACAAAGCATTTTTTTATTTTTGCCTTTTTTGTCAATCGAAATATATTTGTCTTGATGACCGTATACAAGGCTACTTTTCGAACATTATTCATTTTTTTCCGACTATTCTTGATACTGTATCCACTTTTTGTGCGACATTTTTTAAGGTAAAAATAAAAGACACTCATGATCTCGGCAAACATTGATTTTAGAAACTTCGTCGCCTAAATCCAAGAGCTCTTTTTTTCATACTAAGAATACGCTTTTTGATAATTGACCTCGTTTTCGATTCGTTAGTGGTGCTCTATTTATATGATTCTTGTTTTTTTTTTGTCATTTGCTGTGCGCCCATGTCGTATGGCCCCATTTTGGGATAAATGAAGAAAGAAAAAAAATATTATATCACCTATAAAATTTCATCGAAAGAAAATGGAGCATGAAATAGACTCACGAAAATAAAGATAGACACAACAATTTGATTTCCAACATCAGAAGATAAAAAGAAACTGTCACTTTTTCCGCACAATTTTTGTATAAGGAAATCGAAAGAAAAGTCTGAATCAAGCTCTGTGCAAGTGTATATTCATCGGAAGCGCCTTCATTCGTTGTTGATGTAATCACGTGGCAACTGCGTGTACACACAATCTCATCTTTTGGTTGTTGTTTTTTTAGTTGTTGTTGTATTTTGGTAGAGAGCGGTCCGAATGATAACATTTATTTTTATTGCACGCACCAATGGCAATGGCAATGTCGATATGATACGATATGTTCATACATAAAATAATATCAGGGTCACACTCAAGCAAGTGGCGCAAGCCTAAACATTTTCTAAGCAGAAAATAAAACGGAGGGGAAGAGGGAAAGAAAAAGGAAAAAAAAGAGAAAAAAAAATCACTTTAGTGCCAAAATCAGAATGGAAAAGAAGAAATTAAAAAAAGGAACAATAGAATTGGTTCCCTTTGAACACCAAGCGCTTTGACTTCTTTCTTTGATTTGAGTTGTTAGCAGATCATTTTTCAAAGAAATGACGAACAAAAAGCCGATCGATTTGACGAATATTTTCAGAAAAAGTATCAAAATAGCCGCATATTTCATAGAAAATCACAGTGAACACACACACACACACACACACACACACACACACAAACCCAAACAAAAAAAACGTTCGGCATTTTGATTTCCAGTCATTAATATATCGCAAACAAAAAGCCATCAAGAATGAAGTAAGAAAAAAAACTGAATAAAATAGAAATTCGCGGAAATTGAGAATATCGAATGGAGAAAAAAGGAGCATTCGAAACGGACCAAAGAATTTTCGGTGTTTTTCAATGAAATGAAGCAAACGGCCAAAAATTCCAATGTGAAAACGATATGGAATTTTGGAAGAGCAATTTCTTCGGACGCCTTTTCAATGCTGAAAGGCCAATGAAACAAGAACAAAAACAAGAAAACAAAGAAAGAAAAGAAAAGGTATAAAATGGACAAAACATATCGACTAGCTAGTGAACAAATCACGCAAGTTGTCAGGTTTCTTTCCCACGATCGATCGAATGTGATCACTAGTTTCTTCATTCGTACACTTTTTTTTTCATTTAATTTTGATTGAAATATTCATATTCTAAGTTAATACAAGCGTTGAATGTGTTTTGCTTCGCCAGAGAATGTCTTGACTCGTTCGTTGGCTGTGTCGCCATGTCGCTGTTTTTGTTATTCTTTTTTTTCAATTTTGAACTCTTGCAGAGAAAGAAAAAAAGAAGAAGAAGGAAGAGAGAAAGAGAGAGAGAGAAAAAAACAAATAAAAAAACGAATGAATGGCAATGTTCAAGATTCATTCTCTTTCGATTCCGAAACAAACAAATTCAGCTGGTTTTTTTTTTACGCGTGAACTCTTTTTCGACGAAAGCTTATTAATAACGCACAGTCAGCCAATAAATGAACGTGATCGACGTCATTTTCAATTCGGCCAGTGTATAACGAATTGATGAGAATTAAGTTGATGTTACTTTACAATCCCATTGAATACATGTATGAATTTAAAACTGAAGCGCTATACTAATTCCACTGCCAGTTTGTCTATCATTTCAAATTGAACACACATTTGTGCAAATTATTATTTTTTTCTTCAAATGCTAGCTATATAATGAAACTCGGGTTAAAACCATAAATGACGCGAATATCGACACCCACTGACTCTTATTTAAAAAAAAAAATGTTGGATGGATGAGTTGAAGAATATATGAAATATATTTGTGTTTTGTGCATAAAATTGAAGTTTCGTTTCTGTTCCGCAAGGAAATTTCATAGGAGATAGAGCAAGAGAGCGAGGAAGACTGAGAGAGAATAAACATGAAACATTGCGTCATTCCCATTAGGAACCATAAAGTGAATATTGACATATCGGATATAGATATACGGATTTTATTTTTCTTTCTGCTTATACGAACGTGGAATAGAATTTTGCCAAGATTTTATATTCAACTTGTACATTTCTTAAAAAATACTATACTGTTACACGAATTCATAGCTTAAGTGCGCTTTGTGAATCAATTACGACTCCCTTTGTTTTATTTGGTTTTGTTTTGTTATTCGTCAATTCAATTCAGTTCAATTCAGTCTCTATATACATGTATATATATACTCGAAGACCTAATCAGTAAGCTTCGCTATAACAAAGTCATTGCTGATTGGTTTGAACAACTTAAACGGCGCCAATTCAATTGAATTACGGTTGGCTTTTGATAACAGAACCATTTATTCAACGTCACTCTGATTATCTTTGCAATCTCATCACAGTTTCAACGTTTTACATCACAGTGCTACGATCGGATTGCTGTTTTTTCTTCACTACACCAATACGTGGAATAAAAACTACGTCAACAACAGTGAAATACGCAAATTATAAACAAACATTTTGTGTTTTTTTTCTTTCTATTTTTTGCATTTAATTTTGTACAGTTAATTGAGTTGTAGGCGACACTATGATTTTAAGAACATTCCTGGATGTTCACTTAGATGAATTTCGAAATTCATGATAAGTTCAACAAAAAGTATTTCGGAAAATTTTAGTCACACATTTTTGTTGAAAACGAAAACCGTTATCAAAATCCGGCTATTCAAATGATCATCATGATTTTCAATATTTAAGTTAAAACGATAATTGTATCATGCGATAGAGTATGAATTGAAAGGTCGACTTTTTGCCAAAAATCTTCAAAATGAATGAATTACTAAAGAATATTCCTTTTGATGAAGTCACCAAGCATTAAATTAATGTTACCATGTGTACTGATTTTATCAGTACTGTACTGACTTTTGTCAAACAATTTTGTTCGGTACTGATTTTCACTGAGTGCTGATTTTTTAAGCTTCGTACTGATTTCGTAATGTTTCGTACTGATTTTTTGGAATTTTGAAGTTTTGGTACCGAATTTTTTTAGCGGCATGTACTGATTTTGTACTGATTTTTTGTCTAAAGATGCGAGTACTGATTTTTCATCAAAATGACATGGTAACATTACATTAAATAGATCTTTATTTTTATTCTTTATTGAAGAAATATGAGTCTTACGGCATCTATAAAAAAAAAATCAATTTTTGTCTTGATGTCAATTCCATGAATTTAAGTTCAATGGCCCAAAAATATTTCAAAACGAATTTAGCAGCGATTTTATTTTGCTGGCTCCTTTACACCCGCTTATTGTCACACTTTGAACAATTGTAGAGCGCCATCCATAATTGACAGCAGAATCAGCTTTAAATAGCCGAAAGTAATTTCGACATATTGTAAAATGTTGCGAAATCACACCAATTAGTACTGAATTTCGCCGTCATTTATGGACGGCGCTCTACAATTTCACACTTCGTATTTTGTATGTATTTAATACAAGATTATATGCGTGTGCTCCTTTAGCTCTCGTTCAGGCTTGGCACCTGAAAACAAATGTACAATATTTCAGTAGAAGAGTAATTGTATCTATAGTAACTGTAAATATTTGTAAAATGGAGGATTTTTATAGAACAATCAAGGTGCAGAACCTGAATGGTAGGAAATTGGAATTTTTGAATAAAGTCTTAAATGATGATTCCATTTTGGAACGTTTCATTTCAAAGCCAGTTCCAAGTTCATTTATTTTATGGCAGCTGAGTGATAAATTTTTTTTATTATCACCGACAAATGATAGGAGTTGGACACTACAGTTCACTACACGTATTAATCGTCTTAAAAACTTAAGACCAATCAATATTATTGCAATATTAAAATAAGCTCATAAAATTGTCATCAACTTCTAAAACATTTAAAAGTATATTATGATCAGATGAAAAACCTCGACGAGGTTAAAATGGAGTGACGCTCCGTGCGTGGATTTACCACTCAAAAGGAATGATATCATTTTGAGTGACGCTTTCACGCTGCATTACCCCTGGATACAAAGTTCAGGAGTGTTTTTCGCATTCACTATTGCAAAAAATTATTACAATGAGGAAAAATCTCGCGTCACGACTTTTACACGGCAAAATGCTTAAAAGCTTTGGAACAAAATTCAAAATTCGTGACGCGATATTTTTCCTTATTGTGAATAAATTTTTACAATAGTGAATGCGAAAAACATTTCTGAACTTTGTATCCAGAGGTAATACAGCGTTAAAGCGTCACTCAAAATGATATCATTCTTTTTGAGTGGTCAATCCACGTACAGGAGCGTCACTCCATTTTAACCTCGTCTAGAGGTTTTTCATCTGATACAAACACACATCCAAATCGATACGTTCATAAAAAACCATGGTCAAACTGCCAATGCCCATAACTTCCTCGTTTTTGGACCAATCGGGGCGCTTAGACCGACGTTGGAAGGTCGGCGAGGTGGAGCTTCTCTTGGATCTCAGACCACCCCCTGGGTACCCCTTTTGTGGGATATGGATATAGAATTGAAAATTTATCGAAATTTTGAAACCACTATATTTTTGCCTGGACCACACTTTAGGCATGGGGGGTATAGTCGCGATCCGACAGCAAAAACCAAAAATACATTGATTCATATGGACACTGAATGTAAAGAATGTGACAAGAGCGAAACTAGTGAAAATATTCATGAACTAACATGTAATCACAAAGTTTCTATCTTAATTGCATTGAAAAACACAACAACAACGCCTGAAAGTAGTCAAAATTGCAAGTTTCAATCATTTAAACATGAATAAACATGTTAAGCACGCACCCATTTCTGTGACATAAAAAGTCTCATGCTATCGGATCGTGGATATAGTGTTTCCGACTATTTGGGCCAAGACCTTTTCAACGATACCTAACACGCCGGGGCCCAAATATTGTCCTGAAAAAATAGCATACTTACTGTACAATATAGTCGTGACGCAAAAACTGACATTTTTGATATTTGGCTTGAAATGCACAGTCTATGGAGCGTCAATTGTCGGACTACCGTCCTCCGTGATTTGAGGGAAGTACAAAAATATAAAAACAACTATAAAATTTGTATTTCACATCAAGATAACATTCAATTTGATTGTCATAAATTTATTTTTTCAATTTAATAGTTCCAACGTAGATACCATTTGTACGGCTTAATGGTGGATAACACATATCTGCTTGATGTTCTCAGAGTTATAACAAAAGAAATCACATTCAAAATTTATTTGATAATTTGAATACACGTTATTAAAATGCATTTTGCATTATAAAATTCGTATTAGATCTACGTCGTATAATTAGCAGAGGTGAGCTCGATATGCAAAGAAAGTTGTTTGGCCAATGTTAATCTTTTGAGGAAATTCAGCTTTGGCATTAAATTGCATAAAATGATGTCATTTAACTTGATATAACGGAAAATGTGAATCAGAGCGATAGAAAGCCAGGCTAAAACATTACTAGCCCCGATTGAATACACGGCAAATTCGCGAATATTACATAAAATCCTGAAAGAGATAAGAACAAACGCGACATAGCCAATGTATAGAAAATAGCAAAAACATATATAAATCAATAGTGTGTCTTACGAAGGCGGTGTGTCGCATTTAAAACATGTACCTTCATCGCACTGTTGTTTATACCGTTTGTTTATTTTTGCAAATGTTTGGGCGGCCACTTTGTGCATGCAATTGAAAAATAAAACGAACATTGACTCATGCGATCGGCCACACGAGCGTTTATCACATCGCCGACATAGACAGAGACAGAGCGAATGAGCGAGCGAGCGAGCAAAAGAGCTAGAGAGTCATAGCATTGAATCACATATTGTGTGTAGGTAATTGATTTAGGTATGCGCCATTCGAAAACACTGTTCCAATTCGAATTTTGTATCTGTGCTAAATCTTACGGCTGGTTCAAGTTGTAAAATCTAGTGCATGCACATTTCACCATCAAAAATGTAAAAAAAGAAAAACCGTGTAAATTGATTGATGGCGCCGATGATTCCACTCTTCAAAGCCGCCGAATATTCAAACCTCTCGAGGAATTTTCCTTGTTCAAAAGAATTTGTTTTGTGTTTTTTTTTACTATTGTCAAATGATTCGTTGAACTTTTTCTACAGTCTCAGTTGAAATCGTTTGATAAATTGCTGTATAGATTTTCACAAAGGAAAAGTTTCTCGATTGATGCAATTGGAAAAGTAATGAAGATCTATTTGTTGTTGGTGCCTGTTCAATTCCCCAAAATACATATATGTGGTATTCTTGCTATTACTGTCTACACCTCAAAATTTGCGATTTGTAATTTCAAGCATGCCCAACATAATCATGCCTAGAGTGAGCATGCCTTGCATCCAATAAAGTCAGTGATATGCAAGACTAAGAGAGAAAAAAACGGCTACAGCACAATTTTATCCCAATGGAATAGACATTTTTCATGCTTATTTCATTCGCATGATCGTCGCCTACGTTGTTGCTTCCGATGCTAAGAACGATGAAAAGAAGAAAAAAAACCTTGACCATTGCGAATGAATATGCAGGCTTCTTTGACTGCAGTGCGCCTGTGAGAAACCAAAGTGCATCATTTTCTTTTTGTGCATCGCATTTGCTCGATAGATACAAAACAGACGATTGAAATAGTGGGGCAAGCCAACTATAATAACCCCGCTATCGAGAGAGTAGCGAATAGCCGGCGGCAATAAGCCCAATTGAGTTGTCGACACTCGTACGTTCATCGTTTTTAATAGGCTCATTTTCACTGGCACATGGTTGCTCGGATGATGTGCATTTTACGCTAGAATAATATCATTCTGCTCAGCAATTATTCTCCACTTGCAATCCTCGCTATCTTGCTTTATCTTTCTCTCTCCCTCTTCGTACTTACTTTCTTGCAGACTAATGTCGCGGCATTTACAGTGCAAAAGTTTATATATATTCGTGTTTTTATTTTAAAGAATGAAAATACCGATTGCTACCTCGTCGTCTTCGTATTGCGTGCACTATGACGACAACTGAATGAATATTGCATTTATTTCCTATTTTACTTGCTTTTGTTTTCATTTTCCATTTTTGCGCAAATAAAAATCACCCGACGAGAATGAAAATGATTAAAAATAGACGAAAGAGAGAGAGATAGAGAGAGATAGAAAAAGAATACACGGGAAAAGTGTATCAAGCAAAAACTTAATCATGATTATCTGCATCAGAAATATACGAGACTGAATGAATGGCGTGAAATAAAACATTTCATTTCATTTGTGCAGTAGCAGCAACAACAGTCAAAATATTGTATTTCTTTTTTCTTCTGTTTTTGTTGATTTGATCTTAATTAAATCGTTATTCTGTTGCGTCACCTGCATTATTTGTTGGGCATTCGTTGAAATTCTTTCATTATTTGGTTTTGTTGTTGTAATGCACACTACAGAGAAAGGTTCTAGACGGTAGTATAATACATTTTCAAAATGTAGACGGCGCCTATGCGTGCGACAAGGACGGATAGATTCGGGTTTCTTGTTATATGCAGCACATATTTTTGAGTCATTGCTACTAAATTCATCAACAAAATACAAAAAAAAAATGGTGTGTATTCCGTTTGAATGGCATATTCCGAATATATAACGTTGCGCAATTGTGCATATGGCGTTGTTTATTGTTGTTCGGTGTAACTTTTTACTGACTTGTTGTTTTCAATTTCTACCGCTTTGAACCAGCACAAACGCAAAAAAATTAAATGTGAAATGTATGACTCAAGTCAAATACATATATGAACGATTTCAGAAAAATATCGACATTTACGCTTAAAGTTAAGGGATTAATTACAATCGCGTTCGATCGGCTATACAATTTTTTTTTTATATAGAATTTACAACTAACTATATTCAAAAACCGCTGTGCGATTGCATGTTGTAGGACTTGTAATAGCTATCGACCACATATAACATCGTCTATTTCCGTTATTTTGTGTTCTCATTCAAAAAATTGGTAGTAGCTTTGAATATCTCTCTCAAATCGATCGATAAATCCAGAAACAAATGTATAAGGCAATGGTCACAAAGCTATGAACAAAGTAATTTTCAAAATTTCGCTAGTTTATATATAAAAAAAATCACCCTCGAGAAACAGCTCCTCTAATAATACCGATTGCATGGCATTTTCGTAAGATCCCGTTAATTAATCTCCGTTTTTAGAATCAATTTCTTCAGAAAAGCTTAATTTCACAAACAACATAGCGATAGGAGCGATTTCGATGAATATTTGTGAAACAAAAACAAAAACGGTTGTTTGTCGGTACCGTCACGCGCTTTAGATCACGAACTATTTGAACTTGTATGTAAAAATTATTATTTTGATGTTGTTGTGGCGGCTGTTTGTACTGTTTGGTTGGTAATAAAATTGATTATTTTGTTATTTCTTCCAATTGAATTCAATGAATTGAGCGATTATTCCTGTAAATTTGGAATTTTCCTCGAATTTATCAATTGTGCATATTTTTATATTGCATTCAATCCGGTTCAAATCCTATTCGAATACAATTCAAACCGTTTTCATGCAAATGCAAATAAAAAAAGATGCGATGATAAGACTATCTTGATTAAAAAACAGACCAAAAAATCGTTCAATCTAATATCCCCAGTTCAATTATAGATCGTATAAATAGTTCATATACAAATAGCAGGGGAAATAGACTCCATGAAATGGCAGGAAAGTCGAAATAGCGTGAAGTGCCAATTGAAGGCCAAACCAAATACAAATATAGTTCGAGTTTCGTTCATCAAATACTCTGTGTTGAATGTTTGGCGTGAAAAGCGATAAAAAAAACGTGTAAACAAAAAATGAGAAAAAAATTACAACTAAAGTGTATTCGTACGTGCCAATACGAATCGCTATATAATCATTGCTCTTGAAATTTTGTAATAACGGACTAAAGCGATGTTATCGTGATAATGCTAAAATCGCGCGATAAACATCATTTGTTACGTATGCTGCAAAACAATAATAACAACAAAATCTTGTTCATTTGTCGAAAATATAGGTTTTATCTGTGAATATGAATTCAAATAAGCAATTGATTGCTTGGTTCAGGAGTATGTGTTCTAGAATTGACCGTATCGATTTTGACATGAAATGACGTTAGTCCGATTTGCAAGTTGATTGGTTCCCTAGTTTAGATGATTCGTTTATCTGTGTATCTTTTCTGCATAAAGAGAGAGAACGAATTGAAGATTTTTGCATCGAAATTGCTTTATTGATCAATTGATCGGCGCACTGATTTGATAGGTGTGTTACTATTCATGGTTGTGCTATCTGTGCACACGTGTCAACCTTCTATTTTCAGCGTTGTCGTTGGTAATCTGGTTATCAATGCAATTGACATGTTCGTCGTGTGTAAATAACAATTTATATTATTCCCAAGAATTGCTTGTTTTCCCTCTCTATCGTTATAGTAATTTTCGCAAAATGATAGCTACAAACCAGCAATCAATATCTCAATTATTATTACTACCATTGGAATCGACGTTGTAAAAAACAATGAAATCAAATAAAAATACATTAAAATGAAAGAAAAACAAAAACAAATGAATGATATAATAAGAAGTGAATTATACAGGAATGAATGCAATCACAACGTGAAAACACGTCGGTATATAAATGCACCGACTCCGGAAGAGTGTTTCCAAAGAAACACTGTTTTCCTACAATGTCTTCTTATTATGACGGTATTTTGAAATAAATTATCTTCATGTTGGTACAAATATGCGGGGAGTAAACAAAATTCGAATTATTGCCTGCTCGAACTCTATAGTTCTGCAGTTCGTGAAATTACCCTCGAGATACCTGAAATGATGTTGTGAGTCCATTTTTTATTCATACGGCAGAGAAAAAATCTCACAAAGTATTAACATTATGGTATCTGTTTTTTTTAAAAATGGGATCTGTGTCTTTTGTTCACAATATACTAAATGTGAATTATATGACCAAGAAATCGGCTACAGTCGATAACATCATTCTTACTTTTTGCGAATAGAACGAGACAAAGAGGTAGAGAGAGAGAGAGAGAGAGAGAGAGAGAGAGAGAGAGAGAGAGAGAGAGAGAGAGAGAGAGAAAAAATCAAAATTGGTTTTCCAACTAAAGATTGTGATAGAACACATTGGCGCACACAAGGCAGCCAACAAATGAGAGGCCAGAAATCGCGAGGAAGATGAATTACAAAGAATGAAGATGGAACGCGGGCGCGCGCGCGCGCGGCACACATGAAAAACACAAGAAAAGAATATTTGGATAGCAACAATGTTGCAGGTCTTCCTTTGTTAATGCTGATGTTGAATAATTTGCTGCGCTTGAACTCTCGCACTCTTTTTCTGCGTATTGGAATCATTAGCCTTTTTTTATTATCTTACTTGAGTAATGTAGAGGCAGTGGTTTTCTTCATCAAGTTCGATTGATTTATTTATGGACTTTCCGTTTGTAACTGGTTTTCTAGCGCTCGTGTTGTTTGTTGCTGTTGTTTATGAGTGTGTGTGTGTGTTGTGTGCACAAGTGGATGTGAAGTGAAGCACGTTCGAAACGAAAATCTTTCTGGAGTTGTTATGTTCCCAAATCGGCGACCGATTGGATTTTTTCTCTGATTTTCTATGTGCATTGATTCGATTCTAGGAAGATTGCTCTGTTGGGTTTGTTGTATGCGACATTCCTTCACACAAACACAGTGAAAATTGAAACAGTGAACAACCCGAGCACAATGTTTATATTTGTCGTTTGAATGGCATTTATTAAGTCTCCTTCTTCTTGATTTGGACAACTAGCGTTTCGAACTCGATTCAAACAAACAAAACCATAAGTGTGCGGCGACACATTTCAGGATAGCGATAACAATTTTGCCGCATCTCTCTGTCTCAATAAATCTGAAGTATTTTCTTTTCGCAATAAGAAAATAGCGCAGTCGATTTCATTCCAGAAATTGTGTGCGTGTGTGTGTGTGTACTGGGCATGCTTCGCTTCTGTCCACTAACTAATGGCGTATGTGTTTATATTCGTATGTAATATATTGTTGAACGTTATTGTCGATGGTTCTACTCTTTTTTTGTTTACTTTTCTCTTAGTTCTTAGTGTTTTATCTTTGGCTTTTGTTTGCGTTGACGCGTTTCAACTGCAAATCGCGACTGTGATCAGAATGTATACAAGGAATTCCATTTAAAGCAACGGAATTCGAGTGAACCTAATTGAATTTCAACCAATGTCACATTTGAATAAAAATCATCAATTCGGTTTTTCGTATTTGTCACTCTTGATGAACTGACTAAAAATAATCTTTATCGAAGAAATTCCGTGTAATATTGTGCTAAAATAGAAACAATTGGAAATTCCACGTTTCTTGAGCAACACTGAATAATAATCAATTGTTTAAAAAAAATTGAAACTTTCTTTATACATCTATGTATTTTTTGAAGGTTGTTTTAATCTATGATAAACATTTGAATTCAGATATAGTTTTGGCTTTACATATAACTCCTCTTACACAACATATTCTATATCATAAATAAGAAATGCTTGTGATAAGTTCTAGCATAATTGAAAAATAAAACGACTTATCACAATCATTCGAACATATTTCCAATGGAAATTTTGTGTCAAATAATTGGTCGGGGGGCAAATCACTCTCTTTGCAATTACTTCCCAAAAGTTGCAATTACTCCATTTTTCAACAATTACTGGTCGGTTGCAATTACTTGTATATGAAAAGTAATAGTAAATTTTGAGGTAATTGCTGAAAAAAAGAGTAATTGCAACTTTTGGGAAGTAATTGCAAAAAGAGTGATTTGCCCCTCGTAATTGGTACACTTCATACATTTTCTTAAAGCAAGATAAGCATTTTCAAGGCTATGGTAAAGAGCACCATTTTACCGTAATTCACATAATTTAGAGTCAAAAGAAATGAACACCATAAGGCATAAGGCATATTGCTCGTTGCCCGTCCTGATAATAATCAGAACTCACATTTTACGAGTTTTTTTTTCTTTTAACTGAAAAAACGGCTTTGTATAGCTTTGAAAGATAAAGTATGACGCACTCGACTCAAGCATTTTTTTATGTATTTTTGCCGAAACAACTACCATTTATGTAGAACATACTTCGCTCGCCGACTGAGTGTGACCAGGAGGGAACATTTTTCTTGGTTAATTTCAATTAAATTGTTTGTTTATATTTTATGGCGCTTCATTTTTTATAGTATTTGGTTTCATAATAAAACATTTTTACGACTGAATTGTACATGGCCATCCATTCTAAAGAGATGTTGATTAATTTTGCTCAATGGTTCCCATGGCGTACAGTTAATTTATTGACACCACTGAATTAATATTTCGATTATACAACCCATTCGCAAATTGTCACGCTGATTCTTGACGCCCCAGTCACTTTGGGTGAATCGTTTTTGACTAATCGATTACGAAACCATGAACTACAAAATATTCAATTATTTTCTATTTGAATGTGGTGTAGGTTTTCATCTATCCTCAAAGTAGAGTGAAACTGGATACTGGAGATTTTGCATTGACGTTTCCGACTGTAAACATGACAACAATTCATATGCGTGTGCTGTCAAAGTCACTTTGTCATGCGTCATTCACATTAATGCTTTGACTGATTGTGGTGAACAGTGGTGAGATTGTAAACGCCATACATTTTATATACATTATTTGTTTGGGAATTATATTCATTTATTTTCTTTTATTGTTGATATTCGGGCTCTGCAAAGCCTAGGCTTCATCCACGATTTGTTTTCCAAAGAAATATTTCGAAAAAATCGTGAGTTTGCACTGTCAACAATTGTGTGGTTTTTCATATGATTTTGAAGTCATCGAATATTGCCACCCGTTCACACATTCAATGAACTTGCTACACCAAATGATAGTTGAGTTCATTGCTGACGTTTTTCAATCCGCCATACGTTTTTATGTGTGTGTGTACATCAAAATGTCAAAGTTGTCAAGAATACAACCGTTCTCCTCGTTCTTTACCAACAACAACAATGACAATTCATTGAATGCGAACCAATGTTATTTGAATAGTTTGGAGCGAAAATGTAATACAGAAAAGTTGAGCGGAAAAGGGATAGCTATATAGTAAACTGTATAGTAAACTATTATGAACTATATAGCTATCCCATTTCATTTGAAATTTTTCCGTTCTTTTCCGAACCACTCCACTTCTGGTATGTGTACGTGACAAAATACAAATAAAAATGATACTACAGTCAATAATACGCAACAGCGTTGTTTCGTTGGTACAACAGTTAACATTGCTTCGTTAACGCTACTCGAAATGAATAAGGAATTTGTTCATTTGGTTGAAAACAAAAGGTATAGAGTTGGCTGGGCAGGAGAGTTCGTTGGCTTGTTATGTGCGTACGTGAGAGATCACATCAACGGTTATGAAATGGTGACATCGTTGATTTGGAAACGCCACCGTTCACACAAAATCCAAACCTATTTTAAATCGTAAAAATAATTCAGAACGACGCTAGACGACGACTCAGCTATATTAAATTAACCCAAAGGTTTGATTATCCACCACAAACTACTTGTCTTCATGCGCTGTCAGCGACTTGAGCGAGTGTTTGCTTTATTATTTTATTCCGATGCATATTTAAAAAAAACAACATTTGGCCGATGTGTATTGCGGAGCATATGGGATATATGAATTGGTTGTTGGGCAAAATTCTGTATTCTTGAAAATTTACAACGTTTTTATTTTTAGCACAAATTGAGTAAATCAGGAGCAAAATTATTATTCACCAGGGCAACCAAAAATATTTACGAAAATATGAAATATTTTTTTTAAATATTTCGTCCAATCTGCCGAAAAAAAATATTTATAAATATTTCGCTATTTTTGGGAGATTTCATGAATAATTATTTCCATCACATTTCAGACTGTGCATGTCAATAATTTCATTATTTTTGTCTTCGAAATCAATGTATCGCAAACTTGCGTCATTCGTCACCGCTTTCTGAGCACAAAATTTCACTTTAGCAATCGATTTTTAAATCTAGTATCCTTTGTTGACCACTACAACACACAGAACTATGTGTACGAGTCGTTCGTTTTCATTCGAAAATTTCGAATTTTAAATTTGAAAGTGTGTGTCGTAATTTATTGTAATAGCTTTAATTAGTCTTTAATCAACATACTTTCCTTGGAAAACACCAAAAATTTATTATTTTCATCGAAATAAATATAATGGTTTTTAATGTAAATATTTTAAATATTTTGGTAAATATTTTGGACTTTTTCATAAATATTTTTGGTTGCCCTGTTATTCACATAACATACAAATTCCATGGCAAAAAAGTGGATTCGTTATGTGAACTTTGTTTGGAAAATATAACGTTCGATTCGATTTTCTTCCATTACTCAATGCAAATTATTTGCTAAATGTTCTCAGACAAAAAAAAGAATTTTCAAAAATATATTTTTTGCAGTCAGGTCACTTTATTGTTGACATTAGCTTAATGCCACAATATGTTTTGCATGGATCGTTATTTTACGGGATAGTTTTATTTTGTATCTAAAAACCACTTATCCTTCATACTATATTCCATGTAATTTATAATTAGTAGGTAATTTGTATGCAAGGAAATGTATGTAAATACAATGGATTGGATGGTTTCAAATTGTTATAGTTTTTAATTAAACAGAAAGCAATAAAATTGCAAATTCATCTTTTTATGAATGTTTTTTTTTAGAAAAAAATTGTTGATCATCCAACAAATATTTATTTACGATCAAGTGTCACTATAAAAGTTCTACAACTTTCTGGCATATATTTTTTTCCTTTAAAAGACTACAGCCATATCTATAGTGACATTTCAATATTCATTTCGTAAAATATGTCTTTGATTTATATTCGAAGTGCACAGCTTACACTTAAAATTCGTCGTCTACACATGTTACACATTCTTGCCGGAAATAATATCTGACGGACAAGCCATGAATCAATTTACCATTAAAGTTGAACATACGATTGTAACAAATCCGTTGTTATTGGCTTTCATTCAGCATTTTAGCCCAACACATCACAAATGTTGTGGTCAGTTTTATGGATTCACATTTGAACAATCACGTCGAATGTATTGTAAACAATAGAATTCCAGAACATTCTATAGACGAATTCTATAGCTGACTGAATATTTTTGTACTATTTTCTTTGAACTGTTTTTTTAAATTTTATTTATTACTAAACTTGGTTTGTTTTTCCTTTATAGGAACATTGTAAGTGTAGCAGCGCAGCAGCAACAGCCGCCGCCGCCGTCGTTCTGAACGAAACGAAAAAATAAACCACAAAATGTCAACTAGTGAAAGCTTCGGACCGCAGGCCACCATTGTTAAAGAAGGTTGGCTTTATAAGCGCGGTGAACACATAAAAAATTGGCGACCACGTTACTTCATATTGCGTGACAATGGATCGCTAATGGGCTACAAATCGAAACCAGATGGAACAAATCAGGCTGATCAACTAAATAATTTCACTGTAAGAGGTTGCCAAATAATGAGCGTAGATCGCCCAAAACCATTCACATTCATTATTCGTGGATTGCAATGGGCCAATGTCATCGAAAGAACATTTCATGTGGATAGTGAACAAGAGAGGCAAGAATGGGTTGAAGCCATTCGGTAAGTTTGCTTTGGAGTTCAATCTTAATGACAAATAACGAATTTTATTATTGCAGTTCTCAAAATGAATTTTTGTTTTGGTTCTTTGTTTCAGATATGTGGCAAATCGACTCAGCGAAATGGGAGAAACTGCAATGTCACCATCTAGCTCAACAGATATGACTGACGTCGACATGGCATCCATAGCCGAGGACGAACTCTCAGAAAAGTTTTCAGTTCAGGGTATCGCAACTGGAAAAACCAGCGGAAAAACTAAAATTGTATGTGTCTTTATTGAAATAGATTTATTATTTGGCAATTAGAATGTGCATTAATGTTTATTTCTTACCTTCGATCCATTACAGACGTTAGAGAACTTTGAGTTTTTGAAAGTCTTGGGCAAAGGAACATTTGGCAAGGTGATTTTGTGCCGTGAAAAGTCCACTGAAACACTCTATGCCATCAAAATGCTGAAGAAAGATGTAGTCATACAAAAAGATGAAGTCGAACACACACTAACTGAAAACCGTGTACTTCGGTCAACAAAACATCCATTTATTATCGTAAGATAGAGAGACTTTTTCTTCCAAACATTCCATTTCAATAATATTCAATATTTTCTTGTAGTCGCTGAAATATTCGTTTCAAACGTTACATCGTTTGTGCCTTGTGATGCAGTATGTGAACGGTGGAGAATTGTTCTTTCATCTGAGTCGTGAGCGTGTGTTCACTGAAGATCGTACACGTTTTTATGGTGCTGAGATCATTTGTGCGTTGGGCTATTTACATTCACAAGGAATCATTTATCGAGATTTAAAATTGGAAAATCTGCTGCTCGATAAGGACGGACACATCAAAATAGCCGATTTTGGATTGTGCAAAGAGGAAATCACATATGGATCAACAACGAAAACATTTTGCGGTACACCCGAGTATTTAGCTCCCGAAGTATTGGAAGACAATGATTATGGATTGGCGGTAGATTGGTGGGGTAAGTTGCAAAACACAGGCACAAAATGAAAGTGAAAATAATTAAATGACATTCAAATTAATTTTCTCCATACATTAACAAAGGTACGGGTGTCGTCATGTACGAAATGATGTGTGGCCGTTTGCCGTTCTATAACCGCGATCACGATGTTTTGTTCACCCTCATTTTGGTGGAAGAAGTGAAGTTCCCGCGCAATTTATCACTCGAAGCCCGCAGTTTATTGAGTGGATTGTTAGCTAAAGCACCGAAAGATCGTCTGGGAGGCGGCCCCGAAGATGTCAAAGAAATCATGGTTCACCCATTTTTCGCCTCAATTAACTGGAAAGAACTAGAAAATAAGAAAATAACACCACCATTTAAGCCACAAGTCACTAATGACACCGACACGAGATATTTTGACTCTGAATTCACCGGAGAAAGCGTCGAACTAACGCCACCAGACAATTCAGGGCCTTTGGGTGCAATTCAAGAGGAACCCTATTTTTCACAAGTATGATCACTTGCTTTGTTATTTCAATCTCTTTTGACCTGGTCAGAAAACTAATTTGTAATTTCTTATCACAGTTCAGCTACCAGGATTCATCAGCATCGACACTCGGTACATCTGTGCATTTTTGTAGTTCAGCTACGGGCACCGGCATACTGATGCAATAGATCTGTGTATAACTTTTTTTTTTGTTCAAAACTTTTCAATGTCGTTCGTATTGTTGCTCCATCATTTCGGAATGGAAATGGATTTACTAAACTGAGAGTGCCTACATTGCCATTTTGGTTCCAAATCGAATGACAATCGCACCAAAAATATTTAGAAAAAGGTACGTTCCGTTAACGTTCGCAAATGTTTTCTCAACCCTCACATAAAACCATTTTTTTCGATTGAGACCAATGGAGTTCTGTACTATTTTTGATTTATTTCTCAATTTAGAAACTCATCACGGCAAGCAAATATGCGGCATCAAATCAATTCCACACAGTGAAAAGAGAGGAGATAGCATGCACCTGCCCCTGCCCCATTAAGACACTATTTATACATGAGATAGTAAATCCCATCACCATCATTTACCATCAAAATACACAAACACACACACACAAACACGAATCCTATACACAACACTTCCGAAAGTGCTAATATAATGTAAACAAGAAGAAAACAAAAATTGATGAAAAAAAATTAGCTTGAAAATTTATAATTTGAAAAATTGTAACAATAAATATGTGTAAGCAAAAGAGAGATAGTTCTGTATTGAAGTGTATGGATCAATGATGGAATGAAGACTTGTCGACAGTCAAATTACTCATGTTGACTCTACCTTGAATTTAAGCTAAATAAACATGAGATTTTTGACTACAAAATACAGAAAGAAAAGCAAAACACAAGAACGAAACGAATGATTGAAGAAGGAAATAATTAATTAGATGAACAGGAGCCTATGGTAGAGAAACGTTAGTCGGCTGGTTTCCGCGGTATTCGATGAAGTCGGTCTTTTTTGGCAAATGAATAACATACATGCAACATTTTATTGAAATTCATCAGATTTATTCGACGGTTTGAACAGTTTGCCAAGATGTCGCTGTCATTATTCCATCACTATTGGATTCAAATTTTGGCCAATGACACACAAACATTCTCATCTGTCAGTCATTTTTCGACCATATTCCAAAATTTGCGAACGCCACAATGCTATTTAACGTATGCCCGAATGTAACTCGGTTTTTCAGTGACTGAATAGTTAAAAGAAGAAAGAAAAAATGAAAAGTGTGTGAGATAAAAAAATAATTAAACAATGATCGATTATCTACTATTATAAGTCTATAAAAATAATGATGAATATAATTTGTGGAAATTTTTGCAAAAAAAATATCATTAACTGAAGTAAAAAAATCCAAATGAAAAGCAAACGATTTGATTGAGTGAAACGAGTTTCAAAAAAGCAGGGAATGAAAATTGTAGCAAGGTAATTCTGTTTTTTTTTTCTTTTTAAAAAGCAATTTTGTTGATTTTTATCCAGTTTTTTTTCCAATGTTTTCAATGAGAGACGATGGAGATAATAATTGTTTTATTCTCTGTGAAAAAAAGAAGAAGAAATGAACAAAATTTGATTATATTATTAATATTTGAATTGATTCGATCATTCTCTTTTTAAGTATCCTTTAATTGAAATATTGATTTTGGCATCATTTCCCAGTGATGAACCGCTCTCGAATCACCAAAACCAAACTAATACTAAAACACCACACACAAATTTCACTCACAAACTCAATCGATGCATTTTAATTGACACGACTCAGAATCAAATAAAATGGTAACGAGTCACATTTTCTGAAAATCTAAACTCTTGACTGCCACTCAAAACTGTGATCCGTTTGGACACTTTCTCAATTTGAAAATAGAATAAAAATCCGCGAAAAATCATGGACATTCATTTAAAATTAGTTAATAAAGTAAAAGGTCAAAATAAAAGAAAAAATGAAATTATTCTGTTTTTAGTTCTTCATTAATGGGAATAGATAACACACATTGGTAAGTATATAACTGGAAGGTAAATTCTTTTCCTTGAATTATCTAAAGATTGACCTACAAGCCATACAGGTCCCATCATTTGTTTCACTCGTATCCATTCTCTGTGGCTTTTGGTAAATACACCACCATGAGATTTTGGTAGTAAAGCGGTATGTTGGTTGTCATTCTGGGTTGATACACTCAGGATAAATTTTGGGATTCAGGTAATATTGTGTGAATAAACAATTTCAAACTGACCGCTCACTACAAAATGTCAAAGCCAAAGTCTGTTGATATAGGCGCGAAATGTCAATTCCATGGAAAACTTAACCTCACAATAGTGTGAATGTAAACAAAATTTGTGATCGTCTGTAAGTGTATCGTTTTAAAATGTTTGTTAGAACACGACCGGCTTGTTGTCCGGATTCGTTTCCGTTTCCATTCACACCTTATTCTATCCAAGACCAATTTATGCGGGCATTGTATTCAGTCATTGAAAATCACAAAATTGGTATATTTGAATCGCCCACCGGCACTGGAAAAACACTGACTTTGATGTGCAGTGCTCTCAAGTGGCTATCAGATCACGATGAACTCAACCGGGTGGACTTGATGGAAAAAATCCGTGAAATGGAGAAGAATATCAAAGCCAACGAATTGGAAAATGCCAAAAGCAATGATTGGTTGAGCGGTCAATATGATTTACTACAGCAAAAAAAGCAGTTGAATACGCTTTTGGAGCAATTGAAGGCAATGGACGAATATGATCAAAAAGTCACTGAAATGCGAAAAAAGTGGAAGAATCAACAGAAGGCACAGTCAGTTAGGAAGTTCAAAGAGGCACACGCAAACGAACTCCTAGAAAACACCAAGAATGAGGCCAAGCCGGTTGATAATGATGATGAATTGGTGATCGAAGACAAGGACGATGAAGATGAACAAGATGACATTGAAGATGTGATTGAAAATCAGTTTCACAATACGAAAGTATGTCTTCTTTCATATGCACCAAATGCATTTATCTAAAAATTGACTCTATTTCAGATTTATTTCTGTAGCCGAACACATTCGCAATTATCACAAGTGGTGAACGAACTGAAAAAGACCGTTTATGGTAACGCTATTCGACATTTACTTGTTTCCATTAATTGTCCACTATCAGTTCGTTATATTGCTATTAGTTTCATTTCTTCTTTCTGATTCTCCCCGTAGGTAACGCCATTCGAATCATTCAATTGGCATCACGTCAACAGCTCTGTATCAATCCCGAAGTGAGAGCATTAAAATCAAATGCCTTGATCAATGAACGCTGCCTGGAAATGAAGAAAGGAAAATCAAAACAAACCTGTTGCCAATCGACACACACGGATCAAGAAGGTCGTGCCACAAAGAAATCGAAAATTGTGAAAACGAAAAGCACTTCATGCCCATTCTATGCTCAAGCATCCATTGAAAATGTATCGCGTGCCGCACTCTATAATACTGAATCGATTATGGATATTGAGGACTTGATTCAAACGGCTAAAACTGAAAAAGGATGCCCATATTATGCAGCCCGAGCGGCAGCAAAAGATGCACAGGTAATAGAACCCAATTTCCATTCACTTTCAAAAATAAAAATTGTTTTTGATTTAATCCAACCAGGTTGTAATGCTGCCGTATCAAATGCTGTTGCATCGAAAAACTCGCGAACAATTGGACATTCAGATCAAAGATAGCGTTATCATCATAGATGAAGCCCATAATCTGATCGATACGATCGCCAGCATTCACAGTGCTGAAATCACTGCTGACCAATTGCAACGCGTACATAAACAGTTGATTGCCTACAAAACGAAATATCTCGATAGATTCAGTACAAAAAACCTGCTCCGTTTAAATCAATTGATTTCTGTGGCCAATCGATTCATGAAATTGATTATGAAATCACCAAATGAATCATCGAAATCAACTCAAGCCGAGCTGCAGGCTGAATTCTCATCTGAAATGGTGCTTACACATGATCTCCTCGATGAAGTGAACATTTCATACGGAAATTTGTTCGAAATCATTAAATTTTGTGAAGAAACCCGCTTAGCCCAAAAAATTGGTGGATTTGCCTTGCGGTACGCTAATTTGGATGTGAAGCCAGCTGTGTCTGCACCACAAGAACCCCCCCATTTGTCGTATCTTCAACAGCTCTCCGATAAACGATCGAATAAGCCAAAATCAAAGGCAATTGAAGATGTACCAGTTGAGCCAAAAAAACCAGATGACAACACAAATCGGCTGGGGTCAGCATCTGTGATTCGTTTATTTCTAAGTTTTCTCGAAACGTTACTGGAAAAGTCAACCGATGGCCGCATCTTATTGTCAAAACATCGTACCATTCAATCAAAGTCATTCATCAAGTATTTGCTATTGAATGCAAGCGAACCATTTGCAGCACTGCTGAATGAATGCCGGTCGATTATTGTGGCTGGTGGAACGATGCAGCCGACAACTGAATTCACGACGCAGCTTTTCGAAAACTTCAAAGAACGAACCGAAGAACACTTCTATGGACATGTCGTTGCCGCTGAAGCCATTTTACCAATTGTCGTCAATAAGGGACCTAGAAACTCACCATTTTTATTCAACTATGCAAATCGAGGAAATAACGAAATGGTACGTTTTGGTTTGTCTTAACACTTTTATTTCTCTTATGTTCTGTTTATAAAAAATATGTATTTTATTGGAAATTATGCGTTTGCCGTTACTTTTTTTTTGACTTCATTTTGCCAAAAACTAGTTACTTGCTAGTCCACTGCCAGTTAGTCCACGGCCAAGGCATCAGTTTGTGGCTCATGACTTAATTGTGTTTGCAAATTGGACAGTTTGTTCTTGAGAGCTTTCACACCCATCAAAACGATATTTTCTGGCTTAAGTGCGCCGGTTGATTCCACGTTCAAGAAAAACTTATTCGGTTTTGCTTCCCAATTGAAATCCGCTTCGAATTGGTCTTCATCCAGTTCGGTGTGTTCACTTTTTGGCCATTCGTCCGGTTTGGGATATAATGTGTGTCGCATTGAATTATCCGGATCATATTCAAACGAAACACCAGCTAGAACCCAAGAAAAAAACAATTAACAATTACTTTCTCTATTGAAATTGAATAGTCTAGTCGTAATTACCTGTTGGATTCCATTTGGCATGTTCTTTACCGAAGCCCTTTTTTGCGTACGCACGTAATTTCAATTCTTGACCTTTACGCAGTTTGATGATGAGAATTTCCTCGTTGTTGTCGCCATATTCGTTTTCTTCTTCGTCTCGTCTTCTTGAGGGCACTGGAACAACACGTGGATCACTTGACTTCAAATCAGCGGTTGTTACATGCCGAGTATTTTCCTCGTCACATTTAACATCCAATGTGAATTCAACGCTGCATTCGGTGCAGAAATCAATGCACGAACATTCACGCGTGTTTTGCATTTGTTCGACGACATCGTCCGAAATTAATGGAATCAAACCAATGCGATGGGCCAAAAATTCATCGGCCAAAACGGTGGAATTTGCTTCGAATTGTACCCAATCAATTGCCATGGTTGGCGTTTCTGCGATGAATATACGGCGCAAACTATTCGAGATACTGAGATCCGTGTCTTCAATCACAAACTTTACGTTTTCTTCAGTGAGATCCGTAATTTGCACTGATGGCGTGTTGGCGTACGGCATTTTAATTCAATTTTTTTCTTCGTAATTTTTTTCTGACAAAACAAAATGAATTTTACTTCAAAGAACTAAACGTTGTGATTCAAGTCTATCAACTACGCGAATGCGTCGCTTTTTGATGACTTGTGACAGTTCAGTTGAATGTGACAGATTGAACACGAGTCGCTAGTTTTCGTTACTACGCGATCATTGTGGGAATACTCAACAGATGGCGCTGGCAATTAGTTGGAAGAATATCGTATGATGAACTTCGTATTTTATTGTATTTTCTTGAATCGAAAATTGATTCAATTTCTATATCTTCTAATTCCAGATGTCTGACCTGGCAATGGCAATTCAGAACATTTGCAACGTGGTTCCAGCCGGTATTGTCTGTTTCTTTACCTCGTATCTTCACCTGGACAACTTTTACAATCACCTGGTTCAGTCAAAGGCAATCGAAAAGATACAGCAAAAGAAGAAACTATTCAAAGAGCCGCGATCGGGTGGTCAACAAACGGAAAAAATTCTGTCGGACTATGCAAAAGCGGTGAAAGCAGGCACCAAGTGCATGGAAGCAGGAGCACAAACAGGCGCATTATTGATGAGCGTCGTAGGTGGAAAGCTGAGTGAAGGTTTGAACTTCTCAGATGATTTGGGACGTTGCGTTTGTGTCGTTGGATTGCCATTTCCCAACAAAAACAATCCAGAACTCGCTGAAAAGATGAAATATTTGGATAAAGTTTGCGCTGAGAAAAGAATGGATTCAAGTGTAGCATTTTCAAGTAGCGAATACTATGAAAATTTGTGCATGAAAGCCGTGAATCAATGTATTGGTCGAGCAATTCGGCACATCAATGACTATGCAACTGTCCTATTGATTGATGAGCGTTATCAACAAGAGCGTATCAAGAGAAAACTTCCCAATTGGATACAAATTTCATTGCGAGCACCAAACAATTATGGCGGTGTGCAGGGCTCACTTGTTAAGTTCTTCAAGGAGAAAAAGAATAAATAATTCCTGTCGCTTGATTTAATCAATTTTATGATAAATACTCAGTATATATGTACCCTATACCGTCTTTTTATGTAAACCAGACAAATAAAACGCAAATAGATTTATTTTTATCCAGTAAATTATGGCTTTTGGGCATCTTTATTACAATTTAGAATAATAAGTAAGGAAAACGTACTGAATTTCATGTTTCAAATGCAAAAAGACATTGTTTGTTGACTTAGCCGCTATATTTTTTTTCATTATAATTGTACAAATAGAAAAATTTCGCTCAGATGTATCAAAATCAAGTTTTGATACACCAACAGCGCTTCCGTCTCATTATTATTTTCTGTAACACATCTGCAAAGAATATCTAAAAAAAAAATGTAAACAAATTAATATCAATTTTAGTGTTTTGTTTCAGTGAATTTTAATCTTATCGTATATAATAAAACCATAGTTTTGTCGATCCAATTTTTAAGTTTGATACAATCTTCATTTTTTGTATAAATTTCACATCAACATCAACGTAAATAAAATTTCAAGTTTTCTTTTGTTCTTGTTGGAGACAAAGAGCGAATTTTTTCTTCTTCTTAAAACGACATCGTGATCGAAACTATGAATTATTTAAAGAACCTAAACGTTTACAGGGTGGAGAACATTCGATTTGTGAGTAAGTTCTTAATTTATACAATTTAATGTGGTGACTTAAACGAAATTTGGGTTACATTTTCTCTTTCGGAACGAACACGTTCAAGGCCAACATTGTTTCCTATAGTTTATTTCAATGGCATTTTCATTTTGGTCCAATTCATTTTGTTTTGGGAATGCACTATTGATTTGCAGACAATGAAACATCTATTTACTGAGGCACGTTCTGTTAATAATGTAGTGGCGTTGTGCTTTTTGTTTATTAAATAACAATTCTCGGACATGCAACAATCGTACATTTATGCAGTTTTGCAGGGTTTCATATTCAAATGGTATTCCAGATGACAAGTATACAAACTCTAAATCGAACTTGTGAATAGATTTTACTTCGCAAATATTTGCACAAGTCAAAAATGTGCAAATGTATCTGTTAGCTGTTAGCTATTAGCTATATAGGGTCTTGGCTGAAAATGTCAAAGTTTAGTATTTGAAAATTGTGATCACTTTGAAAAATAAATCCCCGAACAATCAACATCAAATCTCGGTTTGATGGATTTGATTTTTAACTTCTCCAATTTTCAACTCAATGTTATTACAAAAGAATCGGTCAAAACTCTTCAGCCTGACAATTCTCGCATATGGCGAATTCCTTATGTGTAGATTTAGTGCTCATTTAGTGCTATTTTGTGCCACTAATTTCAGATTTAGTGCTTCAACTGGGAGCGAGTTATGGGCATCGCCATTTTGGGGGATGACGAAAATAGGGGTAGTAAAAAAAAATTCCCCATGTTGAGATATCGGAAATCCGATGGTACCACGATTTAGTGCTCTCATTTCAGATATACTCCACAACCCCTTCGGTTAAGGGTGGGGGTGAAATTGGGGTGAATTTTTGTTTTCAACCCCGAATGCACCCCATTTTGGGTCAGTGCTCATTTAGTGCTCCCAAAATAAACTCTCAGATTGAAATTTGCTTAAAAAATGATCGACTTATGGTCATCCACTGTGTTTGAGCAGAAGCAGTTCATCCCCTAAAACGCCAAAAACTATAAATTTCTCAAATTTTACGCAAAAAATGTAACCTCGATGGATTCTGAGAGCACTAAATCAGATTTAATGTTCACTTTTTTAAATTTTTCCAAAATTCGACTCCATATCGCTCAAAGGGTGATTTTTGACAATTTTCAAAGAGCGGGCACCAAAGTACAGATAAACCTTAGCACTAGCAATCTGTGCCATTTTTCATAAGGCGTCTCCACTCGCATTGAGTTTGTATTGTGAATGTTAAGGTGCGTGCAACGCCCTTCAATGTAAAAAACAATACAAGTGGAGATGATACACGGGATTTATCTGTACTTTGAAAATAGTCCATAGATTTAGTGCTGAAGAAGAGTTTTGACCCCGTGAACTTTGATAGAAATATTGTGTAGAGAAAATTTTACAGCGGAGATTTGTTTCGATGGTCATTTTCTTTCAATGAGGTAATTGTGGATATTTAATGCTATTTGCACAAATCAAACAAATAACTGTTCAGTTTCCAAAATGTAATGAACCCAAAAATTTTGTTTCGGATTTTCAATCAAATATCAAAATATCAATATTCTTTCTGATGCATTCATTAAACTTAATTCTTTGTAACTCTTCAAGCGTTTTCACCTCAATATTCTGCCATCACATTCAATCAACATTCTTATCGAATTTTTAACTCTTTTTTCTCCCCCTCCCCATGTCATGTAACATTGAACCAGTGCTATTTAATAACAATTGTATCACTTGGCTTCATACTCTTATTTTTGCATTCTTTTTATGAAAAGCAAGTACTAATATAGTGTTTTTCTTTAATGTTTAAATTACAAATCCATTGAAATCTAAAGAAAAAGGTTGGTTCTGTAAGTTCGCATAAACTAGAGTTCACTCATCATCATTTTCAGCATTGTAGCATTTATTTTAAGTTTCGACGACAATATCTATTTATATGTTATTTTTTGTTTAAAACGAGAGTTGTTTTATAATATACAGCTATTTGGTTAACGGAAACGAAACACTATTATTTACATCAAGGGCCATTCGGAAATAATAAAAAAGCGACGATAGTGAGCTCTAGCTATTTACATTTGGTAGCTGATCTTGTCCTGTTCTGTTCTGATTGGTGATTAACACTTACTTTTTTCTTTTCTTTTTACGAATAAACATTGATTTTACTTTCGGCGCGATGCATTCATTTTCGATTATATCACACACAATTGTTAATCGCATATCACATTTCGCGAGACTATACAATGGTCAAAGACAAGTTTTTACATTTCCCTCACAATTATTAAACAAATTATTCAGTTTTTTCTTTGAAATAACAAAATCGAAAACAAAGTGTAAGTATGAGAAATTAAACATTGATAAAAAAACGATTACTTTGTTTAACATTCTAATTTGAAAAATTATAATAAGACTTTTTAGGGGATTTTCATAATGTTTTGGAAGATAATTCAGAAATGGAATATTTTTTTTAAAAAATCATATGAATGCCTTAAAATGAATACCATCATTAAAATTGTCTGTTTGTTTTTCTCTTCGAAAATAGTTTGCCAGATACAGATATTCACGGCTTAATGTTCAATGTCGCTGCTTTTGATTGCATTTCATTTCAAATTTCACACTTGAACTTAATTTCTTATTTTCGTTTAATTAAATGTGCATATTTAATATTAATTGTTATTCATTCAACGCACAAAAATAGGAGGCTGTCCGATCGAACTAAAATTTAAAGGACGAGTTAAGTCAACTAGAATATTCAATAACCCCGATAAACTCTAATAACAAAGCGAAACAAATGCAAAAATTATGTGTAGAAAAAGGATTAATTAGATTGATGTTAAGAGGTTGTCCGGTTGAAAAATAAAAACAATAGCTGTTGCCTTCATTGATTAGTAATCAATTCATAAAAAACAATTTGTTTTCGTAAGTTGAATTGAAAATGTGTAAGTTTTCTTTGTGATGCATTCATATTATTGTACTTATTTAAAGTACAGATAAACCTTAGCACTAGCAATCTGTGCCATTTTTCATAAGGCGTCTCCACTCGCATTGAGTTTGTATTGTGAATGTTAAGGTGCGTGCAATGCCCTTCAATGTAAAAAACAATACAAGTGGAGTTGATACACGGGATTTATCTGTACTTTATTGTGTGCGTATGCAAGCATAGATTTACTGGTATATTTGTCTGGTGAGCTGTACTGATTTCACATGGGCTTTGCGGAAAATGTGCCAAAAATTTAAGCATAATTTTTACTTGTTTTTCAATAAACGTGTTTTCAATGCTAGTTTTGAATTGTTAAAAATAAAGCACTATTTCATTGGTTTTCTTCATTTTTCAAACGTTACAAAATTACCTTAAACCTAGGATCATTTTTGAATCCGATCATAAATGGATTTTTATCACTGTGCAATAATTAGTTTGTTTAATCTACCATCAAACTGATTTGTGGCCAATCTCTTTTTTTAAATCAAAATCTAAACATCGGAATGCTGTTCCTGTTGTTTTGCGTCCGTTTACAATCTGCTCTTTTTTCTTCTTTTTTCTTTGCAAATTTTAATAAGCAAAACCAATGATTTCTTATGATCTAATCAAATACAAAATATAATAATAAACTTAATCGAATTGTCAATTAATTTGCGACATGGAAATTTTTTAGTGAAAAAATAAAGAAACGAAGAAAAACATGTTTAATTTGCTTCTTACACTGAAGTGAAGCTGACTTTTTGCATTTTGAGGTATAAATGAAGTAAAGTTTCTTAAAATTCAATGTTCTCGCAATCGCCGTCGAAAGGAAACCATCAGGCTAGGCAACCACTGCTGTTGGTATAAGTAGTGACACCACTATCCAAATCGGTGGTAAATTGTGAATCGAGAAATTCACAATTTTGCCCAAGAAAATCCCCTTTCAGCAACGAACTGTCGATAAATTGCTGGCACGACGTATTAAATTCAATGATTGATGTCGAATGAGGTGGCGGCAGCACTGACGATATCACAGGTAAATTTACCGTACCAAAATTGTGCATCATATTATGGTTTGCATTTGGATCGAGATTTGAATGATGATTGTTATTTATTTGACTGGAATTGTTGTTGTTATTCATTCCCTGGAGTAGCATGTGCCCCTTGAGTCCCTCATGCATATGCGATTGGGTGTCAATCAATGATGACGTGTTATTGGCGGAATTTGCACCAGTTTCAATATCTGGATCGAATGTTTCGGCAACACCATCGAATAGGAAGCGATCAGCACTTTGAACGGTTGTGTATGGGCTGTCATTAACATCGACCAATTCACTCTTTAAAATGAATTCAATCGAACCATCGGCAGCGCCATTATCATTCAACATCCCTGTATCACAATTGGGAATGTAATCGCTTTTTATCATTTGCGGTAGGGTTGAATAGCTTGCCATGTCCACCGGTGACTTTATAAATCCACTGTCCGGACTGCTCATTGCATAACAATCACTTGAACTGGACATGAGTGATTTGCAATAGGTACTTGTTGGTGTTAGGCTTTCGTTTCGTCCTTCACAGAAACCCATATCAATCGATGGTAACGGTTTACAATCCTGTAGCGGTGACATATTGCTCATAGTTCCAACAATCGTTGGATTAATTGCATTAATGCAATTTCTCGTTGTTGCTGCTGCTGTAACCGGGCTGATGATTGTGGTTGCTGGTTGAATTAGTTTGTTGGTTTGCTGGTTGGAACGCCTTGTATTGAATCTCAACGTATTGACCGACGGGATTTTCTGCATTTTCTGTGCTGTCTTCATTGAAAAATTCCTCGTTTTCGATAGCACTTCATTTTTCACAATATGGTCATTGTTTGTGGTAGACGTTTCCGTTTGTTGTAAACCGATATCGTTTAAAAACTTCATAATGCTGGCATTGATGTTGGGTATTTGAAATCCATCGCTTCGTGTACATGAGTTGGCATGCAATTGAAGCATTTCAGTTAGAGATCGACGTTCAATTTCCAAGCTGCGCACTTGTGCCTTCAAATCGATATTTTGTGCTTCCAGCGTTTCAGCTTCACTCACTAAGTTTACGGTACGCTCACGTTTCTTCATTCGGCACTTTGTTGCAGCTATTTTGTTTCGCTCACGACGTCTGCGCCTTCGATCTTCATCTTCCGGAGATAGCTAAAGTGATACGTGCTCGTTTAATAGAAGAATTTTCGGGGAAATTATAAAATTTTGCACAACTTACGAAAGTCGTGGACCGTGTTGGTTTTCTCGAAACCATCTCATCATCATCATCATCATCATCATCATCATTGTCGTCATCATCGCTAGTGTCTATGTCTTGCTTGATCTTTTTGCAAATCGACGTATCCACACTGCTTGAGTCACTTGTGCTCATTTTGCGTTTCATCTCAAGTGATAACTTTAGGCTGGTTTTTATCAATTGCGAACATGTCTGTGGAAATAGATAGTAAAACAAATGATTAGCATTGGGTTTGAAAAACCATAAGACCTTAATTAATGCGAAATATTTGTTTTCTACTCATCATAATTTTTGATTTTCAGAAAAATAATCTCGAATTTGTTTCATTCTGAGTAAAATGTGATTTGCTTTGAATTTGTAAATACACTGACAAGAAAGCACGTAGAATCACACGATCTTTCAATTATAAATTTCCCATTCAGGTTTTGTACTTGTCTTTTGAAAATTTATTTTATACAGCAGGCACAAGTAAGATTTATCATTTTCTGTCGAATCGATTGGGAATCAATTAAATCCTTGTAAATCAGATCGATCAAAATGAAGTGTTTCAATAGAAATTCAAATCCACTACACAGAAGAAACGGTAATTTTCTTTCACTTCAAGCAAGTTAAGCGCATAAATTATTTTTAAGAGGTCTAACTCTATGGAATATTCCATTTGAGAAAACAAAACTCAAAAATCACACACGCACATCGCACATACACACACTTCAGATAAATTTGTGGTTTGGCTATTAACCGTAGAAAATGTAAGTGCTAAATGTTCTTCCCGTTCAGTTATCGTAAAGAATACGAACATCTGTTATCCGTAAATATTCTGATGCTTCGCATTTTCCGTCCGAAATTCAGACAGCAATAACAATAAATAAGTTTTTTTAGACGAAATCGACGGGCATACAAGCTCGTGTTTTTATCGTATAAACAAAAATATTTTTGGCTATTTTCATATTTTCTGCTGCCGAGATACTCGATTCGTTGGCCTATTTATAACATCGACCGATTTCTAAAGCTAATTTTAAGTTACAGAGGCGAAAAAAATCGCACACTTCTTCGGAAAACATTCGATTGAAACCATTTTTCGGCGATACTTTCGCACTGATCTTCGGAAATCTTTTGCGACATGGGTTTCCCCGAATGCAAAATAATCGGTTTCTTTTTATAGTTTATCAAATAGAGATATACACCTGTTGAACAGTTGGTGTGGTTGCTTCTTTGACAATGATGGGTGGTCCGGCTGGTGTTGTGGCCAACAGCGAATCGAACGGTGAGCCTGAGCTACTGGAATGACTATCGGCTGACTTCTGTTGACAAGAGAAGAAAAAAAGAATTTTACAATTAACCTAATTAAAAGTAAACAAAAAAGAATTTGAAATTTAATGAGAGACAAAGGAGTTGCTAATTGCCTAAAGTGACGCGAACGAAACCATTTTTTCTTCCGTCGTAGCGCATATTTAATTAGAAGAGAGAAAAAGAAAAAAAAAGACCAACGCTAGATACATACTCGAAAACTACTTAGTGAGCAAATAATCAAATTGATTTAACTTAGCGGGTGCTGAAAACGACCTAGAAACCTTGTGTCGATTGCGTGCTTATCAATAGTTTTGCAGCGATTCAATTAATTCATTCATGTGGAAAGGTATCACATTTCAAAGGAACGGAAAAAAAATAGTTCATCCTCTTGCAAACAATTAAATGTCACTTTTTATGGCTTTATTCGCGTTTGATTTGAATCTGATATAAAAACGAGACATTTTTCACATAAATCATATTCACAATGATGTTGCAACTGAATATGCATACACACAAAAAATAAGACATTTGATTCGTCGCGCCAATTTCCATCGACGCATTGTCGTTAAAACGTTGTGTTTTCTATGTGCACGAAAATGTGCCGCAAGTGAAATGATGCGTTTTCCATTGGACAAATGAGAATTAAGAGCCAATGCATTGCTAATTTACACGAGACAGATGTACGATTGCCTGCCACGCAAGTGAATGTTTCAATCCACACATGAATGCCGTCGCATTTAGAAAAATGCAAGGAATTTCACGGTTTAATTTATGCGACATGCAAAAATAACCAACTATATATCGCATCGTCGTTGTCGTCGTAATGGATGCAATTGAGCAGATTATAATATTATGCGTGTAAATCGCCATGCACTTGACAGACAGACAAACCAATTTTCATCGAAAAAAAATACGAAACTTATGCAAATTTATTACACGTTCACACAAATGTTGACTATGATAATTTCATTGGATTTATTCAAAAATGTCAACCATATAATTCGAATCGTTTAACTTCATTAATAGTTGTATGCTTAATGTGTTAGCACGATTCAAGAAGCTCGAATCAATATATTGAAATATGCGTTAAATTTGGTTCCTGCTTATGGCATCGATTTTGACCATGAACAGATTTGTAAGCGAAAAACAAAATGAATTCCATTTGCAAACATTGATTGATTCGATTGTTAAGGGCCAATTGGACTGAAACTCGTTTTAACTATTATTTCATTCAATCAATTTGTCATTTACTGCATTTTGTCGGCGTTTTATTTTTCGAGAGAGAAAACAAACCCCAGCCTTAATTGGTTAAACTAAACGTGTGTGTATCATCAACAACACATTAAGATTATTAACTCAATCAAAGTGTTCGGTAATCCGGCGATAAAAATTCAAATTTTATTTTGTAAAATGAGAAAATTTCAATATAAATGGTCAAAGAGCAAAAGGTTGAAAGTTGAAGATTAACTAGTTGGTGAATTTTGATTGTTATTGTGGTTTTGAGACTGAGAAGAAAAAAACTGTTTACAGCCTTACCTGTGACACTTTGTTGGTCGATGGATTTGATGTGGTGGTTGATGGAAATGAATATTCGAGTGGATTTGTCATGGCCATCACAGAATTTAGAATTTCAGGTGTAAGTGGTGTTGTTGTGGCGGTGCCAACCATTAAATTCGATGTGTTTGTTACAGACGGTGTTGGTTGAACAACTGCCGCGGAAGTCGTTGTGGCCATATCCACATTCAATATTGGAACTCCATTCATATTGTCGTTGAAATGATTGTATATGTACATAATATATTTATTTTGCTTCAAACTATTGGATACACACTACACAGCGGTTCAATGCCAATCGAACGAAATAGATCACAATCAAATTTGTTACTTCGAAACGCGCAAGTTCAAACAAATCCGTACACCGTTGGTAATGTCGTGTGTGTGTTTCTTTGCAGACAACAATGGCCAACGCACAATAAACCGCGTGTGCTCAACGAAAAGTATACTGTCACGCTTTTCCTCTTACAAGACACGATTTAAATGGCTGGAAATTATGGCGTTTAATGTAAATACACTAATTTTTCACCACTTCAATTTGGCCAAACACAATAGAATGCTTTTGACGAACGTTAACTCGCTGACAATCTCTTAATTCGTTCCTCGTTTTTTTTAGTATTCAATTTGGCTTTCCGTCTTTGACTACCGATTACCGTGTTCAAGCGTAAACGTCTACGTGTAAAATCGAAACAATCAGGAAAATCTTCTAATTCGTTTTTGTACTTCAAATTCGTGTTGTTTGGTTGTTGGAAGGCCACTATTTGTCACAATTCAATCATTTCATTCTTTTCAATCACCAAATTAAATCACGATCCGTGTCTCTATATATGCTGTGTATCTGCAAAGAAAAAGAAAAGAGAAATTTTACTTTAGAAAAGATTCGAACGTTGAATGAATGGATTGTATATGAAATTTAATTAAGTCAAAATTATTCATTTTATAACTTGTGACTTCTGAGAGCCCTAGAGTTTATTAACTAGCTGCATTTGGTTTTGATTTCGTAAGAAATATATTTCCTTTAGAAATGGTCATTGAACGTAGTTTTCTAGAATCACTTCATATGATGATACACCGAAGCGATAAGCGTGATTTGAATTGGTTACGATTTAATACTTATGGAAAAAACAATGTGAACACAACTCTGATATCAGAACAAAACACGCGAGCATAAAACGGGGCCAAGACTTTGTTTACTGCGATAAAACTGTGTTTTTACACCGACATGGTGTAAATGCCATTTACTAGGTCAATTGAATGTAATCAATTGTCCAATTTCTTCGAATAACGAAAAAAACTGTTAAATAAAATGCAAGAAATAGAATTTTTTGTAACAAACAACGTCACATGGCGTTGATACAAGAAACGTTGAAATGGTTGAAACCATTTTGAAGCGAGCGACCATTAAAAATGCAAATACCTTAACATAAAATGCATTAAGCAAATATAAAAGGATTCAAACCACGACCCAGAACAACAACAAGTTATAGACAGTGTAGACAGAAGAAAAAAAAATGTTTTGATTTAGTTTTCGCTTGAATTGCGATTCAACGAATGTTATAGGGGTTGTGATAATGATCTATATTCATTTCGAGTCTGGAAGAGTACACTTCTGCAGACGTATTTTATGGCTTGCAGATGCAAATATGCCGCCAAATCGTACGAAATGGAAAAGAAACCAAGAAGAAGACATACTAAAGGACTTTTGAATAACAACATCAATAACAATCAAAAAGCCGAAAACCCAACATCCGTCCGTCGTATTTTGGAGACATGTGAGCATAGGCATACACGAAACAGCTATTAACAGAAACCATACAATTTTATAGTCGTTTGTGTTGCTTCTTCTTTTTCTTCAGCCGAAAATCAGATAGAAGAACGCGCTCATATTGCCACAGCCATGAAAACCTGCACAAACTTAAGAATCGTAAAACTGGATTCAGGCAAAAAACGCGGTCTCTCTGTGTGTATGTGAAAACAAGCAACAAAATTGGAATGTGTCTTAGAAATGTCCTTGACTACCACAACCAAACCGATAAACCCGAAAATAACAAAACAAAGACCAATAAGAAGAAGAATAAGAATAGAATACACGATTTTGTGATGGTAAAACCTCGGCTATATTCTGTGGCCCCATTGTTGTTTTTTTCGGTGTTTGTAACGCAATTTATCCGTCAACGCTGAACATTTATTCCGAAAGTGTTTAGACATTGAAAAAAGGAAAGCACTGAAGCAAATGGTTCATAATTTGCGAATAGCCGAAATCACACTAACCGGTGCTGATTCGGCGAACACACATTTTGCCAATTAGAAGGATGGTTTAATGCACATGCGCAACTAATTATATCTACTGGCGAAGAGTTTTGAATATGTGACCGTGTCGAGATTTTTGGACGCGTTTTTTGCGCTCTGTCTAGAATCTCAATGCATCGCACAATGATACTGGAAAACAAAAGCATAATTGTTTATTGAGTTCGCTGTGTCAAAATTATAGGTCACGTGCTGGCGTCTGAAACATATGTAAACAATCATTAATCGGAAGAGTCGGTTGAAATGAACAAAAAAAAACGGCAGTAGATCCGCGATTAAATTGGATTTGACGCCTTCTCTAAAGTGCCACAACAGTTGAGAGTACGGATTCGGTTGGCCGCGCCGCGCGGTAGTAACAAAAGATGTGCTACATCGGTTATTTATTATTATTTTATTATTTTTGTTGTGTGTTCTACCGAAATGGAGATGCCTACACATGACCGTTTCATCCGATGTTTGTTGTATGCAATTAATATATACATATAAATATATATATATATATATGAATACGAGAGTGTTGTGGGTTGGTTGAATCGATTCCGACAATTATTTTTATTTTTTTCTCTTTTCTCATTTCGATCGAACTCACAGATTAGTCTCTCCCTCTATGCTGAATTGCCGTAACTCAGTGCAATTTAATTCAATCGAATTAAATTTACACGAACGATATGTTCATTGCTTTTGTGCGCATATTTCGTGTGTGTGTGTGTGTGTGTGTGTGTGTGTATGTGCTTAATTCACTGTATTTGTATTTCTTTTGTTTCATTTGATTTATGATCATTAGATTTTCTCTTTGAAGCGGCTACATTTGTGAATTAACTTGAGTTTTTGTTACCATTTTTTAAGCATCGATCGTTATCGGTAGTTTATTTTTTTTTATTCATCATTTGTCTGTTAATTGTCTCATATTAAGTGATCATGGTCATTGTTTATTCAACATCACAACCACACAATACACAAATGGTAATCGGAAACGAGTGGAACTGTAATAATAGAAATAAAAAAAAAATTGCACATTAAGTCGATGCTTGTCTATTTGTTCAATGGCATCGGCATTGACCAATGGGTCAGGTTAATTGAATTGGAATTCAGTCTGTTGTGCGATCCTGTTGTAATTGCAACCCATTTTCGCTCTACAAAAGTTCAACGGCAATTTTCGATGAATGAAAAACGGGAACGCAATAGCAGCCTTCTATTCATTCAAAGTGAATCTCAACACATTGACATCGATTTGAGCTAATGCTATACCAGCATCCCATATTCATTGTAAACTGTGTGACGTTGGTTCGGATTCTTTTGTTCGTTCATAAAAAAGGCAACAGCCAATAAAATGACTAAATTTAACGTTTGCCTTTTCCATAATAATAACAATAATTTTCGTTTGCGTTTTTTATTACGCTTACTGGTCCGTTTTTAGTAGCTACAATTTCTTCGTCTTTCTCTATCATATTATGATTTTCAACCCATTCAGAGTATTTAGACTATGCTAGTCTACTGCAAAAAATTTATTGCCTGATTTGAGTAGAACACCCACTCGTTACCTCGTTACAAAGCGCACAAAACGAACGAAGAGAAGAGAAAAATATACTTAAAGAGTGATTTTGTTTCTCGCCAAATGCCCAGATGAAAAATTCATAAATTTAGAAGTCAAATGGTAAAATTTTGTAGGTGGCAAATAAAATAACCCTAAACCAAATCAAAGCAGAAATGATAGTCGGTTGTGTTTAAAATAAATAGCTGGTGGTTTGATTTTATTTTTCTGATATATACGCAAAGCAAAGGCCAAGGACAAATGAAAAACATCAATCGGTTGGCAGTCCCGGCACCGAGAGAGCATTTAATCATTAGTTATTGTTCGTGTACTCCGAGGTTATTCTACATGTTGAGCATTGATTTATTTCCCATCAAATTCACTGGCAACTACTAAAATGTGCTCGTTTTTTGCGTACAACGCCTTTTTTTTATTGGATCAATCACAATAAATTAAACGTAAAACTAGCGAAAACAAATACAACGACGCCAAAATTTAATTGGATTTACTTGGCAGTTTGAACACTTGTCAAAATGCCAAAGTAACACAAAGAGATGCATGTTATGTGCATGTGTGCGTATCTGCTGTGTTGGAAGTTTTACACGATTTTTAGGGTTTTCAATGCAAATTGCAACAAAAAATGCCAGGTCATTTCGAATATTCACCTTTTCTTGCACCCAGCGGTGACGTTCGATGAAGATGCCCAAGTCACTAGATTTAATCGGTTTTTTGTAAGCGCTCAAGCAAATTATTCATAAAAAATAAGGTCTATAATTGCATGAGCACACGAAGAAGTGATGCCGTTGGCAATTTGTGCCCGCACAAACACCACATCATTATATTCCAATTTTCCCGTAGTGAAAAATGTTAAAAATGTGGGAGTTTGAAATATTCACGAAAAAAGTCGCAAACAAAAGTGAGTGAAGGCTAAAAAACGATTAAAGACATCGCTTTGTCAAAACAAAATTTTGCCAATGGGCGATTTTATTCCGCTTTCAAACGCAACTCTACTGCGACTCAATTATAAGAGTTGAGCCAGTATTAGATATGAAGAGATGGCGACCATCCCGTATTGACCACAGCGCCACATATATATTTTGTTAGCGTAGGTTCGGTTTTCAAAAAATGAAATCGATATGACAGCTTTATAAATATGACTATAGTCATCAGCAGATGTGCGGCTGTGTTTTTGCGCTACTGAACTCGAGCCAAAATCCTTGTTCGACCCATCTACAAATTCAAACACAAAGAGCTCGAAGTAACAAAATAAAAAGAAGAAATGCCACTTTCCCATTTTATCAACAGAATAAGTGATGAACAAGATATGGGCAGCCATAGAAAAGTTCATAGTTGTTTATTTTAATTTACATGATTAATTTAATGGCGGTCATATGGTAAATGATTGAATTTATAACGGCTCACTCTTCTAAACATGCAAAAAAACATGATTTTGCGACGGAGTTCATCTTAGACCGCGTGAATGCCTATTTAAATGGATGTGTGTCAATTTAGATGAATGTTTATGGCAATTTAGTTTCGAATTTGTATTCGTCTTTTTCTCTCTATATTTGATGTGTGAGCTAAATTCTTTTTTAGCTCAACAATAAATAAAATTCAAATTGCATTTCTGCACAAAAATTTCAACTAAATACAGAAAAATGATCGTTTAATGGCTTTTGTCTTGTTCTTGTGGAGGTTGTGGTTCACACAAACCGTATCTGTCCATCACGGAAATGTATTAGTGTCCTTCTAGTGTTTTATCTATATGATGATGATGATGAACCGTGCCAGTAATTTACCTAATTGAATCGGAGAATTCGTTGTGGGCTTGGAATTCAATGCGAAAACAACAACAGATAAAATTCCAAATTCGTCGTTCGCGGGCCTAATTTATTATTCATTCATACATTTGGACGACGTATGTGTTTGCGTGGCATATGGATTGGATCGCCTAGATGTATAACTATCAAATGCGTGCTCAAAAGAATTTGATCTTCGACCCGATAACCTTGTTCAGACGTGTGCAAGGGGGGGTATTCCGGTTTTACCCCCCTCTAGGATTCCAAAATGTGGACCCCCCCCCAGCGATGTGGAAAAGTTTACACTAGATATAATCGATTTTCAAAAGTGAGGACCTTTTTTTTTGTTTTTTTTTAGGTCTTCACTTGTTTTTGGACACCCATTGGCAAAATTTTAGACATCCATTGTGGAATTTTGACTGTTTTACACTAGATAGAATCGATTTTCAAAAGTGAGGACCTTTTTTTTTAGTCCTCACTTTTTTCGGAGACTGGTTTTACACTAGATAGAATCGATTTCCAACCCCCCCCCCCCCTGGCAAAATCATTTTACCCCCCCTAGAATTTTTGACCTTGCACACGTCTGACCTTGTTTGGCTGCGTAGAACTGATAGAAATATACGAAAAAAAAAACATCTTGCTTCTACAATTATTGATCGTTTGTTTGCAGAAAATATTAAATTCATCAAAAATAAATCAATTTCATGAATTAAACAAAACGGTGAAGCATAATAAATAATGATTCCCTACTTGAGTCGAAGTTGGTCTTGGCGCCAAAAGCGTATCTAAAACGGTAATAAATTCGAATGTGTTATTTGCCCATTAATTCCATCATTCTGGTGCATACGATATATACTTTTTGCTTGTTCAAAGACTCAACGATTTATGGTTCTGTTTTCTTTTTCACGAGATGACATATTTTCATTCGAAGAATCGTTCACTGAAAGAAATTTCGTTGTGTTTTAAGAAACTCACTTCAAAAAATATTGAAAACAAAATCGTATATTTTTGTATATACAGTCAGTCAAAAAAGTATTCGGCCACCTGTAAACATTTTTTTTTTCTTCATATTTCTGTGCAATAAATATTCAAAGTCAATTCAATTCTTGTTTATTTATTAAACTTGAAGTATATTCTTTATTATTAATAGCATATTTAACAATCACATTTTAGAATGTTTTTGGGACCTTTTTCAGAGAGATACTTAAATTTGACGCAAAAAAAGTATTTGGTCAAACATCAATATTGCATGATTTTTTAAGAAAAAAGAGAATATTTGATATTTTTTTGGGTTTCCTTTTGCGCGACGAACCGCCTGCGTTCTAAGTGGCATTGAATCGATCACATTTTTGGTCACAGTCGTTGGGATTTTGGCTCATTCGGAGACAATCGTGGGTTTCAACTCAGCTATGCTACTGATGCTGATTTGGTGTATTTTTCGATCCAAATGGTCCCATAAATGTTCAATAGGATTGAGGTCAGGTGACTGGGCTGGCATTTCAAGCACATTTTCGATCTTTTTGGACAACCATTCCGTCACACTTTCTGCCGTGTGCTTGGGGTCGTTGTCATGCTGGAACACAAAGTTGGATTCAATGTTCAATTGGCGAGCACTTGACAACAAATTTCTTTGAAGAATGCCTTTGTACACATACTGGTCCATTCTTCCATCGATAAACACCAATTTTCCGACACCCGAAGCAGTCATGCAACCCCACACCATCACGGAACCACCGCCATGCTTCACGGTTGGCGTTAGGTTTTTTGGCTGTAACTCCGTGCCGGGTTTTCGCCACACTTTAGCTCGAAAATTCGATGAAAATACTTCAAACTTACTTTCATCCGACCACATCACCTTATTTCAGTACGATTGAGGTGTGTTTGCATGACGAATAGCGAATTCCAAACGCTTGGCCTTATTAGCTGAACTCACCAAACATTTTTAGTGTGCGATCCGACCATTGTACCCATGTTTTTTCAGAACATTTCTTACCGTTTGCGGTGTAACTTCAACATTGTCAGTGCCTAGGGGCATTTCTCACACAAACAATTTGAGCAAATGTGCAAAAATGTCTATTATTTCTTCTTTTTTATTGAATTGTAAGAAAATGTACTGAAATGACGATATTGCTTGAATAAAAGTGTTCTGGAAGTAGGTTTTAGTTGATCTCAAGGATCGTTCAGAACTGCTCCCGATTCTGGAAGTGGGTTTTGGTGGATCCTCAGGATGGACCAGATCCGGTTTGACAATGCCCTGGCCCATCCTGAAGATCCACTTCCAGAACCAGGAGCAGTTCTGAACAATCCTTGAGATCCACCAAAACCCACTTCCAGAACACAAGTTCAGTGTAAATGAACATTTATTTACACGAATTGATAAAAATTGATCGAATCGGACCGAATGGAAGAATTTTTCAAAATTTATAAGAATTCATTCATTCTTTTCGTGAGAAATGCCCCTAGGTCAGTGCCAGTGATGTCTGCTGCAATTTTTGGTGCCGAAACCTTTGGATTTATTTTGATTTTTCGGACTATTTTCGTTTTCAGCCGATCGCTGATCTTCGACGGCCCGATCTTGATTTGTTCAGTATTGTGCCACTTGTTCTACACTTTTTGATGATTGAGTTTATGGTTGATCGTGGTTTTGAACATATTTCAGCGATTTTTCGATCACTTTTGTTATTTTTGTGAAGATTTATGATGATTTCTCTCTCCTCGAAAGTCGTTTCTTTAGATTTTACCATTTTCCATCGATTCGGCGGTTTTCAAGCTAACTAAATGCGCAAATACATTCAACTAAGTGACAGTTTAGTTGTATTTCACAATATTAAAAAATTTAATTGGCATTTGTCATCGATAAATGTCAAAACAATAGAAATAAATCATGAAATCGATGAATGGCTGAATACTAAATAATAAAAATTTCTTGCGTCGAATTTGAGGGTTGAGAGAAAAAACCTCTCAAACATATTCCAAAATGTGTACACTGTACATTGTACAGTGTACAATATAATAAATTTGCTATGAATAATATAGAAAATACTTCAAATTCATTAAATAAACAAAAATAGTTACGGTTTTTATGATTAAATGCACAAAAAATTGCGAAAGAAATTTTTTTTTGAAGGTGGCCGAATACTTTCTTGACTTACTGTATGCCTCCAACGTGTAGCACATACAAAGGTTGTATTTGTGTGAACGAACGCACCCAAACCCAAAACGATGTTTTTGTCTCTCTTTTCGCATCTCAGTGAACAATATATGTCTCGTTGTGTTTGTTGGATGTGTTTTTTTTTCGTTCACTCACTCAGTCTCACTTTCAATAGCGATCGTTCATTGTTTCACGCATAATAATCGATTCATCAGTAAATATACAATGAATTCTGTTATGGCCCCACGAAATTACATTTTTACTCCATTCTGTGTTTCTTCGCTTCGAAACCATTAACAATGAACAAAACGCTGGATGCAAACAACAGCAACCATTCCAGAAGTCGAATAACCACAACTTAACGAAATTTATGAGCTTGAATATGGTTTGCTCCACAACATTGTTGTCAACTGCTTTAGTGAAAATATCGCACAGATGTCACAAAAAATGAAAACTATTCAAACACTTTATTTAGAAAACACGTACGCAGCAGAGATTTAAATCACATATACCCTAAAGAAGCTGATGCTTTGAAAATTTTTACATTCATGTCAGATATTCTATGCTAAACAGCGAAATTAAGATTGAATCGACTGATGTGTGGCCATAAGAAATGAGAATTTGTTATGTAAACTACCCAAAGCACCTTGAAACACACCTTCTCATCGATTTTTATGCTATTTTTTTTTGCTAGCACAAGCAATCAATTCAACATTATTGAAATTGTCCATGTGACTATATTGATTAGATGGAATGCGAACAACCATCAACAGTACTGAGCAGAAGCAGGACGCGAAGTAGTGACAAACACATTTTTGGATATATGCTGAATCACTTTTCGAACAACAATTCAATTTGTAAATAAAAAAGAACGATTCGTTTTCTGAACTTGACATTTTTCGTTTTAGTATCTCTTCATTTATTTTTTTGCAAGAACCGTGCTCAACATACCTTCGCAATCGACTTGTGAGTCTATTGAGATCAAACACAATTGACAAGGCATTGTGATTGCTATGTTTATTGGCTCTGGGCTAAGAGCTCTATGATTAAGCATTTGTGTGCTCAATGCCATTATCGGCACGTCAAAGGAAACATGCGAATGCGAATGCTTCTATTCCAATTAGTTCTGAATGATCCATTTTTAGTTGGAATTGAGCGTAGCACATATTCCATCAAATTATATCGCTATAATACCCGAAATGTTTCATATGGATTTTATTTTAATTGCGTTGTATTTTTTTTCCGGATAAAATGAGCAAACCGCTGAAAAATGTTCGAGTTTGTGTGTATTTTAGAAGAAAAAAAGCGTATTTATATGGGTAAAATGTTTTGTTTCATAATACCGATCAATTTGGTTCGCCTTTGACACGACTCATTCATTTGTGGTTTAAAAGCGAAGAAAACGATGACGAAGTAAAACAAAACATTCATCACATCCAGTAAGCTACATTTCAAAAGTCTCTTTGTTAAAAAAACCAATAATTCACTGTGGCAAAGTCAATAAATTAACCGAAGACATAATAAAATTACGCATTTTTTTCTCTTAATAAAAGCGTGCCATTGATTATCAAATGGGACCGAGCATATGCATTGGAACTGTGACACATTCGGCCAAATTAAATAGAGTTGTTAGGATGTTAGGACTCGTAATTAAAGAACAAGAAAAAAAAACTTTGTTTTCCTTTTCACTCTAAAGCATTATTGGCCATTAGCCGAAAAAATTCAAAAGTCAAAATATCATCCGACGCGTTTCATCTTATTCACTCTTCACATATACATACGCGCACACATCTCGCCCGCTAATGAAAACACTCGACGCGGCTTTTCGCTTCTAATTAGTTATGTGAATTTGAAATAGGAAAATTTATGCGTTTGCTTAAAACGTTTTGTGAAGAAAAAAATAGCATGAAATCTGCCAAAAAAATTACAGAATAGGTGATCTTTCAAACTCCATATGGCAGCGACTAGAGTTTTGGAAGCACTTTTTAGAGTGTAAAAAGAATTATGGTTTTATTTTTTGTTGAGTACATTGAATGAATTTTAAGGGACTACATCGAAAATTATGTTTATATACTTTCTATTGACGCACGAGCATGCTTTCATTGCTCAAGATCAAATTTTAGTTCTCTAATCTTCAACGCCTGTACTTTGTTTCAAGTCACAGATGTGAATTATATTAATTCTATTCCGTTCTTGATTAATTTTCATAAAGTATATTAATATCAACTATAATCGGAAGTCAAATCTCCACACATTTGTATGGTACTCTTGTGAACTTGCGTTTGATTTCGATAAGAAAGTAACATTTAATTGATAAAATGTATTGCGTGCGGAAACGATGCGTGCATTATAGTCAATGCCCAATTCAATATGCCGCGAGTTAATGTTTTATATATTTATGACTACAATAGCCAATTGCAGTTAATGAAACTTTTTCATGAATTTCCAAATGAAATCAAGATGAATTATTGAATCTAAACTAATTTAATTTTGAATGGTTTTGAATTCGAAAACGATGGTTTCACTTGTTGCCAACCAATTTTGAGGCAATCAACCATTTTGGAAGTGTATTCGTATTACTTATGCTATTAATGTTCTCGAAATCATTACTTTTTCGGAGGTTTTTGCCATTGTTTCCCGAATTTGAGTCATTTTTAAATAGACGGCCCGGCTCTTTCATCTGTTTTATAGCCAAAGCCGTAAAGCATCATGCGAAAAGCAATGAAATGGGCGAAACGAATCAAAAATATTTCAGCTTTTGGGAATATTTCGCTGTAAATTGTGCGTCACAAAGATCGTGATATTGGTTACGAAGGGATAAAACAACCAAACATGACTGTGAAACGAAATCTCTGAAGACATTCTGACACCAAACAAGTCGACAACAGCTGTTGCCTAAAATCTTAAACAAATATTTCTCGTAAAGTGTTCGGCGTTGCAGAGATTTTTTTTTGCTTTCCATTTAAATATTGTTATTTTAAATTTAGCCTGTGTATGTCTTGAATTCATGTTGAAAATAATCGCCGTCAAACAAATGAAGAATTTGTTGATTCCAGAATGAAATGTGAATGTGTATTAGTGGACTATTTTTGGAATACTATTGTAAACATTAAGTTGACTACAATTAGCTCGCATTTGTTGAGCGTAAAAATACACAGACAAAACAAACAAAGTGTCGAAGGGACAAAAATTTGCAATTTTATTACATAATGACAAGGAAATTGTCGCCTAAACCTGCACATACATACATTGAATGCTGCTAGCTTAGCGTTGTGGTTTTTGGTTTGGGTCTTTGTGGCTTTCTTCATTCTGTATGTACGCGCTACAGACTTTTATTTAAATATGGATTATGAATTGGTCGCGAGTATGTTTTTTTTCGTAAATACAGATGAAAATTTATGCGTTTTCCGCATGTATAAATTGTCGTGGTTTGTTTAAATGCTGTGCAAAGAATGAATGCTGTAGATGGAATGAAAGAAAGAAAGAGAAATAGCGGGAGAAGCAATTACCATTCGAAGTGGTCGTATGGCAATTGGAATGCCATATATGTGTAGTGAAAATTGATGAGTGCACCAAAGAATGTTAAAACAACAACCGATCGGCTGCGTTCATCGTCTACGGTTGAAAATTGTTGTGCGTACGCCGCAACAATTGACAAGCAAAATAATAAAATAATTCAAATTATGGAAAAAATGCAAATAAACATAACAATAAAATGGAATGACGACGACGGCGACGACGACGACGACGATGATGGAGAAAAGAAGAGCAGGAGGAGCTTTGAATCTTTTTGCCACTAAGAGCAGCAAAAGAAATCCGAAGAAAATTAAGTGAAAATTTATCAGCCATTACCATAAAGTATTCTGGAAAAAAAATGAAGACAACGACGACGAGATTGAGATTGTGATAAAAATTGCTTAATGCTTGAGTGCGCTTCGATGAATGAAATTTGCATGCATTGAATACAAACTCGACAAATTCAGCGAGTGTGTGTTATTTTTTTTCTGTTTCTAATTTCGATGGAATCATTTAATTATGGTGGGCAACACGCAGTAGGCTCATTAAAGGGACGTGTGAGTGTGATTTTCAGTGTTGCCCTTTAATGAAGTATAAAACCTCAATAAATATTTGACTTAGCCACTCCGATATAATTCAACCAAAAGTACACGCAAGTACACGTTGGAGTGCTAATAAATCTTCGCCGCGTCAACCTTGAGCTTACAAACCAAATTAATTACTTAGATCGACTCCAATGGGCGGTGGTAAATGGTATAATAAGCTGGCCAAAAAAAAAATGTTTCAATTTGAAATCGACACCATTTACACGCATTTGGAGCAAAATGGCATTTTTGCGTCGATTCCCGGGGTTTTTGGAAACTTGTGAAACGTATTCGAAAGCAAACCGAAAACAAAAACTACAACTGGCAAATCATACGGTAACAATTTTTCAAGAAAACGGAGAGCAAAACATATATATCGAATGATTTCGTTAATTGGATTCCATTCACGCAAAAGTTCTTAATCTCTTTAGTTTTATTCACTTGGGGGGTCACTTTTACCCAATTTGGAGTGTCTGCTACTTTATTTCTCGATTGAAACGGAACGACGTTGTTTTTTGTCTAATCTCGTTTACATAAAAGCAACAGTCGTTGCGACGGCGTTGAATTATTGCCAGGTGAAGGATAAACAGAGGGTAAATATTCCATTGTAACGAATATATACACACACGCACACACACACACACACACACACACACACACACAAAATAAAATGCATGAAAATTTATGGAATCGTCGCGTGCTATTTTTGTGTTTCCATGAAACTGGGTCGATACCAAATGGCTGTGTTTTTGCACATTGTTTTAGAAGAAATAGTGGAAGAGCGAGTCAAGTGAGTTGTTAGAATGAATTAAAAATGCAAAAGAAATAAAAAAAACTTCTGAGTTTTTACATATAGAGGTAAAATGTCAACACATATATGCTTATTTTAATTGTCATGAATTTATGCACCATCTCAATTTATTCGATATTGATTACATTCCGAATAGATATATTAACTGACATTTGCCGCACAGTGCTTTCGACCCATTTGACATCGAACTCTATTGATATTGTTTAATTTAATCGGGTTCTAAGTTTCAATTCAAGAGATCATAAATTCGACGTGTGACCACTTTTTGTTCCATGTATAAAACGATCAACAAATGTTAATTGAAATCAATTGAAAGCGACAATTCACGAGTTAATTACATCAAAGCTCAGGCAAGCATATCCAATCAATATGCAAAACACATTAAAAGCAACGTTTTATCAAATAAGTTGGTGTTTTTTTTCAAATTGCCGGCGCATTCTTAGTACTGTGTGTAATAAATATCGAATCGATGTACAATGCACATTGCACTCGTTTCGAAGAATTTTTTGTTCGGAAATGTGTGGTGCTTGCGCCTTGCAGTTTGACGCAAGTATTTAATTGAAAGCAATAAAAACCGAAAAACTATAAGACATAAAATTTAGTGTGTAAGTGCGTGCATTGGCGGCAATAACCATTGTCCCAGTTTCGTAATTTTCGAAATGAGGATTCAAATCGACAAGAAATATTGATTCTACTGGCAAGAGTGTTTTTGTATGTGCTTTAAAGCGAAGTATGTGTTGATTTTTGCAAACGATTTTCTATACTTTCTACTCATGGCCCGTAGGCGGCATTTCTTTTTTTACCCAAACATACTCAGTGTGAACTTTCTGCACACGATAATTGGCACGGATAACCGATTTTTTTCTCACACGATAATCAGTACTTGAAATGCCATCAAATGCAATCATAAAATGATTTCAACTTAGGAATATAGCACACGAAGGGATTAGGATAAAATGTTAAAATAGGGTAGGAACAAATTCTGTTTCATTGCAGCAAAATTATTGTTTTTGAAATGATTTCGCTCGATTTCGTTGGCCACAATAAAATATACAATTCGTTGTTTTATACGCTTTTCCTTTATAATATTGGCATTTAATGGCCACTTTGTAATGAGCATGTTGTGCGCAAGTGTTCATTTTTATGGATTTTTTTTGTTCGCTCTCTTCGGACGATTCAACAAGCTTACTTTCAATGAGTGCCAAACCAATCGAAGAAACGGGTAGAGAATTGCTAAAGGTCGAAATGTCAACATTCCGTCGAAAGAAACGAACGGAGAAGAGTAGCAATCAGCAGAAGAAAAAAAACGTTTTTGCATCTTGAATAAACCCAAAATGTTCCTTTCATACGTGGTAGCGACCAAGAAAAAAAAATTATTTGTATGAAAAGGAATGAACAATAAAATGAGATGACGAAAACAACACATTCAAATCAACGCATTTATGAAGACGAAGAGAATGAAGTGGCTTCAATGCCTTCTTCTTACTGTAAAGTGCCATTCGCTGTTTTTGCTCGCCACTTTTGCATCTCATTTTTTTTCTTTTTCGGCTGTTAATTCTCGGATTCTGTTTAATTATGTACATAAAATATGACTGATTCGTTTGAGCCGTTTCGGAACAACAGGATGCTTTTTCATTCTATCAGCACGTACGAAATTCGACACAAATATGTTAAAAAGCAACAAATTACAACCGTACGTTAGTTTGCCCTCATCTCTATGCCCGCTTACCGAGACGCAGGCAACGCTTTTTTTGCTTTTTCTTTTTCGAATACAAAAAGAAACTTGGCTATTTGAACAAATAATCTGGTTTTTTGCGGAAAAGTTGAATTTTTTTTGTTCATAAACCCGAAAAGTCAGGAGATAAGCAAACGCCAAAAATGGCTTGAATCTCTAAAAATGTACACGTCGAGATGTGTTGATCTGTCATTTTTTTTTCTCTTTTGGTTGTTTAACTTCAAATTATCGCACTTCATACCACGCAGTCGAGTTTAATGCAGTTACCAGCATTTCATGGTACAAGGCCATCGGTTGAAGAGCATGCAAACACGTGAATGGTTGCTTCACGGATGCTCGTTAATTTGTCTAATAAAATCATTGTTTCCAGCCATTGATGTTAACAAATCTTTTCGACTTAATTTAATTCGCAACGTCCAACAGCAAATGCTCCAACCGAAAAATGCTACAACGACCGATCATTAAAAACACTCCAACACACAGTCAATCGATTGCATTGTAGGTTTTTAAACGCCACGTTCATTTGGTAAATATCAACAAAGTACAATATTGTTGAACAAACTCACAATACAAATAAAGTCAAAGTAAATCTCAACGATTGTAGCGATATTTATTTTGCGTTCTTCCATCAGTTTTTTTTTTCATCCTGTGTTTGGTTTTGTTGCCATTTATTCGATTTTTCGAAGTAAACTTTTGGTGTGCTGATTTTTTGTGAGGAGAAAAGTCCAATTAGTACCTACACTCACACATGCTATTACAATAAATCTGCTCATTTCTCGCTCAAAGGCGAAGACGAAAATCGATATTTTTTTCCTTCGTTTGTGTATGTTTTGACAGCCATTTTGTATGCTTAATAATGTTTCATTCCTTAGAAGCGCGCAAAAAGCGTCGATTTACTGCGTTGAGTGAATGAATTTTTTCTGCCACTTTCTTGCCATTTGGCACGCAGTAGGAACCAACTGATCATATAATATTGATTCGACTAATTGAAAATGATTTTTTTTTTCTCTCTCCAGTCGGTGAATTTATTTGGTTTGTATCATCACGTAAGACGCAAACATTTATGATGTCGAACACTTTAGCTCGAAAATGCCATTGAACAATCTATCATAAACTTGAATGTGGGTCAAAGCAACAAACAACATAAAACTCACCGTCAACCGTTGAGAACATAAATGTCAGCATAGCAGAATAAGAATACAACTCGACAGAACAAACAAAGGGGAAAAAAATCTAACAAAATTAATGAGACAATAAACAATAAGTTATGATGTGTGTATGTGTATTTTACGTTGTTCGTGTTTGTGTGCGGTATGCGTGTGCTGTGCACGCCCGAACATAATTCATTTCTTCTTTTTCTCTCTCGCTCAGTGTATGTGTGAAAATGAAAATGCGAATGTGTTTTGTTTCTAGCGTCAAATGAAGCTATCATTGCGGTTTTATAGCTGTAATGACCGGCTTTCAAGCGTCGAGGTGACGATGTTCGATTTGGATTTCGATAGAAATTCCAATGGAACGTTCGGGTTACCAACGGTGAGATAATGGAATTTCGCTTTTCCGTTCGTTTGCTATGAGCTCAATTAACCACAGACACGAATATCGAATGATGAACAGCATTGTAGATAAACACCGAATGAAATTGAGAGTGAAATTATGCCCCCTTATATCCCATCAAAGGAATGCAGTTCCCAGAATATGTTCGCAAAAAACCAAACTGGCACTGCTGAAAAAAAATAGCGTTCGGGAGAGCACGCAACAAGGTGGTCGCCTTTCTAAATGAGTGAAAGTACTTTGATTTCAGCACATAAGCTATAGCCGTCGTCGGTTTTGTCGTTTGTGTCGTGCGCGCGCGAACAAAACAGTTCTCCGCCTTATTTGGGCAAGTAATAACCTTTTGTGGTTAATGGATTTTCCGTAAATTGAATCAATGTAATTAATCGACGAGTCGACAGGGAAAAATGCCATTTTAATTGAATTTTAATCAGTTGACGGACACCAGGTTGATAAATGCACCGTATTGAAAATTGTATTTTGTTCAAACGAAAATTGTGCTAAGATCAAAACACGATCCGAAATGCCATAAACATCAACAAATGTACGTGAACTGAATTCGGGTTACGCACCGCACCGTACATCAAGCCGTTGATTTTTATCGACTTATGATTTGTGTGTTTCAAATGCGAAACCTGGCCAAATCAATGAATTTATTCATTTATTTTAATGAAATGTTAGAATATAGTACGAGATCAGCTCCAACACACATTAAGATCATTTTCTTCGAAATGTCAGCATACAAGGTGCCTGCCTTTAATGCCTTTAAAACGTATAGTAGCGAAATGTGTGATCAAAAACGCAAGTAACCATAAAACAACCGTACGACATTTACAACTCGCAGCTTACAAACAAAATCAATTATTCCGATACGTGAGCAAATGAATGAATCGGTTGCTGTATGGAAACGAACCTGTCGAACGGAGAACTTTGTGTGTGTTTTGTTTATTTGCACATTTAAATGCATGAGAACATTCAGCAACGACGTAAATCACAAAACGTTCTCAATCTAAACAGAGGCTAATTTGTTTGATCGTGATTTTAATATACACGTATGTATGGCCAACGGAATACGTTTGCGAATTTAAAGCCATAAAATATCTATACGGAGCAAACAAACGAGTGCTAGAGTGAAGTTTATCAAATAGGCTCTGGATTTGAGCGTTGTCGGAGTGTCTTATAGTATCGCTATTTCTATTTACAAATTGTTATATTGTAAACAATCAGCACACATTGAGTCATTAACACTCCCACAATTGTTGTGGGGACACGGAGAGAGAAAGAGAGAGAGAAAAGGCGAATGAAAACTGATGCATTTTTCGATTTGAGTTAATTTTTTGTTTGTTTGGTTTGTACAGAATGTATATCGATAAATGCGTTGGGTTGTGCATATTTTTAAATTGAATATAACTTGCAATGGCACTCGGAATATGCAATAGACAAAAGACACGTTCACTTTGTACACTTGCATCAAAATTGAATACGTTTTGTGGCGGCATTCTTTGAATTTTACTTAATTTGAATTTTAATTTGCAGCCGCGTTTTTTCGCTCCTCTTTGTTCATGAAATGCAATAGAAGTTATTTTGTTTTAATCGGGCGGTTTTTATTGTTTTTTCGAGGAGATCAATTAGTTGTACCAAAGAACCGAATGCCGTAGAACATTTTTATTACATAATAATTTTTGTAAGTTGCGGTTTTTAGTTGCTTTGTTTTTTTCTTCTTCATTTTTTTTTAGCTCAAGACAAAAATGTGCCGATGTTCGACTGAGAAATCAAGGCGGAGTCTTTTATGCAAATATTTACATTTTATTCACACTATGGATGCGATAATGTTTCTACTACTTCTTCGCTCATTTGTTTCCATTTTATTTTCACGCTGCTGAATAATTGATTTGACAGAGTTCAAAACCGACATTGCACACAACCGAATACACAACGTGAGAGCCGCTAGTAATCTTTTCTCTTCAAATCCAGGGGCTTTTTTCAAATGTGCAAACAATTCAATTGTTCTAGAATTCTAAGAAATTTATTCCCAAAGAGGTTTTTCGCTTCAAAAATAATGCTCTGGCATTAGATAGCAGTCATTTTATCGTTTTGTTTGTACTTCTCTTCATTTTCATTACTTTTCAACATCACATCGATTTATGTGCGTAGAAGTATTGCAATCGTACGAAATGAATCCATATACTTTGGAAGCATATTGCAACTCCCTTACAATCACAATGAATTTTCGTACAGTTACGTTGATTTTTAGACGTAATGAAATTTGCTACTGCAAAAGGTTTGTTTTGGAAGTATTAAAATATGCAACCGCAAAAGGTTGTTTCGAAAGCATTCGGAAAAGTTAGTCGTACGGATATAATACAGTTCAGTGTTTATCCTAGCATTGAAATAAAATATCGCTAATAAATAATGGTAATTATCATTTTTGTTTGATTTTCTGAATATTCTCTCTATTCGAAGATCCCATCACGGCTAAAGATAGCGAAGCGATGATATACTTAGCAAGCGTAAATGCAAATGATGCTGAATGGGAGAATAAACTAGCAATTATATTGTTTTGTGGCGAGATAAAAGAAAACCCGGCGACGTACGGCGAACGAATGCTTCGTGATGAACCGTGACATTTCATATGACTATAGTCTTCGTTGAAATCGCCTTTCTCAAAAGCTTTTTTCTCCCCTTTTTTTTGCAGTAGAACACTATTAAATGATTCAACTTCAGATGATTTTAGTGCCTCATTTTATCAGTTTCTTTTGCTCATCGGCTCATCACAAATTGTGTGTAATTAATAAACATTTCCCCGATAATTTTCAGAACAATCGACATGTTTAATTCTCTCTAGAATCGTATCCTAATTAATTTTTCATTAGCAAAACCTACGCTGAAACTCTTACACCACATTTGTTGTCAAGTGCGTATACAATGTACATTTTCCAGCCGGTGAAATAGTAATTTCTCGGTAAATATGTATAAGGCGTGTCGTGAACGACTGAACGTGTTGCAGAATGTAAATTAATGCCGAAAAAAACCTTCAAATGAAACACAGTCATTTTTTTGTTTCTTTGCACGATCATTGGATTCATATGGATTCACCATGATGAAGATACATTAAGCTCTCTAAAAACTGACAACGAATAACCATATATCTATAAGAAGATGGTGAGTTGTTGGAAAACCGCTCAGCTCATAAGCTGTGCACATATAAAAATCCCAAAAAAGTGATTTTTACACACCGCAAAAATCGTCGGACCTAAAAAATGATTCGCAAAGCAGTTGTAAAATAAATTACACTCACGTCGTGATTAATGAATGTGTGCCCATTTCATTTGTGATTTTAGATCAAAAGACTAGAGTTGACACCAGGGTTTCATGACTTTGCTAATGCAAAAGAAACAAAGAAAAAACGCGGACGGGCAAGTGCAAAAACAGAAAATTTTCGTTTCACACATAACAGAGAGAGGAGTGTATGACCGAGATGGGAACCTATCGACACGCTTATCAATCATACATCACCGTGCCTCAGAATAAAACAATAAAAATTTCAAGAAGAAAAAAAAAGAGACACAGCTTCGCCCATCATTTCAACATGTGAACTGTGTAAATAAAACATTTCTCATCTGCAATTTAAACGATCTCTTTCACCCCGCGTTCGGTGTGTTTATTTGAATACGTTTTTCTTTACTTCTGTGTGCTAAAAACGTGAACAAGAGGAATTGCATACAAAAAATGGGTTTGTTGATAAAATCGAAATAATTTGCATGTTTATTGAAGGCTTTTTTTTCTCTGGTGAAAAGAAAAAATAGCGGTCTCCGTTATATTAAAATATCATATCGTGTTAAAGTACGTCGAATCTTTATTTTTCTGATAAATTTCTGTAAAAATTTCGTTTGCTATTGACGGTAAATTTATATTTGGCGTGTGTTCGTATGCACCGACAGTATTTATTAATATTGATCCAAATACTAATTCGAGAATGCAATGTGATCGATGTGCAGGAACTTCTTGAGCGAACGGAATAAGTTTTAATAGCTTCGGTTTTCTGTGTTGAAATGAAATGAAAACAATTTCGTTTCATTCGCAACGAATGTGAGAGAGATTGAACCGTGTGCACAGCACAGCGCAGCACGCGCAATTTTCGTATATTTATTGGCAAACTGAAAAACAGCAGCCACACCTAAAATCACGACAGCAAAAGTACGCATCGCTTCGCGGGCTTTGTATACGTACATTTGGCTCTTCTCTCGTTCACGTCTCTCATTAAAATGAAACGAACGATGGCGATCAAGAGCACGAAAAAGGAATTCGGTGCGACTTTATTGTTTAAGCATTCTGGTTGTGTATTTGTCGCTATTTTTTGTCTGCACAATCAAATGGATCGTAATTGAATAAAACAAAACAACAGCAACCACGACAGCGAAAAAAAATTTGAAATGTATAAACTTGTCGATCGATGAAACATATGGTCGTACTTCATACATGTTATAAAATTGAAGAAAAAAAAAGAAACGATAGAGACACACACACACACACGACTAGCAACAGTAAAATTGAATTTCGTTGCGATCGAAATAAAGTTATTTACGCGCTCGAAGGCGATCACGCTTAATTGCTTGGAAAAATATTGTATTTTCTATAATTTGCCTATTGATTGCTATCGACAATTACGTGAATTATGGATTTGTTTTCCCGTTGTTCCCCTCTCATTACGAAGGAATTCGACGAATGGAAACTTATGCAAAGTAACAATACATGTTATTTGGGTATTCCGATTGCAGCTTCAACAACTACAACAGAATTCAATTAGCCGCGGCAACGGTTTTGTCTTTGACCGGAAGAAAAACCCATTCAGCGCTTAATTTTGTCTGGTTGTACAACTCTGACGGAAGTCTCAAACACTTAAAAAGGTTTTCATCGCATATACAAAACAAATGGATACGCTTTAGACTCACCGGTTGAGTACTCACAAGTCTCTCTCTGTCTCTCTCTGTCTATCTCTCTTACATTAACTTTCAATTCCTAATCGTGACATATACTTCGGCAACCTTTGGCTTTGCGAACAATCGGACAAATCACGCGAGTTTCTAGTGATCTTGCCCTCGCGTCTGCTGCTTTTATCAATTTTTATTTGAACATTTCTTTTTAAATTGGATTAATTGGGATTTATTTAGAGTCGGTACAAATTCATAGCATTCAATGTGTCTAGGCAACTAGCATGGGAATTGATTGCAATTTGTTTGAATTTTGATAAAAATTCTGAATTGAGAGAACCTTGAACGGCATTAAGAAAGAAAAAGGCCGGCATCGAATACGATAATTAACGATATTTTTTTTATATTCACTGGAATCAGCCATTAAAATGGTTCTTTGTTAATCCAGCCTGTAACACAACCGTTTTTATCTAATCTTTCACATTGCAAAAGTATTCGCTTCGGTTATCTCATTGTGTCGCTTGACGTAGCCCCCATTTTTTTTCGCACAAAAGTTTTGGAGTGTTTTTTGTTCTTCTGTAGCGCTGTTGCGATAAACTTTCCGACGGTTTCTTTTGTTTACGAGGCATCAAGAAACGCTCTTGACTCACAGCAGGAAAAAAGTTGTCTTGTGAGTGCGAAGGAAAAAAAATTGCAGTACTTATCGAAGATACGAAGATATGAAACTATTTACAGAAAACATTCGTTTGTTTTTGGTATGATTCATAACAATGTGAGCGACTAGCTTGTGTCTCGCCGACTGCAAATATCAATATGAGGTAACGAAAAAAGGGCACGTGAACTCCTGTTTTTCAACAGACTAACAATTTCGTCCTCTGATCAAAAGATGCCAGAGTTCATTCAACGGCGAAGCCTGACCCAGTGACACACACACACACACAGTCCATGCAATGAAATGCAGCAAGTGTGCAGAAACTATCAATTACGTCACTTGTTTCTGGTTTCCCTAGTTTTTATTGTGCATTGCATACAAGTTTTATCGTCCTTCGTGTCTTCGAGCTCAGCGAAAACGAGTGAAAAGAAAACGGTTAACAATGAAGCAGCCGTAGCTCAGTCGGATGAAAAGAACGATGATGAATTTGATTGGTAGAGTACGTTGACGTATATTCTATACGTATTTATGCAATGCTGATACTATGCGAGTCATTCAAGAAACGCTATCACAAAGAAAAATGATCAGAAAAGAATTAAAAACAAATCTGAAAACCATCCATAAGAAATGATCATTAGTAGGAGATCCATTGAAGATGTTAATCTTTTTTTTGCTCGGTTTTTTTCTTTATTGCAAATTTTATATTAATTACTAAAGACTTATAAGGGAAACAAGGGGTGCATACAATTGTAATTAGTTCTCTGCGAATGGGTTCAATCTTTGTGGATAATTGAGCAGAAACAAAAGAATGCAGACACACGAAAACACTCGAAATGAATTTCATTTCCAGACAAAAGCGCGTTGTTCGAGACACAAAGGAAAGTGAATTTAATGAATTTTTAAAAAAATGATCGGTACAAATATGAACTGTTCGATGCGTCAGACGTAGTTGTACTCGCTGAACTTCTATAGAGTGCATTGAATCTATTTGTTGGCAGAAAATATCCTTGAAATACCATTTTGTCGGAATTTTTGTTCTGGGTGTTGTTGTTGTTGTTCAATTTCGTATTGCATAGAAATGTGTCATTTCTGAGCTAGTAATCAATCGTTTGATATGCATAGTCAATGGTTTTTTTTATCGTTTCAAATGGAACTTAAATTGAATTTTGTTCAGTATTTACGATTTTGGCAACAAACGACTTCGTTTCACGTTCGCCTGATCAATTTTCATAGCATTATTGTTTATTCACTTCTAATTCTCATTCCGACTAAGAACGACGGCGAACGCTTTTTATCGCACCATTTTTATTTCTGTGTAGCCGCACAGAAAACAAACTGTGAGCGGGCAGAAGTTATCACGTATCGCACCAGAGACAGGGTGTGACATACTGTTCTTGGCAAAATCACATGCATTTGAATCATATATACGGGCATACAGAATGAACTTATGTATTTTACACATTGCTGAAGTGAACGGCGATGCGGTGTTTAAAACCCACCCTGCGTCTAAAATGTGTAAGTAAATCAAATACGGAGTCGTACACAAAATAGAAACAAAGAAGAAGAACAAGAACTACATGTAAATAAATATCGCACATGCATACAAACACCGGCTTGAAGACTGATTCAAATTTGTCAAACAGTGGTGCGTGTTTGTGTGGCAAAGTCACAAAATTTCGATACAATCAACGAAAAAAAACTACAACAACAACAACAGCATAGGCGTATAGAAGAGAAGAAGAAGTAGGAAAAAATTAATAAATATATTTTTTTCGCTCTCTCTCTCTCTCTCTCTCTCTCTCTCTGTCAAACAGTCGGAATATTGTGACGTAGGTATTGCGAACCCGCGGATTATATGTGTTATATGTACGGTTTTGTATGATGTGGGTGTCTGAAGGTCACGTGTATCAAATGTGCTAGCAAAGGAAAGAAAAATAACGCCGAACGAGATAAAGAAGAGAGATAGATAAACAACAAATTTATTAAAATAAGCAAAGCCAGTGCTCGACAAAAGTATCAAGCAGCAAAACTGGTTTCAATGGCTTTCATTATTCTCTCTTTCTTTGATCGCATTTGTTCTTCATCATTCGATGACTCTTAAATTTATTCGATTTTTTTTTTCACTCTCTGTGTGTGTATTATTCGGGTCGCTTTTTTTGCTGCCATCTCTCGTTTACAATTTGGCTCTCGTTCTTATGGCGACGAAGCAATTTATGAGCATTAGATATGACGGGGCTTGGCACACACTCGAGAATGGTTATTGATGGTGATAAAATGGTTTTATTGCCAAAAGAAGATTCGATTCCGGAGCATACATTCAAATAAATTGATCAAAAAACCGATTCGACCGGGCGAGAGAGAACGAAAAATTATTTGAATTGGCGACATGTTATCACTATTCGAAACAGGAAAGACGAGACGCTTAGAAGCGCATAAATTTAAACTATTTTTTTTTCATGTTCATGTCATAAAACAGCAGATCCCAGTCGAGATTTTAGGTAAAAATTTACATTCAAATCTAATAATAATTTAGAAAAGCCGCTAATTACGATGTTTTATTTCCCATGAAATTATTTTCGACTGAAAAAAAAATAACACGAATAGAATTCGCGACAGGAAAAACATTTGAAAGCACGTCTCTTCACAGTTTTATAGACGATAAAATGTGTGTCAATTCAACAAACCAAACACTCGCAACTGAAACAATAGCCAAAATACAGAGAGGTCGATTTGCATATTTCCATTGTTTAAACCGATTTTTTTGTGGACGAAAGGCATATTTCGTCGTTTGCTGGTTTTCAAGGTCATTGGGGACATTTTTGCATAATACTAACGTCCAATGTATTTCGTTACCTGTTTTTTCTTTTGTGAATACAACAACGAAACATATGAACGTTTGCGCGCACAAGAAATGAGGAAGTCCAAAGAACGAAGAGAAAATAAGAGTTCGGAAGTGTGTGCGGCGTGTTTGGGCAAGAGATCCATTTGAAAGCAGTGATTTTGCGTGTCAATTGCTCGAAAAGCCATAATTAAATCACATTAATGTAAGATATCAAGCCGAGTATCGGACCCAGCGCTGTTAACATGATTTTCATTTGTAATTTTTTAAATAGAGACTTTTGTATCTCAAACTCGTAGCTAGCAATTATTGCGCATTCAGCTAGTAATTATTATATTTAACCATTTCGTTCGATTCAGTGAGGCGATGGCATGCAATTCAACATTTAACAAAGCGATTCATTGTTATATTTTATGTTTATGAATAAATAAGCATTTTGAGTGCGCGAGATAAGACATACACACATAACAGTCAGCTAGCCATTCAATGTTATGCAGCATCTTTATTATCAAACATTCAGTATGTACGAACTGAACTCGCGTACGATGAGTCGCATCGGAACAAATGTACATAACGCATAAGATCCGTCTGGTGACGGCGCCAACGGTGAAAACGAATCCATGGTTTCGAATGCTATTGCTACGTTGCTGTGTTGCCATTTCATTTCACTCAATCGACTCAATCATTACTTGTGCATCCAAAAAGAAGAACTTTATTATTATTATTACATAAAATTTGATTATAAAACTCTCGATATATTTATTTCGTCTCTTTTTTCCTCTCTCTCTCTCTCTCTCTCTCTCTCTCTCTCTCTCTCTCTCTCTCTCTCTCTCTCTCTTTCTCTCTCTCTCTCTCTCTTTCTCTCTCTATCCCCCCAATTCATTCTCTGTGAATGTGTCTGTTCTATTCATTTCGGTTAGTCGTTACGCTGAGTGAGCATCTTGTTCCGTTTGAGCGCGATGCGTGATCGTCAATTGGACGAAACAGAGAGATATACACACACATTCGCTCAATTATTATTATTAGGAATAATTTATGAACGAAACTGAAAGTCTAGCTGAAAGTAGTGCGTGAGAATTTGCTGATGTTGAAGATACAGAACAAAGCTAAAAATATTCAACGTCACCGTCGATTCGCCAAATCGCTTTAGCACATTGGCTGGTGTGCTCGCGCCCAGTAAATAACACACAGCAACTTTTTTTATTCATTCTTTCGCTCTGTATAATCAACACTGAAAGAAATGGAATGAAAGAGAATGATGCAAATTAAATTCTGTACATAGGTCAGTAATAAAATTGAGCAGCGCTCGCATGTGTGCTAGAACAGCGGAGCAGCAGTAATTTCGCACAAAAAAAATATACAAACACCAAACCAAAAAAACTCTAAATAACACGAAAAAATGAAACACGATTGCCATAAAATCTAAAATAAATGTTTGCACATTGAAAATATTCGCACTTTTGCGATTGTTCGGTTATTATTTGCTCAAATACAAAAAAATATAACGACGGTTTGGCAGATTTGCGTTTGTAACATCGGGTTTCATGGTGAGAAACAGAAAATAAACTGGGTTCAGTAACTGGGTGTAAGAAGATTAGATCCTTTTCCCATCATGAATTAGATGTTTTTTTTGCTAGTGCTGGAATTGAAAAGAATTCGTTTCGTGTCTGCATATGAGCCGAATTGACGGCAATAAAAACAAACAAAATGGCTTGAAGCTGACAAAAAAATCGACATGAGAACCCGCGACACAGCGCAAAATGACGATGGAAATCGTATACAACCCACAAATGGAACACATCAGAACTAACCATGGGGAACTATTTCGTTTTTTGTTAGCTTGCGACGCAGTCTTTTTTTCCTCTATCCATTGAAATGGAATGCCAAATAGCAATACATGCAAATTATATTTTCAAGCATTGAAAAAAATAGTTAAAGGAAATAAAAAATGGAGAGAGAAAAAAACCGCCTGTTAAACTGGAACACTAGCTCACATAAAACAGCTGATTGTTGAACGGCTGCGATCATGTGATTCTATGGGTGGCTACAAAAATTTTATTACTGAGCGCATGCGATTTTCGCAAGTAGAAACGCTTTTTTTTCTACTTTCATCTACATGTGTATATTTTCTTTTTCACGCCAAAGGGTTGACACATTCAAGAGTCTATTTTAGGATTGTAGAAAAATTATACCACTTCTATTGCACACATTTTCACCCAAAATGAATGGTTATTAAAGTTGGTTTTAGTGGAGGAAAAAGGTTAGTTTGGTTTTTCTTTCTCTTTCTTTCTTGGAAATGGTCTAGTAGAATTTTGCGATAAGCCAATTTATCGGCAACTTTGAACATTTGTTTGCTATTTACGATCAGAATTACCATTTTCATGCGATAAGATAGGTTGGCTTTCATAAGTAAACCGCAACGAAATAGGAATACAAAGGCTAAGTTCATTCTTTTCCCATATATAGTTGATTGAAATAAAAATAAAAAAAGCCGTCAACTAATCACATTCCGAAGGTGCGACAATGTTGCATCGTGCGAATTCGTTTAATGGTTGGGGTCACAATGAAAGGAAAATTAATGAATCGCACGGAAATTGTTTTGCGATTATCTCGCTAGTTAACGAAAAAAACAGTGTCCGTAAAACTTTTACGTCATCAAAAATGTTGACTTGTGACTGCACATAATGAGTTCTGTGAGCACTTTGAATAATGAATAGTGTGAGTTAATCAATGTCTAATCATTATTACAACCGATTCTCCCTTTCTTTCTTTTTCTTAAGTCACGACCACCGCAACAAATTTATTGTTATGATCATTTCAATGTATTTAACCCATTTCAATGGAATTTCAGATTTTTTTTAAAATTACATTTTTTTTGGTTCTTTCTCTTCTTGTATAAATATGCATGGTACTTACTTTTCGATTCCTAAGACACCTGTTGACTTATTGGTTGTAAATCACGAGGAGTTGAACGGAAGAAAACAAAACTTTTCTGCGCTGAATTTTGAATAATGCTGATGTTGGTCCTTGAGTTGCTTTTTATTGGATTGGATAAGTGTTTTATTTTTCAGCGAATAATTGCAGTAAACTAAAAACTATCGAAGTATGATAGAACTATGTCGATTTGATTGAAATGAAGAAAGTCACCGAACAAAGTTTTTATACGAAGTAAAATAAAGTGATAAAAGTCTATTAAAACTCCCGCACATGGTCGGAATCGAAGCGATAATAAATGTATGTGTGTGTATGTATGCGCGATGAAATAAATTGCGGCAATAAGTGCGAACGAACAATTCAAGTTCTCTATAACTCACGATGTATAACGATTCTAGCCAAAAAAAAAACTTTGCGTTTATGGCATTCAAGCAAAATGAAATGGAAAGGAAACGGAACATAAAATCGCACGTAGCAATAATTGCTTTTATATTTTCTTCACTGACGCCGACGATGACGATTGATTTGCATTTGATTCAATTCAGTCCATGAACGTTTCGCCGGAAATTAGTTTATTTCTTCGTTGAAGATATATTCTCTCGTTGATTTTGTCTATGGTTTATTTTCCCTTTTATATGATATATACGCATGAATTTCTCTTTTCCATCAGTTTATTCTTGTTCCATCACTGTTTTTGGGGTACGGATTGGATATGGATTAATGGCAATTTTGCATCTTGTGGCGCAAACAATGTGAATTTGTCGCCCCAAATAAACTGAACGCATTTAATTTGGAGGGGAGCCAAATAACGGATTTTCACTCAACATCCACTAGCTAAAATGTTTACAACATGCGAAAATCAATATATACGTTGAATGTACATATATCTTCCACACAGAACGGATGAACTACTGGTTGCTAACTCTCAGAACTCTCTCTCTCTCTCTCTCTCTTACGGATTATTATCCGTTTTCATACTAACAGCCGTCTTCGACACTGGTAAAATTGTTTGATTTGTTCCCTCTCCTCGGCTCTGTTTGTTTACATAAAAATGCTTTTGCTTGATGGCAACAGCACCACACTCAATTGAACAACGACTGAACATACATTAAAATACTTATTTGCTGCGCTCAAGAACCGGCGGCGTCACAATTCTTTCGTACACACGCATGTACGCACACAGTCGCACTTTTCGTCCTTTTTTTCGTTCGGTTTTGAACTTATACCACGTGCACTGGGCTCGTATGCACTCTCCAGTTCCGTTTCACAAGCAATTCGTAATGTATCTATTTTCTATGCCACAATTTAGACAATTGAAACTTGCGTTTATTTTCACTTTTCTTCAAACTGTTCGTTAGACACTTAAAATGGCATTGTTTCTTGTTTAAGACTGTTTTTTCAATCGAATAACTTTCTTCTCGTGTAAATATTTGATTTTGATCGTTGGAAAACCGTCATAATCATTGAAATATTCCGTTGATTTGGTTTGACCGTTTTTTTTTAGTTTGATGAAAAAAAACTCTAGTTAAACGAATGTACTGACACACACTTGATAAATATTGGGTATTAATTTTTTTTTCTACAAATGAAAACAAAAGTAACGAACAGAATTATAGCAAATAAACAACATGTGTGTGTGGCCTGAATAGTGGGTCGTTGGTTTGTGCGCAACGTTCAGTGTGCAATTCTATACTAAACTGAAATGTGAGCATTCGAAGCGACTTTACCGTCGATTTTTGCAGCTATTGTGACTGACGTACACACAACCACACAAGCAACGTAAACAAATGACTGTTGAACATGTAGCGCGTGTTCATGGTGTCGTTACTGCCGCGCCGTCATTCCGTTCCGTTCCGCGCTGTGTGAATAAATCTCGCTGCGCGAATCGCGATGCGGTGTGTGCCTGCAAGCGAGCCCATCGAGCAATGTTTTGCTTGCTGCTTTTATTTACGTCGTTTAAAAATAGAAATGTTCTCATCGAATTCGCGTCAATGATTGGCTACTGATCGCGTCATATCGCCGCCAGTCCATTGGATGGTACACGCGAAATCGCTACGAAAGAAAACAGAGAAACAGAAGAACGTATATTAGCATGTGGCTGTTGATCTTAATATGTATAATGTCCAAATGACTTTTGGTTCTAGTTTCGGGTACACATATTTTTTTTCGTGCTCGCTAGAAAATCGCACACTAGTTGCTTACTATAGAGTCGATGTTTCGTGTGTTGATCAATGGATCCGGTGCTCGTTAAATGTTCAACTTTTTTTTTCACTCTCGCCACTTTTGTTTTAATCTTTTCATTCTGTAGCTGTCGACTCTCGCGACGCCAAATCATTTGATACAATGCGCACAGTGTGTGTGCTCGCTAACACACATGGCAGCGGTCAGTTTTGAATTAAATTGCTACTTTCTGTGTAGGCATTAAAGAGCAATTTACGCGCGCGTTTCCTCGCACACCGTTTCCAATTCCACATTGCGTCCGGCAAGCGGCTTCGTCTGTCTTGTCACACCGGTGCAATACTTGAACTACATTCAAGCGCAACCGATTCTATTGACTGATCATTATCTGATTGATTATCTCGGCATTTTAAATTAATTTTTGGCAAATAATATTGACGTTTTTCAAACTTTTAAATTCGATTTATGGCTTAGAAGGAAGTTTAGTCTTTTTTAGTTTGAAATGTTTTAGAATCATAGTAATAGTGCAAAAATTCCGAAAACTTATGGTACACGAAGCCGTAGTATGTTGTATGTGTAACGTATACAAACCACACACACATATTAGTGTCTTTTTTATTCGAAGAAGGTCTCCTTTATGATCGTACCTTTCTGTAGAATTGTTTACAAATTGAGACAAATGTTTAGCTAATTCATTTTGGAAATATTCGCCAACTATAATCCACCGTTGCCGCTCTTCTTCGAACGAAGCACGTTCCATCATATTATTACTGATTTGTCATATTAGCATTAATCAATTCATTTCTTCCTATTGTTTTTTTTTGGTATCCACTCAGTATTTAGGATGATCAATTGAATATATCATAGAGCCATCCGCTTCTTTTACGACTATCTCAAAAGGAGGATTTGGTCAAATTTGATGACTCTAATTCAATTTCGATATCTAGAACAACATTTAAGTATTATTTATCACCTCCTTTTTTAGTTATTTGCTCCTCTTCCGAATGCATACCAGAGAGTTTTTCAGAAATAAAACTAAACAATCTCAAAATCATGGGGGAAAGGTGTGCAAAGAAGGTCAATTTGTGACTCACAAAATTAGCAATTATTAGAAATTCGAATTTTCTCTTTATTTCAAAACCATAATATGCTGTGCACACAGTAAAGTTTTGATTAAAGACAAACATGTTTGCTTCATTCAAGCTGAAAGAATAGAATGGATTCGAGCGACAATGAGCTTTAAAAATCGTTAAGCACGTTCGACTCAGCCATCGATATGTAAATGGTGTTTTTTCTTTCTCTTGATTTTCATTCCAAAGTGAGAAGTGGCCCATTCGAAAGAAAAATTTGCATAAAATTTGCTACGCCTCTGAATGCTGGCCGCTGTAGCTTATTGGGAATCATTCCACCCAATGGATCACTTCCAATTCTTTTTTTTGGAGTATTCAAATTTTATGTGATGGTTTCGCAGAATTCGCATTTAAAACCGTTCCATATTCGCTGTAGTGCAAAACAAATCAAAGCAAATAGAAAATGAAAAGAATTACATTGCGTTGTCCGTAGGTGCTTTTGGTTATTTTTTGTGAATTTTCTTGAAATAAAGACAGTGAAAATAAAAAAATGAAAATAAAGTGAAAAATCGGTCACTTTAACTAAAACTTCGACAATTTTGTATGAGAGGTACCCGTAAACAGATTCTTATTGGCTTTAAACTTTCTGAGGTTTCATTTTTTGGAGAAAAAATAAGATTCTGAAAGTTTCATGTTGATCGCATGTGCAGAAGTTTGGTTTTTGGCCCTCAATTTTTTCCAAGAAAATTTCGACAAAAATTGAGGACAAAAAATCAAACTTCTGCACATGCGATCAACATGAAACTTTCAGAATCTTATTTTTTCCCCGAAAAAAGAAATCTCAGAAAGTTTGAAGCCAATCAGAATCGATTAACGGGTACCTCCCATACAAAATTGTCCAAAAGTCGGTAATTTTAGTCAAAATTTCAAAAATTTTGTATGGGAGGTACCCGTAAATCGATTCCGATTGGTTTCAAACTTTCAGAATCTTATTTTTCTCCCAAAAAATCCCAGAAAGTTTAAAGCCAATCGGAGTCGATTTACAGGTACCTCCCATACAAAAGAGTCAATATTTTGAGGTTTTTCTTAGGGTAAGTACCCCAGGGTCAAATCGAAAAAGGCTCATCTTCGAACTTAAACTAAGTTTTTCGGATACAAAACTTTTGGCATTTCCAGATTTTGATTATCTTAATTATTTTTTGAGTTATCGTGTTAACAAACACCAACACCAACGACGACAACGACGACATCGAAGACGACAAACGAACGGAAAAGTGTCTCAAAAAGTGGTTTTCTACGCGTTTCATGAGTTTTTATGATGATCTAAATCAATTTTGCGAAAAAAGTTTTCGGGACCAATTCCTATACTTTCCCTTGACACGGTGTGTACGGAAAAGTAAAACCAATCTCGCATTAGACACAGATCTTTCTTCGTTACGTCTCTTTTTCTGTTTCGATAATAGTCATTTTATGGGTCCAAAGAGATTCGCACAAAATCCGCACACAATTTGGTTGTCAAGATTATATTACTTTTCCACACGACCATGTCGTGTAAGAAAAGTATTGGGATCGCCCCAGATTTTTTGACCCACTAAAAATCAGTTTTTTTTCGATTTTTGAACGCCGAAAATCAAAAAATCTAGTGTTATTTTAGGGTCGTAGGGTATGTCTGTGGGTATGTCTGTGTATGTACGCTGAAAGCTGTAAGCTTTCACCCCAGATTTTTTGATCTATTAAAAAGCAGTTTTTTTCGATTTTTAAACGCCGAAAATCGCGAATTCTAGCGTTAATCATGGTATGTAAGGTAGGGGCGTGGTACATTAAACGCTGTACGCAAAAACACGGTAAGAATTCTGTTATGTCACAATGTATGAAAAACAGAGTATTGAAATCGCTCTGATATTAAGGTCTGAATAAAATATGATGCTTCCCTAATTTCAATGCATGGAGAATTGAATTTAATTGGAAATTATATATTTGGGAGTGTAGAAAAGTTAACCTTACGAATGTAAGGCATCTTGTTTTATTCTGGAAAGCCATAATGATTGTTGAAACTCGCGAACTGGGTCTTTGCGTTGAATGAAGATAATTTATTGGATGACATATATCATAAATAAATCAACGAATATTTTACGGTATTATTGCATGATTTGTTCAACTGTTCACCATAAATCAGACGTATTAGTCTGTAGAGTGTAGACACCACACGCTTCATTTGAATTGATATGAAAGCAGGTCGAAACTAAAGAATATACAATTTCTAGACTATAATTCGGCAACTGAGACATTAAATATTATTAATTACGAACGTGTATCATAGCAGCATGATTCCTCGTCCGCTTATTGACCTTCAGTCGCAAATACGTAAAGTATTGACAATTTTTTTTTGAGATTTTTTCAATAGATCTAACTGTCGCTATTTTGGCGAGAGCCGTCGAGGAGGTTATAAGCATTTAAAAAAAGAATTAATATATATGTCTACCACGTCATTCTACAATACATTAAACAAACCATATTCACATTCTCTTTTTGGTGGCTTGATAGAACATTCAGAACTCTTATCAAAGTTCTATTCGAAGTTATTGTTATTTGTTAAAATTATTGTATGCATTTTCGGCAAGTGTGTTCAATCCTGAAAATGGTGCTCATATCGAGTTTTATAAATTTTTTCTTTATGGAAGCAAATAAAGCTATCAAAAATGATTGAAGGAGTGGAATGATTGAAAAAAAAAAAGTCTTTGGGTGGATATTTTTGTTTCAGTCCTCTTTGATACAACGCGCTTCATTCACTAAGCGTAACTAATTCGTTTTAGAATGTGGACTAATGGCCACACACATTTAAAACTTGAATTCCAAGAAATGGCTGCCCATTTATATTTATCTAATCGCCGAAAAACGGCCATTTCTTTTTATTAGACGTAAAAGTGTTGTATTTTTGAATATTTTCGCTTCCAACAATAACAATCTTATTATGCGCATTCTGAATTTCCACTTTAAACCGACGCGCACAACAAACGATTTAACGACCTTGAATCCCTCGATGTGAATATTATCTTTCCATTCTTATTTTTCTTCTCATTTTTCGGATACTTTTTCCTCAAAGCGAAGAAAAAAATTCTCATACATTTTCTTTGGTTTCGAAACTGAATGATTTACGCCTATGTGTACGATTCTTCTTCCTGGTTTTGTTGTCGTCAAGCTAAACCTGAGCGGCTGTTGCTTTTCTTATCAATTTTTTTCTAGCATTCTTGGCACACTCGCCAGTTTGTCTGCGTGTTTTTGTTTCCTACGTCAAGAAGAGTTTGTTCAAAACCAATTAATCTAGCAGAATTTGATTATGTTTATCAAATTGACATAGAATTACACTACAAATTCTTGCAAGCACATTTTCGTATGTTATCTAAAAAGTATCAATTTTTTTTTCGTCTTCCGTCTTTCTGTCATTTTCGAGCCAATGAAATGGCAGAGCAGCTGGTGTTCGAACTCTAATCACGTCCGCTGTTGAAATTAATATGTTCGATTTCGAGGAGGCAAGAAAATATGCGTGACATTTGAAATAAATCATTATGTGAAGTAGAATTATACGAAAAAAAGGAATCTTGAGTTGGTGGCATTTGAGTTTGGTAAAAGCCATGAACCAGACATTAACCGCTTACTGCGTCAAGGTTCGATCCAAAAAACCAAGTTGAGTTAAATGCAAAAAAAGTTGATGGTTCAGTTGAAGAAAGCGACGACCCAAGATGAATAACATACAAATACACAGCTTGAGATTAAACACACCGCTATCGCGTTTATAGGAATAGACGGCCTGAATGGGAAAAAAAAAAAATATTCAAAATGATAGCAAAATGACATCAAAATGCCCCCGATTTTTGTTTATTACAAGTGATTTGTCATTCGCTGATAGTTTGCAAGCCCCTTATAGCAATGTTGAACATCAAAATTTACACATTATCTCTTGAGTTGTCTCAAGTTGAGACCCTATAACAAAAACACACAAAACATGTGAGTTATCAAAGAAATTGCAAATTTCAGTGCTGAACTTCTAAATTTTTTTTCTCTTTCTGTTGACGTTATCGCCATCCATTTTTGTTTGAAAGTAAAAATTAAGCAAAACAGAGCTCATTTTGCAAACAGCGCAATAATTAAAGCGTAGCACTTCGTTGAATGATCCATTTTGTTTGTGTTGAAAACTTCCCGCGCTCTTTTATCTTTGATTATTTACGTTTTTTTTTTCTTCATGAAAATCTTTGCTAATCAACACTGTGGAAACGTTCTGAGTGCTGTCATTTTTGTCTTGAATTAATAAATTATCTTCAATCTGAGGCAGGAATTTTTATTTGAAAATATATCTCAATCTTTTCGAAATCGAAATAAATCAAGTGGATTTTTGGTGGCCAGACACTTATTTTGTTCTTCATAATTTATTGGTTGAAATAAATTCATCGAACGGATTTACGGTACGAAAATTGGAATTGATTAGATATTTGTGTGGATTTTGAATGCAAACCCAACTAAAATGTCCAATCAAATCACTAATTAAAATATAATATCGAGTTGATTGTCAATGATAATCATAAAAATTTCATCGCTTACTCTCGTTAATTTATGAATAATAAAATAGCCTAAACAAAAACAAAATATTTTCGCGCTTCTTTGTGTGCCAACTAGCACGTAGATGTAAGTGGTGAAAATAGGCGGAAAATTGTGTTCACGAGCGGACATATTTATCAACCGAAAAACCGAAAGCAAAATCCACTCAACGAAACGGTTTTCCGTTCATTTATTAATAAACCTGGCCATAGTTCACAAAACTTGAATAAGTCGACATGAATTATGAATTTTCATCCTGAACGACAGAATGAAAACAGAAAAAAAACACATGCGAAGAGAGAGTTGTTATTTACGTTGTGACGTCCGCAAAGACGAAGACGTTGCAAAGCCGAACCACACACATTGTACGTTAAATATGTGCAACACGTGGCATGCCAAGGCTTAGTACTGAACAATTTTTCAGTGAAAATTAATAAATCCCTTGATTTGAGACACATTTTTTGTGGGTCAAATTAAAATAGTTATGAAATTGTTTCATTTTTCTGAAAAAATTAGTTCCTCTTCACAAGTATTGAATGAAAACGATTCCGCCAAACAAAAACAATATTGAAACGAAACAGAAATTCAGCCCATTGACCCAATTTATTCTCGTACTTGCGGATGGTATTTTTTATTTGAATATATCAATGCCACGAAAAGTCACTCCAGCGAATCGTAGGCAAAGGTTACATTTGCATTGAGTCGAGGAAAAAAAATATATGGCGTTCATCCAGTGACAGTGAATTAAATGAATGGCACTCAGTCATGCAACAACCAACTGCGCATCAATTTCATAGCAGCGAGCATATTAGCGAGGCAGTTCATAGTCAAACATAGAATTCGAATACATTAATGTGTTGTGTATATATTGCACAAAGAACTTACTTCGTTCCCCCTAATTCAAGCGAAGAAATGCCGAAATATATTTATGCGTAGCATTGAGGGGCGATTCAGTTCGAATTGAAGATGTTCACTTTCGATTTCAACGCTTGTATCTTCTTGCAACCACGTGCTCAAACAAAGAAATATGGTATATGCGTGTTGTACAAGACTGCGTTAAAAAAATAACCAAAGGGGAGAAAAAGAAACGACGCAAAAAATAGTTCAACTTGTACATTTATTCTTGTCAAATGGACAAAACTGAAGATGTAAAGAAGAATTGTATTGCGTTGTTGAAAACAGTGTTATAGTGAAGTTTGAGCGTGAAATTACGGGCTTTGTTCTCTTCTCAACGAAACGGCTGGCCGCAACTTCGAAGGTGTTCCATATAAATGTTTTTTCTTTAAACACCAACGCCATTGGCGTGACCCATTTGAATTGAAAGCGCACATTTTTAATGAACACCTTTGGTATTGACACCCAGCAATTAATGAACACATCATCAGTTATGCATCACACAACTGAAATTAGAATCGACACTGTCGATTCGACACTTTATGATTCTTAGATTGAACAAAGCCAATGATATTCGCAAGATTGTGGTTGTGCGATTAGTATTCGAGTGATTAATTATCTCGATTGAAACAGGATTTACAAACAATCATATTGACTCGTGGTGCTGCAGCTCTACTGACTCATCACATTTCAACTATGACAAACTTCCAAATCACTTAAAAACAAAACAGCACATAAAATGACTATTATTTATTTTTATTTTCTTTGAAAGCGATTTATTTTCCATGGAATTTCAATGGATGAATAAGTCCAAGAACAATGCTATTTAACATCGTTGATTTTTAGAATCTATAATATACATGCTTTGCAGCTATGAAAAATTATTACGATTCAAAGTGAATTCAACAATTTTTATAAGGTAAAAATGTCCAATAAACGAAAGGTTAGAAAAGTTTTCGTTGTTTCTTCCGTGGCAGATTTTAACAACAAAAACCTTGATAAGATTATAGGAAAAATAACGACCTGATTGGTTTGATTGATATTTTGATATCAGGTAAATGTTTCCGACATTCCGATAGCAAACTGGTATCGCACACGCTGTAATCGAGGCTTAAATTCTTTTTAAGTACCACTAACATGTTAATTCCACTTAAAATCGATAAACACTCAGTTATGAAAGACATCAAATCATCAATAAAATATGCTTTCAGTGGATTTTCACATATAATATGCATGAAATTTTGTATGAAATAACCGATTAGTTTGGTTAAGTCCATTTCCGTCGTCGTTTCATCCGCAAACTTCTTTTCAACGCTAGATCAAACGTATATTTTGAGGACACAACGCAAGTATTTAACTAGTCACTTCTCAAATGGTATCGCAATGTTTACAAAATGGATTTTTCTTAATAGCCAGCTTTAACTCTTCCGGACAAGCCAAAATGAATCTAATTTGCCTATTTCTCCTATTTTAACTCTCATGCTTGCGCCCATATATATATCGTCGTATTTTGTTACTAATTTCAACCATAAATTCATTTAAATCTTAAAGATACATTATGACCAGCAACATCTATTGAAAATAATTTATTATACGTTTTTATTTTTCAATGTATTTCAAAAACAAAGATCCACAAAATAAAGGAAAAAAACGTTTTTTAAATTTTGAAGATGATATAACGAAAAACAATAGAACGTGAGTCAATTTTTCATGAGTTGTCCAATAGACTCAATATGAAAAAATAACAATATTTTTTCCATCGTATTTTCCAATCGCGCACACAGTCCAAGTTCTTGTACTTTATACACATTGTGTGCTGTTGTTAATCAATGTTATAATTCGCTTGAAATGCATGATAAATACGAAACCAATTCAATTGCATGCAAATGATAAGAACACGCTTCGGCTATCGCTTGGCCTGACTTTTATGTTTTAAATCACTTTATTTTCAAATTCAACATTTCAAAGACAAAGTTGTTCGGTGTCTTTCCAAATGCAAATCAATTCAATGGGAAAATGATAATTGAAAAATTGGACGAAATTACGGTCCAGTACAGTAAAAGGAGATCGTTATTGTTTGTTTGAATTTCAAATCATTTTTTTACTTTTCCGTACACATCGTGTCAAGGGAAAGTTTAGAAATTGGTCCCGAAAACTTTTTTCGCAAAATTAGCTTAGATCATCATAAAAACTCATGAAACGCGTAGAAAAACACTTTTTGAGACACTTTTCCGTTCGTGTGCCGTCGTCGTCGTTGTCGTCGTCATCGTCGTTGTCGTTGGTGTTTGTTAACACGATAACTCAAAAAATTATTGAAATAATCAAAATCTGGAAATGCCAAAAGTGTTGTATTCGAAAAACTTAGTTTAAGTTCGAAGATGAGCCATTTTCGATTTGACCCTGGGGTACTTGCCCTAAGAAAAACCTCAAAAAATTGACACTTTTGTATGGGAGGTACCTGTAAATCGACTCCGATTGGCTTCAAACTTTCTGGAATTTCATTTGTTGGGAGAAAAATAAGATTCTGAAAGTTTGAAACCAATCGGAATCGATTTACGGGTACCTCCCATACAAAATTTTTGAAATTTTGACTAAAATTACCGACTTTTGGACAATTTTGTATGGGAGGTACCCGTTAATCGATTCTGATTGGCTTCAAACTTTCTGAGATTTCTTTTTTCGGGGAAAAAATAAGATTCTGAAAGTTTCATGTTGATCGCATGTGCAGAAGTTTGATTTTTTGTCCTCAATTTTTGTCGAAATTTTCTTGGAAAAAATTGAGGGCCAAAAACCAAACTTCTGCACATGCGATCAACATGAAACTTTCAGAATCTTATTTTTTCTCCAAAAAATGAAACCTCAGAAAGTTTAAAGCCAATAAGAATCGGTTTACGGGTACCTCTCATACAAAATTGTCGAAGTTTTAGTTAAAGTGACCGATTTTTCACTTTATTTTCATTTTTTTATTTTCACTGCCTTTATTTCAAGAAAATTCACAAAAAATAACCAAAGGTACCAACGGACAGGACAACGCAGGCCAACGGTACGGAAAAGTTCGGGATTACCAATGTAATTCTTTTTATTTTGCATATGAAATGAGAAAATGGTCACAAATAAAATGCATTTGACCGCAAAACTTGCGTACCACTTAATCGTCATTATTTTGCACACATTATAATCCGAAAATGGAGATAAAAAACACCGAATCAATAAAAAGTGCATTGTACTGAATCACACCGCTCTCAACACAATGAATGCAATAAATACATGGTTAGTAAAGTTTTCTTCTTTTTTTTCCCGTCGATTCTCATCTCGCGCTAATGTTGTCGTCGAATCATTTGATTAAATTGCAATGTTTTGAAGTGCGGACATCTCATGCTGAGCAATTGTCTTTCTAGTGTTTACATTGTGAATAAGTGCGGTTTCGACTACATTTGCATTGATTGCTTTTGTGCTTACCGACCCCCAGCAGTGCAGCGACTGGACGACGGCATGGTTTGTAATTTTGGTGTGAAATTCATGAAAAAAAAGTTGTTCGAATGACTTAATATCATGTGTTTTGAACGCCGCGGCGAAGCTACTAGAAAACCTATGAACGGTTGTGCATTTCCAATTAAAATGCAAATACGATTCGTGCTGCGCACCCACGGAACAAATCATTTATTCAATCGATTTTAATACGAATTTGTGTTTGGTGAAGAAAAATGTGAGTATGCACAATGTGCTTTTGCAGTGAACTTACATGACATTACGTTCACTATTAGCATCAGTTAATTGTTTCTCTCGGCTATCGGAGTAGGCAAACGATGACGGCGACTGTTGAATGTGTCAGCTGCCAATAGGTTAAACAAGCGTGCACGAATTACCACACAAAATTCTACTTATTTGTTGTTAAAAATGGATATAAAATATAGGTAATACCTAAGAAAATGATTGGTGATAACAATTGACTAAAATTTCAAACTTATCTCAAATATTTCACTTGAATATTGTAGAAAATACTTTAAATTGTTACCAATACTAGTTTAATATAAAAAAAAATTAATAAATAAATTTTAAATTTGCCGTGCACGGTTAGTTTTTCAGTGGTATGCAAATATACATATGTATGTAGTATTTCAGTGGAATACATATGTACAAATTTTAAAAAATTTACAAAACTTAAATAATAGCTCAACCATTGAAAAATTGTATACTCTCTTTTAATACACCACTTTGGCACGACAATTTTGAAATATTTCGTTTAGTTCGGAAAATTGTACTCAAAAATATTTGAAAATTGCCGTGCGCATCGATCTTTTGTACAATTTTTGTCATTGAGAATCAAGAAAAAAAATTAAATTTTAAATTTGCCGTGCACGGTTAGTTCAGTGGAATACATATGTACATATATGTATTTTTCTGGCTAGCATTTTTTTTTCATAGGTTCAAAATCAACTAGAGTAGAATTTTTTTTTATTCAAATCAATGGCATTAGAAAAAAAAATTCCACTATTTATGTATTCCATTGATTTATGTGTGATATATACATATATGTAAAATAGATTTTACAATACTGCAGAAAAAAGGAAAATGATTAAAAACAATTGGAAATAATAAAAAAAAATATTTATGACGAGATTTTGTTGCAAGTAAATGAAAAAAAAAATTTCTTAGTGTTCTTTCTTCTTTTATAATTTAAATAAAAGTACGAGAAGAAAAAATAAATGAAAAAATCAAATTCATTTATGGAATTACATGCATTCGACAATTGTTGAATGTGAGCATAAACACAAACCGAAGAGCAGTCAAGACGCACACTTGTGGAAACAATTTGTTTATGTTCTCGAGTAACCATGCTTATAGTTCGCTAAACCACGAATTTACATAAATTAGTATATATGCTAGACTGCTCCAAAAAAAAATTTGTCCCTCATCTGAAAAGTCTGGCCAGTTTCGAAAAATATACCTCAAAAAAATAGGTTTGACGCAAAGAACGCATATGGGCACCATAGAAATTGGTGAAGCAAGCCCTAGAGCAAGCCCCATATCAAAATTTTCATGACAGAGTTTTCGGCATTTTTTACATTTTTCGCTCCACTGGTCATCTGGGCGGTGGACTTTTATTCAGTTTTTGACCTGTGTCGTATAGCCAGAACCTGTACAAAAATTTTGCTACATGATAGATTGCAATTTGGATGAAATTTGGTGTCAATTGATTCAGACATAAATGACAAATTTCTGGCCAAAATGGGCAAATCACGACTACGAGCTTCGATTTGACGGATAAAAGCAAACGATTTCTACCTCTTCTGCCTTTGAACATCTAGTATGATCCCTTACGAACATTTTAAGTACTAACACGGCCAAATCAAGTAATGTTTTCACATATTTCTGGCCTCACATTCGATTTCAACTCTAAAAAAATCGACTTTTGTCCAAAAATCCCTAAATATAGGCTTTTCAGGGACGGTGCAAAGTTATTTTTTCTCAAAAATTCGGGGAGTCTTCCCAGATAAAAACTGTTCAAAATGGCTTTTTGCGGTACCTCCCGAACAAAAGTTACGTTTTTTATGCATTTTGCTATGAAAAAATTATTTTTTGTTTGGGAAGTACCCCCAAAATCATTCATAAGAGCTTCTGTATGAGTGGATTCCCAATATTTCTCGAAAAAAATAACTTTTCACTAAGAAACTCATCCAAAAAGTGTATTTTAGAGGTACCTCCCGAACAAAAATTGATATTTCCATAGCAAAATGCATGAAAAACGTAACTTTTGTTCGGGAGGTACCGCAAAAAGCCAATTTTAAGAGTTTTTGTCTAGGAAGACTCCCCACATTTTCGAGAAAAAATAGCTTTGCGCCAAGACACCATTCCTAAAAAGCCTATATTTAGGGATTTTTGGGTCGAAAGTCGATTTTTTTAGAGTTGAAATTGAAAATGAGGCTAGAAATAAGTGGAAACATCACTCGATTTGGTCGTGTTGATACTTAAAATGTTTTTAAGGGATCATACTAGATGTTCAAAGGCAGAAGAAGTAGAAATCGTTTGCTTTTATCTGTCAAATCGAAGCTCGTAGTCGTGATTTGCTCATTTTGGCCAGAAATTTGTCATTTATGTCTGAATCAATTGACACCAATTTCATCCAAATTGCAATCTATCAAGTAGCAAAATTTTTGTACAGGTTCTGGCTATACGACACAGGTCAAAAACTGAATAAAAGTCCACCGCTCAGATGACCAGTGGAGCGAAAAATGTAAAAAATGCCGAAAAATTGTCATTTTTCTGGTCATTTCACACTGTAACTGGCCAGAATGCCTTTTCAAGAGCTGATGTGGTAAAAGTTGTAGATATTGACGAGCCAAACAAAACCCCATCATCAGTTTTTGCCGAAAATTGGCCGAAAAAATGATTTGGGTCCGAAAACTCTGTCATCAAAATTTTGATATGGGCCTTGCTTCACCAATTTCTATGGTGCCCATATGCGTTCTTTGCGTCAAACCTATTTTTTGAGGTATATTTTTCGAAACTGGCCAGACTTTTCAGATGAGGGACAACTTTTTTTTTGAAGCAGTCTAATATATGCGGTATGGATAACTCTACATATATGGCCCTTGGCTTCCGAAAGGAGGGGTGGGGGCGCGCCGTCAACAGTGCTCGAGGCTGGGATTAGAGTCTAAAGTCACCTATATGGCTGGCAATGAGCGAGCGCAGCACTTACCGCTCCAATAATATCGGAGAAGAACTTGTGTTCAGTAATAGGGTAAACAGTTTAGTTTTTTGATTGAATTATCCAAAAAAAATACTTGACCGGTTAATTATAAAATTAATTTGGTTTAATCGTCCGGGGGTTGCGTCTACTTTAACTCCTATTGTGAATTTGATTTGAAATGACAATTCAGAATAAATATATGAAAAAAAAATATTTCGATATGTTCCATGCTCGTCATCAGCTTTGAAAATATGTAAACAATATTTATCTCATAAATAAAAGCAATTTTGTTTGATGTGCACAATCCTAAAGGAATGTGTTTCTTTTAGATCTATATCTCTGGCAATTAAAATGGCTAATCTTAATTTTTACTAATTGTTTTAATCTGTCAGCAGAAACTATGAATTTGCAGGTGCGATCGTGTAATATTGTAATTACCCCTTTTGCGCCCAAGCGGTTAAAATCAAACAGATCGTTATATTCGGTATTATCTCTTCTCATTGAATAGAATCGTTTTGGTTTTGCGCTACTTTCTGTTCTGGCTAATTGAAAAAGCACGCGAGACTTTGTCTGCGGCATGTCAAGAGCATGCACATCTGTTTCAACTGCAACTCGAAGACAGTGAGCCGTATGCGGCATTGTTGTTTTCGTCGGGTACAATGCAATCGCGCCTGTCGCGCACTGAGAGTGCGATTTTAATAAATGTTTTCGGTTTGAGTAAACAATAGAGCACCAAGAAGAATCAATTAAGCTGAAAAATAGCCTCGAGCAAAATGATCAATGTAAGCTGAAAAGCATTGCAAAAACAATAACAACAAACACACACACCACATAAAATTCCCAGGGACCGAACAAATGAGGCGTCATCTATTCTGTCTTTTTTGCTTCCATTTCTGTCTACATTTTCAACATAATTTACAACAATCACATTCATCTCACTATTAAGTAATTCAGCCACTTCTCTCGTGTGTTTTTCTCTTCTTCTTCTGCTCTATCTCCCGCGTACAATTTAATTTCAGCATACACACAGTACGTGAGGGTAATGTCAATAAATGTTTACCGATTGAGTTATTATGCAACAGTTCGTTTGAGACACATGCGATACCGCACATGTTCATCCGTTTTTCGCTCGGATTTGACAAAATTCAAGACAATTTACGAAAAAATTCGCAACTTCTGAAATAAAAAAGGGAAAAAATACATAACGATTTCAACTTAATCACATTGAAACGAGACAAACGCACATGCAAGCTGACACTTTTCATATCACGTCTCAGCTTGAACGAGCATTGGTCAGTTGTTCAGTACGATTTGTGTGTGAGATTCAATTTAATGTTTATATAGAAATAAAATTAAAGTTAAACAAAAAACACTCTCTTAGTACCTTGAATTTTGATTAATTCATAAAGTGTTTACAAAAGACAGTGATTTATTCAAGTCTCAACTTAAAGTCTTATCGGATTTTAGTGGACATAAATGACTTATTTTTAATTTGTCAAATCTTTTTTTCGAGTGTTCTCCCTCCCTCTCTCTCTCTCTCTCTCTCTCTCTCTCTCTCTCTCGTTCATTGTAAATTGCAATCGTGAGTAAAGCTTGGCGAGGATTAGTCACTTACAGGCAAATCGATTAAACAACCATAACGTAAATAAATGCGATAACACGTTTCACAGGTGAGTAATGTGATAAGTTCAGCTTACTAGCCTTCTGTGAGCAGTTAAAATAGTCGTACTTTTTATTTGTGTGTGTTGGAAAAATGCGAGGTGCGAGATCAAAACACAATTCGATGTTTCTTTTCTGTGTCTCAAAATCGTTTGGTTTGCGAATCTCCAATTTCCGATTGGTTTGCGATTCTCCAGCGTTGGCGCTGTTTTTGGTCTAATGGTTTTGAAATACTAGATAAGTCCATTTCCTGCAGAACGCGCAAAACAGAACGACGAAATCAGTTTCATTCATCGTTTTTTTTCTCGCAAACTGTCAATCGTAGCCCAAACAAACATTTACAACAAGCCACCCACAATAATATCAAATCGCTTCTTTACAAGCGCACTATGGCTTCATTCATGGAATAGAAATCAGCTTGTCTTTTTGCGCCGTTTTTCTTTCTCGTTCGGCCGCAAGCTAACATCGCCCAGATGATTCATACACTGCGATCGCTCCTATTCGCTCGGGCGTTTTTCGTCATAAATTACATCAATATAAATACGAAAATTGCACTTTTTCTGCATTCACTGGTTATTTTAAGTGGCTCGAAGCCGATATGTGTGTATTGTTTTATGACAAAGTGGAGGTGGCAAACCGATGCGTAAAACACTTCATTGACATTTTTTTTACTTGGCGCTTGCTGCGAAGTGTAAACATTTTTTTTTCGTTGTCAAATAACGATTTAAACATCATCGAAATGCAGATGAAGTTTGTTCACTAATTATATCAAATCTGATTAAATTCCCATTACGTTCATAAATCATGTGGATTTTAATGTTTTTTGTTCACCATAAAATACCAATCAAGACTTTTATGATAAATTTAAAGAGTGAAAACCAAAATGTGTTTGAATAGTTAGTAGAATGATGATAAAATCACTTTTTTTTTTTATTGAGCTTCACTCTTGACCAACCGGAATGCAAATTTATTTGAATTCGAATGAATTGTCACAGTTTCACTCTTTATATTCACAATATAATATTTCGTTGGGCTTTGATCATTTTGATCATTGTAAACAACACGCGTTATATGTTTTTTTTTTTGGTTTTTTTTATTTAACTACGCCATAAGCCACATATTTATTTTGTCTGTCGGTTCAAAATTCATTCTGGTTTTCTATTTAAAATCTGTTTTGTAATATTCCGTTTGGTGAATCATCAAGATTTAGATAGTAGCACAAACAGACAAACTAAAGAAAACAATTATATAACACTGAGTACTGCCATGAATTTTTATAATTTTCCTTGCGTTATATCACGAGGAAAAACAAATCCTCATATGGGCTATTGATTCCAAAAGTGATCATCGTACGTTAATTGAAAATTGAAGATGAATTGTAAAATGTCGAACCGACATAGTCGATCAAAAAGTCATCAAAGGTACAACAAATTCCAATTTCTGATTTAATTCCAGGCGAATGCAATGTAAATGTCACTGAATCATATTGTTCATGTACTTTGTATACATTTTCCAAATAAAAAAAATAAAAAAATTGGGGCTAAAATTTGAAGAGTGGCAGAAAATAAACAAATGTGAATGAAGCAGATGGATATGTGAGTCATGTAACGTGACATATTTTAATCTAATCTAAACAAGTTGAGAAAGTATTTCCATTTTTCCGGTCATATTATCGTCAATATGTTTACTTTTAAAACTTTAAAAATGTGATGACGAAGTGTATCGGTCGAAAACGTCAGAAAAAATGCAGCTTAATCAGTAAAGTGGTGTTTAAGAATTTCATATGGACAAAATTGCCGCCCAAATAAAGTGTATTAAATAATAATTTAATACCAATTTTATCGCGCCATATCATTTGTCATTCCGAATTTAGAGAAACATAATAAAATGATCACAACGGATTTCAGGCGATTCACTCAGAGTCATACTTGCCACTAAAATAAAATAAAATAATTCGATTGGTTACAAATGCTAATGGTGGTTGTGAAGCGAACGCACATTGAAAAAGCCATTTTTCAACGTCATAGGATTCGGAATCGATTTGTTTCTATTTAGCCCGATGATACAAGATGATTTTCCGACTTTCTTATGGCTGCTTTTGATTTTCATTGGCATACATTTTGATTTTCTCGATCACAAGTCACAGTGAGGAGTCACACTATTAGGTGTTATTTGACGCGTTCACGAAAGCGGAGAAGACGAATTACGAATTGATTGATTGCCAAGTGAAAATTGAATAGGACTGACATTGAGTTTGGATCTGGTTGTAATTTTCTGCGCATTTTCTTATTTTGTTAAGCGGATTTGTTTAGAATGAAAAATCACCGAAAACCAATCAAATAATAATTTTTGGCATCGCTTCACGTTGTTCAATCGAGAAATACTGAGAAAATGAATATATATATATACATATATAAATTGGCTAACACAATAGGGAAGTGTTAATAAATAGGCGCCTTAAGTTACCAGTGACTGATTTACATTTACCGACAATGATATTCACAAACATGTTCAACGTGCTGTGTGTGTCGTAGTAATGTGTATAATATATCTGACTGCGATGCGTATGTGCTTAGGCCACTCACTGATGCAGATTTAAGCGCCAAGTGTCTTAAAAAACTTTGTAGTGCACAAATTGAGCTGATGACTGTTTGAACCGTACGCTCGGAAAATACGCCTATTTCAATTTTGTCTACCAACACATTAATAAACGGATTCATTCGCATATGTCAGCTTTGAATTACAGTAGGCTCGCCTCCATGTCTACTCATCTTCGGTTTCATAACAATCACCAATGTGAATTTGCCAATTTAGTTGTACAAATTCTCTGAATTTCACATCGTTTCGTTTGAAAGTGGTCTTCACATTGATTATGACATGTGCTGAAGTGTCTACCTGATTCACGCGTGGATAAAATAGCATGATGTCACTCGCTATTCTATCTTGATATTGCAAACGGCCCGTGGTCAGTCTTATTCATGCCATGGAAATGCATTCATTGTTTACAATATTGATTTTGGCTTAAAACCAGTTGGTGTCCAGAATCGTCTCGTTCCTAATTGATTCGAAAAACGTGAATACACACCTTACGAAAAACATATATATTAAATATTGAAACCAGTTTCAAGATTTGAATTTTAATCCGGTTGATTCATTCAGTACTCAGTAGAAAGAACATTCGATTGGCATCCTTACGAGTAATATATGCGTTGCGTCATTAATTTAACGTCATTAATTGATTTAAATTTGAACGTGTGCTCGAGCTCATATTATGACGTTCAACTATGATATCATATGATTAAAACATATGCTCGCTCACACATGAATCACACTCAGAATAAGAATGAGAATATAAATGAGAACTCAATACAGAAAAATATGTCTGACTTCGATGAAATATATTTGCGACGCAAGAGCGACATTTGGCATTTGATAAGATCAGGCATATTATGCTGTAGAATTGAACTGCTCAGAATAAATGTACGCTTTTATCTGATTATTACAATCATAGCAAGATATCAACAAATTCGCACTCAACAGCGTCCATTTATCAACGTAAACCGGATAAGTTGTTTTTTTTTCGATTGGGCAACGAATTCACCACATTATAAAAGCAGTAGTAAAATTGACATTTTTGTAGGTACCAAAAAATGAGTGTGGCTCTTTTGTTGTTATTAAATGTCAATAAATGAATAATCCAATTGTGGCGAGAAAAAGTACCCCTAGTTTGGTGAATTTTAATTGGATGAAGAATTTTATGAAATCAGATTTCTGCAAAAAAAATTATTTCACTTGAACTCAAATAAAAAGATGAAATCGATTTCAGAAGTTCCACACAAATTAAGACGTATTTTTTTATTTACTTACAATAAATGCCTCAGAAATTAAACGATTCACACTCAAAAATTTCCAAGCGTACAATGTACGAATAATCATGCTACGTATGAAATTCGTAGAGAATTTACTAATAAAATTTTTGAGTGCATATTTTTCATCAACTTAGCTAAATAATATTCATGATAAGATTGAGGGACGTTTCAATTAACATGTATTCAAATCTAGATTCAAATTTTCTTCCAACCGAAATTGGCCTAATTTACCTAACATATACAATTTACATAACATAGCGAGCATACTGCAATTATTTAAAAAATTAGATAAGAATGATAATTTTATTTCTGTTAACTGAAATAAATATAACTGACTTTTGGCTTCACATTTCTTTTTCATTTCACTTCATCATGAAGTCTTCGTGAATTATTGAAAAAAATAACGGTTTCGATTTAATTTATGTATGTATTTAAATTTGATTTAATGTATTGTGTAGAAATTATGTTCAACCATTCAACTAATACATTGGAGACAAACGGGGGGTAAGTACATCATTTAATTAATATCACATCAATTTATAAAGAAAATGTATTTAACTCAATCAATAATTTCTCACTAGATGACGCCTTCGCTAGAAAGCTCAAAATAATTATCAATTTTCATTTCCAACAATTTTTTGTATCGTTATTTCCTTTATTATTCTATTCTTTACGTAACAATGAAGCTTTATTGACCTCCTAGCACATCATGTGAAACATGAATATGCCTCTAATTAGATGAATATTCAAATCTTGGTAGATTTGCCGAAATGACTTCGGGTAGGGCGATTTCAATTTTAGATTTTATGAAGTTTAATGTAGTGTATTTACTTTTTTTATGTAGGAACAATTTTTTTGAGTAATCGGCTATCGAAAAACCGCTCCAAAATGGGGTTACTCAAATCTTGGTCAAAAAACGAATTTTCCATGAATCAAATGTTTTTTCGAATGGAGAAAGTTTTCAAAAAAATGTAGATAAATTGTAGAATTCAAATCAATTGTCTTTTTTCAAATATGTCTGCCCGTTCGTTTGATATCGGGACGAGTCCCTACCCGAAGTCATTTCGGCAAATCTACCAAGATTTGAATATTCATCTCTCTAATTATAGTCTTTTGAAGTTGTGCGCATTTGATGGTATTTAATTTGTAAATGATTTTTTTTTGCAAAATGAATTAAAAATAAATAGTCTTACCTCCGTAAGATGAACTTTTCCGCACCGTTTTAATAGCGTTCAGCTTTTATTCAGATTTTGCCTAGGAATTCCTATTTATAAGAATTTTCAGAAAAAAACAACAATACGTTCATGTATTTTATGGAAAATTGTATTATGATTCCGAAAATCTCGATGTTGGGCATTCAAATGAAATAAAACGTCTGATTGTCTTTATTGTCGTCTGAATACTGAAAAAATTGGAACAAAATGTGACGAGTTGAACAAAATACCATTTAGAATAACCACATTTTTCTTGACCAAAATCATAACGCGTCTTTTTAGCACTACATGGAATGCAAGCTACTGTAGTTGTTATTTTTTTCCCAAGAAAATTTTAAGAGTCCTTAGGCCATTTTTTTGGACCGTAAATTGATTCATTTCAATATTCATATTTTTTATTTGAAATGAAACAATTACGCCTAATTGCAAAAACGAAATAAAATCATATTCTTGTAATTCACCTTTGAAATAACTCAAAAAAAATTTACACTTTTTTCGTTACCAATGTGAAATAATGTACATATGAAGAATACAATATCATCATATAAATTTATTTAATTTTTTTGACAATATTAAAATGATTTGCATACAAAAAATATACTACGATTGAAACTACATTCCATGTAGTGCTTACGATATTAATTTGATGAGAAATATCAAATTAATTAAACCCCTTGAATTTACAAGCTTCTGCAAGCTTCAAGGACGCAGAGCGGAGCGAAGCGACGATCTGCGGTCTTGTTTTTACATTGTATTTACAGTGAGCGTCAAAAGTTTTGGCACAGTTAGTTTTTTTCAGTTTTTATATATATTTATTGTTGTCTTAACGAAATTTCTTTTATGGTTTTATGAAACGAGTGGAAATATATAAATTCATAATCTTTTTTCGAATTTAATTTACCGTTACTGTAGATAAATGACAAAAATCAAAAATCACGCATCAAAAGTTATGGCACACTTTGGGAAAATTGGTCAAAATCTTAAATATCTCACAATTAATTGTCGGTATTTGGCATTTAAATGAAGATGGTGACTCAAAACAAGGGTCCTGGTACTTTGTTTTGCATTTTAATGATGGCCTTAAGTCATGAAGCTGGCCGGCATATGGCCAAAATGTGGTTTTTTGTGTTTTTGACCACCCTGTATTTTAAGGCCGGCCATCTGATTAAAACATATACAATTGGAAACGTCTTTGAAAGTAGATGCATTTAGTGCTAAAGCACAATCAAATCGGCGGCCATTTGGTCAAATTTCGGTCATGTGAAACCATTGGCCAACAATCAAAAAACATATGGACAAATTTAGATCTTCTCGGAATTTTTTTTCTATAAACATTGCCTACTTATTAAGACCTTTACCTTTGGCCATATGCAAAGTATTCGCTTCAGGTGGCCATTTCAAAATGGCCAAAATTTTTGGCTCCATTTACATGAGGCCGTAATTCGGCCAAATGGCCGCCGATTTTATTGTGCCTGAGTTTTAAATGTATTTACGTTCAAAAACGTTTCCAACTGTATATATTTCATCTGATTTTAATCAGATGGCCAGCCTTAAAAATACAGGGTGGTCAAAAACACAAAAAACCACATTTTGGCCACATGCCGGCCAGCTTCATGACTTAAGGCCATCATTAAAATGCAAAACAAAGTACCAGGACCTTTGATTTGAGTCACCATCTTCATTTAAATGCCAAATACCGACAATTAATTGTGAGATATTCAAGATTTTGACCAATTTTCCCAAAGTGTGCCATAACTTTTAACGCGTGATTTTTGATTTTTGTCATTTATCTACAGTAACGGTAAATTAAATTCGAAAAAAAGATTATGAATTTATATATTTCTAATCGTTTCATAAAACCATAAAAAAAAATTCGTTAAAACAACAATAAATATATATAAAAACTGAAAAAAACTAACTGTGCTAAAACTTTTGACGCTCACTGTATATGGCAGCCCTTCGAATCCATAGAACAACATGAATGAGCGAAGGAGTCATTTGAAACTCTCATACAAAAGCGCGATTTTTAACAAAATTAAGAACAAAAAATGCAAGAAATTTTGAATTATTATACCGATTTGATACGAAAAAGGTAGGTTAGCGGGTGCTAGGTTGTTCCTAGGCCCCTATTAATTTGATGAAATAAATCGAATGGGAATGATAAAATCCACCTGGGGAGCCTATTTTGGGTACTTTCCGAACAAAAGTTCGATTTTTCAAGGAATTTTGAACTAACATACCCATTTAATACCAAAAAGGTGGGTTAACGGGTGCTAGGTTGTTCCTGGGCCCCTATTTATTTGATGAAATAAATCGAGTGGGAGTGATAAAACCCACCTCGGTAGCCTATTTTGGGTACGTCCCGAACAAAAGTTCGATTTTTTGAAGGTTTTTCATAGGCTATGTATCCTAGGGTACATCTGGGGTGGCTGAAAATTTATTGGTTTTCAAGTCTAACGAAGCACAAACGTTTGGTACTTGCAGAATTTCATTTCTTATTCTGGTGTTTGAGCAATCGTGCTAACAATTTTTTGCGTACAGCGTACAGCGCACAGCGTACAGCGTACGACACACCCACATTAACATAGCAAAATAACCGGTGTATCGTGCTTTTTGGTTTCGAAAATGGATAAAAAAATGGTTTTTTGGGGTACCTAGGTTTTGGAGTGATTACAATACTTTTACACACGACCTGGGCGTGCGGAAAAGTAATATTTTACATCGAAAATGCTTTTACACATTTGTATATGTACTTCCACGAATAAAATGAATGAGAGATGAGCCGAAAATTTGAATTGAGGCTTCGTGTCAATTCAGTTAGTCAAACTTCAATGTTTCTATAACATCTTTGCAAATGATCGCGTGTGGATTCTTATTTTGATTGACTGGTTTGCAATGAGTAAATTACTATATACGTGTAAAACAATGATCACTTTTGAACTATTGTTTTCCTGAACGTCCGCAAACACAGCAACAATTTGAATAGCAGATTGAAAAGGTAGAAATTAATACATATATAACAAATCGGAAGCATAATACTCTGTAGAATAGTCAATGTGCTAGTTTGCTATGATTTCATGTGGTTTCGTTTGAACTTAAGTTAAATAACCTACAGGTTGCAAATTGAGATTAGTCTTGATTGTGATTTCAGGTTGGAAAGTACATTCAAAAAAAATGATTCCGCATTATTCGTGTAAGCATATCAATAGATCGCATGACTATCATATTCATTTCCACACATAATATTCATAATTTAACGCAACAAAGAGATGATGATATTATATAGCCTAGTTTCATACTAGGTATGGCATGAATACCATTTACTTGAAGCATTTAGTGATTCGTACATTTTTAACAGTGAAGTTAATAGGCGCTTCCAAACGAATTCAACAAAACATACTCGGAATAAGTAAAAATGAACGTAGCAAATGAAAAAACTGAGAATATTGAACATCCATACGAGAAAGCAACCATTCTGGCACGTTGGACATTTTGGTAAATGATTTTATTTTTAAATTTACTATTGAAAATAACAAAAAATTAAGGATGAACACTGTTTGAATCAGTTTGAATGAATCCACATTAAAAAATTAGGAAAGAAAATCAATAGAAAATATCAATCTTTCATCAAGAACTTCAGTTTTTTATTGGAAAACTAAAAATAATATATTTTTCCATTTTCAACCAATTCAGTCGAAATAAATTGTTCTGAAATCTGGCTTTAAATGTGCATTGTTCAATATTTCCAGGTGGCTAAAAGATTTATTCAAACTTGGATTGCGCAAATCGCTTGATGCATGCGATATTTACGATAATTTGAAAGAAAATGATTCAGCTGGATTGAAAGTGGACTTCGAAGATAAATGGGAAAAGGAGAAGAAACGAGAAAAAAGGAAGCCACGAATTTTAAATGTGATATGGAGAATAAGTTTATCAAAAACACTCGGTTTCAGTGTTTTGTACTCCCTCATCGATATTTTGCTTAGGTAAGAAATTCTCTTACAAAAATGTTGAAAAATTATAATCAGATGGAGATGTCATATTCCACAGAGTCGTACAATCTCAATGCATTGGTGGGCTTGTTCTATATTTTTCGAAATCCGGTACTGAATCACATACATCGGTACACTGGTATGCATTTGGACTGATTTCATGCGCATTTTTATCCAGTTCCATCACAAACCCATTTTTGATGTATACATATCAAAGGGGTTTGCACATTCGCATTGCACTTTGTTCAATGGTTTACAGCAAGGTAATTGGAGATAAAAATGGATGGAAAATACTCTATAGGAAACAGTGAATCAACTGTTCAATACGTCTTATTACCATTAAAATTACTACAAAAAGTTAAACCACCGTAAAAAAATACGTAAAAAACAATTGATTCACGAGCGTATCCAAAAAAAATCAAGTCATTGTGTAACAATGAATATAATTTCTCAAAAGGTTTTAAAAATGCGAAAATCATCTGCGTTGAATGGTTCTAGTGGAAAAGTGATAAATTTGTTATCATTTGATACCTATCGATTTGATACCGCGGTGTCACTGCTCCATCACCTTTGGAAGGGGCCCATTGAAGTTCTCATCTTTGGATATATCCTTTACAATGAACTTGATTACTACGGCTGGATTGGTGTTGCGTTCATTATGTGTTTCATTCCCATTCAAAGTGAGTAACTGAGGTTACAGAGCAAACGAAAATAGTTGTTAATCATATCGTTAAAATGCAAATGTATTCTGTTTATTTTAGTTACAATGGGAAAAATGATAGCGAAATTTCGTTATCGCGTGATCAAACAAACCGATGCGCGTATTCGTACCTTGAATGAGATTCTACAAGGCATTCAGACAATTAAAATTTTTGCGTGGGAACGACCGTTTATAAATATGGTTCAGAAAATCAGAAAGTGCGAAAAAATTCTAACCTCACAAACTTTGCAACGGTGTACATATAACTGCTTCAATTTTATGAACATTTCAGGAAAGAACTTCAATCTATTCGTGGTGTCTTCATAGTGCGTGGAGTGTTGTGCAGTTTTTCGATCATATCGCGACTAGCGATATTCTTAACACTAGCCTCATATGTTTGTTTTGGCAATGTTTTCACTCCACGCCAAGTATTTGTGGTCACATCTTGCTACAATTTCTTGTATGATTCCATGTTGTACTTCTGGACTGTGTCCGTGACATCTCTTGCCGAGTGTTTTGTGTCTATGAAGCGTATTGAAAACTTCCTTCTTTTGCCCGAAGGGAAACCGCTCAAATCTGAAAAAATAAATTTCGCATTCAGTTCGGATGATAGTTTGGAAAAACACTCGAATGTGATGATATCCTCTCACAAAATAGTCCAAGTCAATGAACATTCACAAGCTAAATGTGTTATATTCAAAAATATCACAGCCAAATGGAGTGCTGAAAATCAATCTGGCATCATTGATATGGACTTTGAGATACATGACAAACAAATGATTGCTATAAGTGGTCCAGTTGCCGCGAGCAAGTCAACAATTTTACTTGTTATGCTACGTGAACTGGAAATTGACAGTGGTGAGCTCATTGTAAACGGATTGATTAGCTATTCACCTCAGGAACCATGGGTCTTTGATGCAACCATAAGGCAGAATATTTTGTTCAATGAACCCTTTGACAGCGAACGATATCTCGAAGTGATTCGTGTTTGCAGTCTTGAACGGGATTTACAATCGTTGCCGGCTGGCGATTTAACAATGGTATTAAAATTGAACAATTTTGATCCTTCTATGTGTGCACACTGCACACACTTTTACATGTAAAAAATTACCAAGTTCTTTTTTTTAACAAATAATATTAGGTCGGTGAATCCGGGATATGCCTCAGCGGTGGTCAAAAATCGCGCATAAATTTGGCCAGAGCAATTTACAGAAGGGCCGATATTTATTTACTCGACGATCCTCTCTCAGCAGTAGACACTGCTGTTGGGAAATATATTTTCAACAATTGTATAAAAGACTTTTTAAGAGATAAAATCTGCATTCTAGTCACACATCAGGAACAATACATAAGCGCTTCAAATCGTACTATTTTTATTCAAAATGGAAAATGCCAAAAAATCACTCAGAACAAACCGTTCAATCAAACAGATATCAATGCAGAATCGAAAAAATATTTGAATAAGGTATGGAAATATTTTTCATATAAAAAAAATAAAATGAAGCAACTTACTTGCTAATGATTTCCCATTTAGGTGCAAATCTCACACGATCTTAATGCGGCACACACTGAGCAAGTAAAGAGTCGGCAAGAACATCAATCAATCGGATCGATTAGTGGGAATGTATACAAATCATATGTGGAATCTGTTGAAAGTCCAATTTTAATCACAGTTGTGATAGGATTATTTGTGATTGGTCAGATGCTAATCAGTGGCATTGATTTCGTTGTTTCGAAATGGTAAATTTCATCTAGTGTTAAAGAAATCCAAAGAATTTTGCTTTTACAGAGGATATTTTTCAGGGTGAATTGGGAAATCGATTTGGCTACTCACGACTACGTTATATCAATGAAAATAGCAAATATTACATCAAAAGACACTGGATCCATTAAAGCCCACCGAATCAAATTTTTATACCTCTATGCATTGCTAATTATTGCCGCGTTGTACTTAGTGTTTCAACGAGCATTTACACTCTATATATTCTGCTTGAGAGCCGCGCGTCGAATACATGATAGACTGCTGCAAAGTGTATTACATGCCAGCATGTATTTTTTCAATATAAATTCCTCCGGGCGTATAATCAATCGATTTTGCAAAGACTTATACGATGTCGATTATTACTTGGCCCTTGTTTTGTACGATGTAACACTGGTAAAACAAACGAAATACACTTGCTCTAGTTTTTTCTCTCTCAATAATATTATTCATTCCTTCTAGCTATGCCTTCAATCTATTATGTCATTGGTTTTGGTGTCACTGACCAATACTTGGGTGGCAGTAGCAACACTTGGAATGAGTTTTGTGTTTTATGGAATGCGACATATGTATGTTAGTTCAGCAAGATGCCTCAGGCGGTTAGAAGCACTAGGTATAGAAAAAATGAAATTTTTGAACTATTCATGTCTAAAATAAAACTAACTCTAATTTGTGATTTAAAGGAAGGAGCGCCATCATAAGCCATACAAACGCTACAATAAACGGATTGTGTACGATCCACGCGACCAAATCAGAGGCCGTACTCCTCAAAGAATTCAATTCTTTGCAAAACCACAACACTAGTGTTGGTTATATTTTCAAGGCCTCAACTCGGGCAATAGCATTTTGGCTGGAACTCCTGTGTGTACTCTATATGACCGTTGCAATTGTGATATTTTTAGTACTTGACAAAGGTAAAACTAAAATCTAATAAATATTTCCACCACAGAGGAAATAATTGAAAGAATTTTTTTTAAGAAATAACGGGCGGAAATGTGGGTCTAGCAATAACTCAGATTTTGAGTTTAATATCGTTAAGCCAGTGGGGTGTTCGACAAACGGCTGAACTCGAAAATAATATGACTTCCGTTGAACGAATTATGGAGTATATAAATTTGCAGCCAGAAGAAGACAAAGCACATGATGATTCAATTAGTAAACCACCTGAAAATTGGCCGGCAAATGGCGTGATTGAATTCATAAACGTGTCTTTGAAATACACCGAAAAAGGAGATCGTATTTTGAATTCGGTAAACTTCAAAGTCCACGCCGGTGAAAAAGTTACGATTTGTGGCCGAACTGGTGCCGGCAAGACCTCTATAGTGAAGGCATTATTCCGAATGGCGTACAATGAAGGCTTGATCAAAATCGATTCCGTAGACATTTCCACAGTTCCTTTGAACACATTACGTTCGAGCCTCTCTATCATACCACAGGATGCAACTCTATTCTCAGGAACAATAAGAGAAAACTTGGATCCATTCAATGAACATTCCGACGACGATCTTTGGCGGGCACTTGATCAGGTTGGCTTGACAGTGTCACATTTTAATATTACAATACCTTTTAATCTGAACAATTTTATTCTCCCATCTCCCAGGTAGAGCTCAAATCCATAATTCGTGTTTTGCCAAATGGTTTGGATGATGATGCTCTGAGTGGTGGACGTAATCTCAGCGCCGGGCAACGCTCACTCTTCTGCTTGGCACGGGCCATTCTACGGAAAAACAAAATCCTAATATTAGATGAAGCAACAGCGAACCTTGACATTGCAATGGATTATTTGTTACAGAAAACGATTCGCAAGCATTTTTCCCATTGTACCGTGCTGACTATCGCACACCGGCTGCACACAATCATAGCAGATAGCAGTCGAATTCTGGTTATGGATGCGGGAAAAGTTGTGGAATTTGATCATGCCCATCGCTTACTTCAGAATAGTGATGGTTTTCTGACGAAATTAGTCAACGAAACTGGACCAACCGATGCTCAATATTTAAAAGAGATTGCTCAACTAAGTTATGAAAAAAAATCAAACGGAATTTGTGAAATAAGACGTCGATAATATTTCGAGAAAAAAAAATCTAATGAAAATGAATAAAATGTAAAATGTTTATAAATACCACCAATAATATATATATTATTACAGTTTTACATTGATTTCTGATGTTCATAGAAATGTCAAAGTGTAAGCAGCACATGCCAATACTCATCTCTCGCATGTACATTGCACACTCTCATGATTGCTTTAATTAACACCACTGTGTTATTACATCGGAATGTATAATACAGAGAGAAAAACCGTGTATTGATGAAGCATCAACATTGAACTGTTATTGTATGTGTTTGTGTGAATATTTGTGCAAAAGAGAGTGTGCCACGTAAACACACTTGTCACAGCATTTGTATGTACCCTTTTGAGAGCTACGTACCACCGCCTTTACTAAAATAAATCAGATTATTGTGTTTTTGCGAATTAACGTTTTGGTTGTGCATAAAAAAAAAATTCGGTAACCACTTGGAAATATTTTGTAAATCGTAAGAAAATCAGTTTTTACCATTATTTTGAACATTTTGCACTGAATCTTTTTTAACTTGACTTTTAATTGAAAAAAAAAATTGATTGGCATATAACCTAAAATTCCAATTAAAACAGAGAGTGTCAACATCCGAAAATTTCACAACATTTTTATACAAAAACACTTATTGCTCATTTTTTTGTCTAGGTAAAATGGAAACGATAGAAAGTTTACGATTTGTTATTGACACACTGCCAAAGATCGAGATCATGATTAAAATACTGAAGGATGTAACATTCGAATTGTATCGAACTCAACTCATGGCTTATGGTGATGCGGTTGCATGTCAAATCAACATGAAAGAACAAACCAATACGATTGGAGATGATCTTTTAAAAAAAATATCAAACACAAACGTTTTTTCGGGCGATATGTCGCTAGGAAATATAACGACGCTACTCAATTTATACCTGAACAATACGATTGTAGCGCGAGACTCAATCATGACCACTGGCAACAAGCTAGAGAGATTAGATAAACCAAATGGCTTAAATGATCCAATCAATAACGGTTAGTTTTATTTATTTATCCGCCAAGTACTGGATATTTAAGTTTTGTGACAAAAATGAATCCATTTTCCCGATATATTTTCTTAAACTTTATACAATTTTATTATAACGATAGTCTGGTCAAAGTCGCATGATATTTTAAAATTATTTTCATAATTTTCTCTACTTCAATAGGCTCTAATATTGCCGCACAGAATAGCACACAGACAAGATTTTCATCGATCAGTGCGAATTTCCAAATTAGAGAAAGCATAAATACGGCATTGATTGGAGACAGTTCCATTGTGGCTGATTGCACGAACAATTTCATCGAAAAAATTGATCAGAACGAGATACACATAAAACAGGACGCAGTTGCTGATTTCAACGTTTCTACGGTTAAAAGTTAGTTCTGGTCATTTATTAAACAATTTTGTGAATTTCTGGAATATTTAACCATTTTCAACATTACAGTTCCGGAGCCCGAACTCAAACAAAACGAATCTTCAATCAATGTCGGCAAAATCACCAAAAGAAAAAGACGAGTTAAAGAAGAAGCATCAACTGTGGAGAAATGTGTTGAAAATCTCCCTATAAAACCAACAAAAATCGAAGGTGAATATTTGGTCATCAGATATTTTTAGTTTAACCTCAAATCATTGAGAATACTTCCATTTTTTTAAAATTGAACTTAAAAAGTATTCATCACAATTACAATGAGTAGACATTTTTTTAATTCGAATGTTTGCTTTTGCATCTTTTCTCGTTGTCCTTGCATATTTCATAGATATTGTTACAGATATTGGTGTACCGGATTCAAACGACATCCGTGAAGAAACGGACGATCCAAAAGACATAGAACCTGTCGATATGTCTGATTTAAAACTGGACAACAAAACAGAATCAGCACGCGAGGAACGTATCGCTAGAAGAAGAAGAAGAATTCGAATTAGTGTGCACCGCCGGAACTCAAGACGTACAACATTGGTTTTAGTTCGAAAATCAATTGTGATTGACGCAAAGCCATACAAGTGTTCAGTTTCAGGCTGCACTTATGCAGGCACAAAAAAGCAATATTTAAGTCGACACATGAAAACACATTCAAAAGAAACGTTGTTTGCATGTGAAAAATGTCCGAAGCAGTTTCGAGAAAAAAATGCGCTTGACGAACATATTCACGAACACGATGAAAAGACGGAATTTAGTTGTTCAATTTGTAATAAAATATTCGACACAGAAGTCAAGAAAAATCGACACGAGAAGAAATGTGAAAAGCAACCATCATCTAAAGTGGCCAAAAACGTCTAGCAAACCACACACAACATGCAAAGCACATCATGCTGCTGACGAAAATTCATCAAAATGACTCTGATAATTTAATCAACGAATGAAATGTATTCCATTTTTATTTATTTAAAAAAAACTGATTTATCAAATATTTAGATTATTAATATGAAATATTTTAACAAAAATAAAAAAACAAAGAGAAATAAAGGTTACGTTTGCAAACAAAAGACTTTTAAAAAATTGCGCCAATAATCATTTACATTGAAATGTCATACTCTGAGCGTTCAACTTCAGTTTGGTTGTGATTCCGCACTATTTCTAGTTTGACGTTTGATGTAGTAGCTACTGTATGAAAAGTCGAGGTAATGAATTTTAATATCAGTAATAAATATATTTTGTTATAACGCAACGACGTGGATTTTCGTTTAGATCGATGAGATATTTGTGTTATTCCGAATAAAAAAAATCGAACAATAACTGCAGCATGGCTGGTACGAAAAGAAAGAAGCGTGATTCAAGGCAGAGAAAGCAGAAAAGACGAACATTTCTGTTCGAGGTTATAGAGCGTGACCCCAGCGATAATACACCGAAGACTGAAATGATGTCAATTAATGACAATTGCATTGAAGAGGTTTTAGAATGGTTGTCTTTATCAGATTTGGTTAGCCTGAGCACAACGTGCAAACGAATGAAAGACGTTGTGAGCCGATACTTCGGACGTAAATATCCGACAAAAAGGATCACGATAAAAATGGATAGCGATTTACGGGGGAGAATTGAATATTGGCCTAGAGAATTGTACGTACAACGATTCCGTGAATATTTTCAAAATATCGCAATCAGAGGTGGGTAGATTAAATATATTCAAAAGTGCTTTTTCATACATTTCAGTCAATACTGAATGGCTTTATTCCGTTCATTTTAGGTCGACAGCCGATTATATTCCGACACGTTGGATCTTTTTGCAACAAAACGCCGAAAAAACTCCGTATCCTTGAAGCAAAAGCCTTAACAGAAATGCATGGTAAATGCATTGAAGACTTGTTGAAAAATGTCGAAATCGTTGAGTTTGAAGACTGTTCATTTGCCACCGACTTCTACGATAGCTTCTTAAAGTACTGTCTAAACCTCAAACAATTAGTACTTAAGTCGTTTGCCGAATGCACACACAATGGCACGAAGAACCGATGGCTTCTTCATAAATATCCACATTTGCGGAGGTTGGGTTTAAACCACATTAATTTAGAACAGTAAACTAACTTTACAAATTTCTCAGATTGAGCTGGAGTTTTGACGAAAAACCGCCCGAAGAACTGACTTACTTCTTCCATCGAAATCCAAAGGTGCAAAGTTTTGCCGCAGCTAAATTTCCATTGGAAATCACCAAGTTGATCACTAATGCGGGCATCAAATTCGATGAACTGTGCCTGGATATCGGTTTTGGTGTTGATTTAAATATGAAACAAATCTTTCAAAGTATTGAACAGTTGCATCAACAAGGACAATTCAAAAAATTGCAAATGATACCCACCACGTCGATGGTACAAATTATAATACGATATTTTATTACTGATATTAAAATTCATTTCCTCAATTGTTCATCACAGTTTGTTGCAGCCAAATTTCCACCGATGCCGTATCTGGAAGCGATCATGGCCAACCAAGTGTTTGAAGATGTTATCGCAGCAATGAAAAGTCTAAAGGTACTTTACTTGGACGCCATTTTGTTCCGTGCTGAGGCTGAAATATTGGCTCAGAACCTCACCAATCTCGAAGAAATCTATGCATACACTGACAGCGTGGATGCGATAGTGCCATTCGTTTATCATTCAGCAAAATTAGTGAAAATCTACGTAAATAAAACGTTCCTACCCAATCCGCAGAAAATTAGCCTCGGCAAACTGAGCAAAGAACGTGCAAAGCTAGTGAATGCTCGCCCATTGGCCATTTATCTCAAGGAAGAACTATTTGTGAACATTAAATGGGCCGAAGAAAATTTGAAACAAGGCCTGGTCGAAATCAAAAGAGCCGAATCCCATTTTGTTAACAATACATTGGTTCGGATGTGATTGAAACGCAAGTTTACAAAAATACAACAAGTATTTGATTCCCTCAATTTACAAAAAAAATTAAATATTTAGAGATCTTTTCCTGTAACTTTTTTAAAACGAATTTTTAACGATTCACAATTGTTGTAAAATCAAACTGCAGAATTAATAATGAATAAATTTAATTTTTTGTGAAACATCATTTGTGTTACTGACATCATTTGTGTTACTGATAGGTTCCTTGGTCGAGATAAAAGAAATAAAAACTCTTTACATCATTTTAATATGAGGTATTTAATCGAGACAGACTGTTGATCGAATAACATCGATACATTTTCCAAACTTAAATATAAAAAACAGCAACTGTTTCTAGAAAAATATATTGTTCGCATCGCTCTGGAATACTGAAATAGATTACAAACATTTCGATATATTCATATGGTTAAAAAAAAACTCCTTGATTTGGAAAAGCATAAATTCATCAATCATCCGTGGCTAATGAAATAATACCAGATTGTATGTCTAGATAGGCTTGATTCAAATGTGATCGCTTGTGTAATTCCAACCTTGATCGTCTCAAAAACCTTTTCGAGCAATGAATACAATTGAACGTCTTCTCCCCAGTATGAATTTTCATGTGTTCCGTTAAATAGCTCTGTAGCTGAAATCTTTTTGAGCAAATCTCACACTGGAACCGTTTATCGGTAGAATGAATTTGTACGTGCCGCTTGAGACCACTTCTCGAAGCAAAACTTTTCGAGCACACCGTGCAATCAAATGATGATTCAATGGCTGTCAATCGATTCACCGCTGTATTTTGGTTAAGTTTATAATTTGGCTGGTTTAACATAGTGCGTCTGGAAGATTTATGCGCTTTTTTATGGGCCATCCATTCTTTCTTCGAGTTGAATTGCTTATTACATTGTTTACACTTGAACAACATCAGATTTGAGTGTGTATCCTTGTAATGTTTATCCATATGTATCATGTAATGTTGACGAATTGAAAAATCAATGGAACATATGACACATCTATAACGCTTAGCACCGGCATGGTTTTGTTTATGACGATTTAGGCCTGCGATATGTGCAAACTTTGATGGACACTCATCACATGCGAATAGCATCTCATTAGACCGGTTAGTTTCGTGAATTTTGCTATGATCTCTCCAAAGTCGCTTTCTTTTAAATGCTTTACCACAAATTTGGCAAACAAACGGCCTAAGATCGCTGTGAACGCTTGCATGGGCCTTGAGGTTATCTTTGGCTGTGAACCGTTTCAAGCAAATGTTACATTGATACGGTTTTTCCCCCAAATGACTTCGGTTGTGTCGCATTAAACTGGATGCATAAGAGAATCGCATCGGACATTTTTTACAGGCGTATGGCTTTTCGCCAGTGTGGCAGCGCTCATGATACAGCATCTGTGATCGTTCCATAAACTGTTTCGGGCAATACGAACATTTGAATTTTTTCAATTTCTGATGCCGTAATTCGTGCCGATGTAAATCAGTCTTTCGTCCAATACGCTTTCCACAAATTTTACATTCATGATCTTTGTTCCCGGTGTGTTTTGTGAAATGATCTTTCAGTTTGGAGTAAGTCGACTCATAACCACACAAATAGCATTGATACGTTCGTTTTATGCCGCTCATGATATTTTCCATGGGAATTCGTCGATTTTTCAATTTATTCTCCAACCAATGGTTCACTGTGACATGCTTGGCCAATGTGTCTATATTGGAACAAGCAAAATTACAATATGCACAGTTGAACAATGACACTTGGCTGATATTTTCCTTATAATCCGATTCAGAGTCTTCGTCATCACTATCCATCACACGCATTATCGCCAGATCTTCAATGCAACTCGCTGACGACAAATCAACCTCTTCATCTCCAACAATAAATTCTTGTTCAACATTATATCCAATTAAATCTTGTAGAAATGGTACACAACTTATTTCAACGCTGTCCACACAATCTTTCGTGAAGCTGTAAGACTCTTCATTATTCTCCGAATCGAGGACAGGTTCCTTTTTTATGTATGGACTTTCTTCTCGTTCTTGTTTGATGATCAAGTTTTTATTTTCAGCATTCCAATCCATGGCTGAGTTTTTACCTTCAAAACTGACGATCACTGCAAACAAAATATGATCACAATATTTGATGATTTATTATAGTTGCAATAACTTACCAACATAAAAAAAACTAGCTGAATGAATATCTAAACACACAAAACGAAACAATTGCGAAATTATTTATGTTAAACTCGTCGCACTTGCTTTGAATTCTGACATTTACCGAAAGAGCTGTCAAGTTGATATTTTTTTCGTTGTTGAATTTAGGTTAGGTCACCATGTGGATGACGTTTGAATGTCTTTGGCGCTGATGATAAAACATAGTTTGAAAAGTGAAAAGATTTTATTTGAAATTATTTATGAGCATTGAACATAAGAATTTAATAATTATCCATTTAAAATTTTCAATTTCAAAACTCTATCTTTTGAACATTAATAGGTACTGAACGTTTGAAATTAAATCAAAATGATTCACAATGACAATAAACGTTGTTAGTTTCGAGTTAAGGCGGTGAATTCGTTACGGTAATCATTATCGATTTGTAATTCCTTTCCGATATGAAGATACGCACCCAAAGGACCTAGTTTGAATGAAATAAATTTAAATAATTATTATATAATCGGTAAATGATCAATAAATAAATTAGTTAATTTCATTCAAAACTTACCTAAAAACGGTTGCCAAGACACTTCGTTAATACCTTCTTTGCTATTGGATAAATCTGGAGTTCCGTTTATTGCGAATGATGTCCACAAATCGACCAAAATCTTTGCTATTTTTGTGTCGTCTTCATTTAATTGAGCCACTTCAGGTGGATATGGGAACAGATAAATCAGGTCATCCGAATGGGAAACGCCGCCATTGAATGGGTAATGTGATACGTCACCTCCATAACCGAATCTATTTATAATACAAATGAATTAGCATTTAATTTTATTGCAGAAAGTGGTCTCTTTACCTTGTATACTGGCCTTTATAATCTAATGTGTATACGAATGTTCCAAGTGGATTCATTCGTGAATTTGTTTGGGCCAATTGTAGAGCCGGTGCTTTAAAGATGACCGTTCCTAGCATCTATAGCATCAAATTGATACAGTAAATAACATATTCAATCAAAATTATCATACACTTACATCGATAATGCCATGCGAACAAACACCAAAATCTGCCGATAAAATCTGTTCTTGCGTCCAGTAAATAGAAGATGCTAATGCTTCAAGTACACCACTTTCATCATCGATTCCTATTGATTTCATTCAGATATTCATTTAAATATTTTTACACGTGTAAAGAGACTACAAACCTGCCATCCGACAAAGTGCGTTAATTAAATCATTTGACATAAAGGTTTTGTCACTCAACTTGTTGCTGGCGGCCAGAATATCGTATGCAACTAGAAAAATTGATGGAATTTTAGGAGAAAATATCTTTGACAGAGTTGATGAACTTAATAACTCACCTGTTGCAACGTAATCTCCATCATCTTTGGTTGTTCCAACGATAATCGGAATCGATTTATTATAGCTTCCTGATAAAACGAAGTTTTGTGGTGTATCCGATAGTAAGTTATTTGGTCCACCGATTGATATTGATCGTCCTCCAGACAAAACTTTTCCGTCAAGCAAACCGTTCATCTGCATTATTTGAAATTAGTGATGAGTATTTTTGGTTGATACACTATTTTGTGAAGTCATATTGTTCAACGAATAGAACCTGATATTTATCGACAGCTTTCAGCAATTCGTGTACAGTCATCGTCATGAATGCTCGATTGAGAGATGATAGCGATTGATTTGGATTTAATCCAGCTGCTTGAGCAATGTTCCTGGCATCAGTTACGGGATCGATCGTGTATGCCCATTTCCCAAAAATTGAGCCTGATTGGATAATAGCTTTGTGAAAGAGATCCTGTGGAACGGTTGGACTGACAAGCAGTGTCGACACCATTGCAGCACCACTTGATTGGCCAAAGATCGTTATTTTATTCGGATCTCCACCAAAATATTTTATATTTTCCTTTATGAATTGCAATGCCTGTATCGAATCCATTAAACCTGCGTTGCCGGGAATTTCTTTTGAGTTTGTTGACAGGAATCCTAAATTGGAGAACATAGAACAATATTTCAAAGATCTCCTCCAGATGTTCACACATAAAAACATACCAAGAATATCCAAACGATATTGGATAACCACTAGAACAATATCCCGTTCCATTAGATAGTTTGGTGGAAATTCTTTGGCGCTATGGAGGTAAAAGCCCCCGCCATGAATATAGACCATTACAGGAAGTGAAGCATTCAACTAAGAAATAGTTATCGTTTTTTAAATAATATTTGAATTTTTTCTTATAATATTTTGTCGTTTTTTCATAATTTGAATTAATCAAAACTGTCAATACATTTGTAGTGTAAATTGCCATATTCAAGCAATCTTCCAAGTCTTTCTTTTCACGCTCGCTTGGTGCCATCTCATTCAAATCGTGTAAAGTTGGACATTTTGTGCCATAAGTTTCGGCATTCCGCACTCCATTCCATGGTTTGATAGGGACCGGTGCCTAGCAATGGGTTTTGTAGCAGTATTTTTTATAATTCACATTTCACCATTTTAAACAAATGAGATCAACATGGAAACAAAAGGAGAGAAAAAAATTGTTGTACCCACCTTAAATCGTCTATTTCCACTAGGTGATTCGGCGTATGGTACATTCAAAAATTGATAAATATTTCGTTGCGTCCAAGCCGTAAAATCTACTGATCCCTGTAGTATTCCATATTTTGGCAAATTTACTACAGCCAGACGTTTCAGGGCATTATGATTACGTTCGATATTCTATTTAAAAGAAATATTTTAATGAAAACAAGAATGGAGAACAATATATAGTTTTTATTATTCCGCAGAAATTATTTTAATTTTTTTAATCTTTTACAAAGTATTATGCTTATTGTTGAATGAATCAAAAATGTAAACTCTTACTGGATCAATTTCATTAAAATTCTTTTGCACACTCTCCATCAACACGTTTAATGTATCGAAGTTTATGTCACCCAATAAGTATTTTGTGCACAGAATGCACATGAACAATGTTATTTGTAAGCAACTCATCTCTGTGACGATTGTGTGTCTACTGGTCTTTTATTTAGTGAATAACATTTAATTTAAATCAATTGCATTATTTGATCAACTGCACCAAACTCGTAAAATGTATGGTTTATTCAGACAATCTTTCGAAGAATAAAGGAAACCGCAACTGGCCTTAACCTGATTTTCTCGTCTTATTTATATTTCGATCATTTTTCTCCGTTCTTTCAAACTTGTTTATCGAATAAACTTTTTATTTTTTAAATATTTGCATTTTGGATTTTCTCGCTTAAAAAATTTCAATCGTTTCTTTTAATATTATAAGAAAATGCTAATTTTTAACGTCTGCATGTAAGTTTATCACGCTTGTTTCAAGCTGCTTTATATGATACGAACTAAATGTAAAAATCTCTTATGAATTTTTACCAGGTCGGTTTATCATTTTTGATTAGTTGATATTGTTATCATTCAGATATGATTGACAATTGTTATTGTTACCTTTTGTAAATAACGAAAAAAAGCTAATTAACACCAATTATTACAGGAATCACCATAAAAATGTTATCATAGTGTAAGTAATTCAATGATGAGAACCATAAAATGGAATGTCAGCTGTTTATTATCACAAACCGAATTACTTCACTTTAAATGATGGTGGGGCTCTGACTAAGCAAATAATTTGTTTTCAGAAAAGTATCTACAATTCGATCTATACTAGTACTGTTTTTTTTTAGCTTCATGTCATGAAATTCATGTGTCACAAATAAAACTCGTGTTGCTGTGTGCTACTAAAAATGATACTGCAAAAGAAAAAATAAATAAAACCACACAATTTCAACTAAATTCGGATTCAAATTCGGATTGTCGGCGAAATGTCATTTTACCTACATTTTTAATACAATGAAGGTCAACTGATATTTTGCCTACAATGGCGAAAACACAGTGGGTAATTTGATGTTTTACACTGTATGTTTTTTAGTTTGCCTCCTTTGAATTCTGAGAGCAAGATGTGAAATTAACTTAAACTTAACAAATTTTACTGGGTTCTCATACAAAAGAGTGACATATGAGCTGTGTGAAGGGTAAGAACTATAAATGCAGATATGATTACGATACAAAGTATACGAATGAATACTTTAAGTAATTAGACAAATAGCTGCCGATCACGATTTTGTTCCGTCTAAAGTTTCTCTTATGAAATAGGTATGACGCCCACGCCTACACCTCCCCCATGTGCACACATGGGTGCAACAAATGTCCATTCGTTTTTGATCGGACAATACACCTCGACCTATGATTAAAATCACATAATTGTAATAATGAAGAGATCAATATTGTTTTTGCATATTTGCACTTACAGTCGATAGATTGCTTTCTCCGTCGTAACCTATTAAAACGAAATAATTATTTTAATTCATAAATGATCTAATGTTGAAACGAGCACCTTTTTTTTTAAATTGTTACCCGAAAAAATCTATGTAATTTAGAATAACAATTAAAAATAAAATGTCTACCTCCAATCGCCCATAATTTTCCCATATTTGAGCACAATGCTACTCTACTTCGTTTCACATTCATAGGGGCCACTAATCGCCATTCGTCCCTATCCGGAGAATACTCTTCGACGCTGTAAAGAGAACGGTTAAGAATTGAATAACATAGAATAAAGAAAGAATTTGCAGAGAATTTCAAGTTTATGTAACCTCTTCAAAAAGCAGGTGCCGTCATAGCCGCCACACGCGTATAATTTGTCATTAAGTGTTGCTACACCTAAGCGGCAGCGACGATTCAGCATAGGGCTAACTTTCATCCAAGTATTGGTATTTGAATCAAACCGCTCCACCGAGTCAAAGATTGATAGACCGTCGTGACCGCCCAAAGCATAGACATATTTTCCTAAGGCAGCTACACCACCAGCCGAACGATACTTCATCATTGGCGCAACCGTTGACCATGAGTCAGTTTTGGGTGAATACTTTAAAAACGAGAATTTTTCGTGAATACTTTTAACTTTAACGTTTAAAAAAACTTTAAACTTTACCACTTCAACCGTGCTAAGGGATGTGATTCCATCATATCCGCCACAAATACTGAAAATGTTTACACATTGTTTTGAGCACACAAATCGTTCAAAGTTAGAATAAAAACACAAAAATAAACTTACTAAACGCGATCGTCTAAAGCTGCCACGCCGACTGCGCTTCTTCTACATTGCATGGCCTTTCCTTGTGACCATATCTTCGTTTTTGGGTCATACACTTCGACGGTTGACAATCGTTCACTCCCATTGAAACCACCAAAAGCATAGAGTTTTCCGCCGGTGACCTAAAGCAACCAATAGTAGTCATTGAATTAGGTGCAGGGATAGTATGCTTGGAATTCATAATATTGATAATTTTCTCACCGCAACACCAACACGTGAACGTAACATCGACATCGCTTCGCCCATCTTCCATTCTTTGGTCAATGGGTCGTAAATCTCCACCGTACTCACGGAATCACCATTCTTTGTAAGTCCACCGACGGCGAAAATTTGTCCGATTGTCGTTCCATAGCATCTGGGCCTTGTACGAAAACTCTGTACTAGTGCCCGTCGTTCAGGCATCAAATGAAAATCCTTAGCTTCGTCTAATAAATCTCGGCATTGATGTGATGTGCGAATTAAGTCTTCCGTTGCCACACGATCAGCAAGAAATTGTGGCGTGAGCAACGGTAACCTGACTTTTGATAGAACTTGAGGCAGCATTGATGTTCTACTTTCGTTCCATTTTATCCATCGCATACAGGCTTCAAAAATATTCTCTTCATTGCGTACATTCAATTCGTCCCGTCGAATGATGTCGATGAGCTCATCGAACGCTGTAATTGTAATCATTGTTTGGTGGGATTTGGAATAGCATGCATGCAAATGTACACAAAAAAATCTTACATAAATTTAGAAATTCATCGGATTGGGACACCTTTGAAAAGTTCGTATGTATATAATTCTCAGCTTCTGATACCAATTGCGAACATCCCAAGGAGTCGGCAAATTGTCTTATACCCAACACATTATGTGAATGAAATCTACAGCGAGCAAAGCAATTGCGGTTATTATTCGTGTCCAGTATATTATCTCTATATCAAAACTAACTCTTACCTTGACACTAAAAAATCGGCACATGCATCTCGGACTTTGTTTAATTGGAGAAAAGCTGCCCCAACCATCAGCATTTGAACATTTTGATTGTCAATTTTAACAGTTCCACTGTAGGCAAAATTAATCAGACTCTCCAGTGCTCTGAAAATGAAATGAAGCTTAAAACGTTGTAACAAAGTCATTATATTGTAACAAAGCAATGTTACAAAGGCATTCTATTTACTGTGGATCTATTTCTTTCATTGTAATCTCCTTAACACGACTCTCAGCCATATCATGTGTGAACATGGCATAGAAATATGGGATAGTAGCAGCCAAAACAATTCGATGGGCAGAGAATGATTGGTCTTCCACCTTTTGTTGCAAATATAAACAGAGTTAATCCTTCCACATATCACTACATCGCAAGATTTATAATAAAATCGATGGAAATCTGAAATTTTCTCACCTTAAGCGTGACGTCACAAAGCTTGCCTTGGCGTCGAATTTCTTTCATCAAAGGAAAACTTTCAATATGTAAATCATCTTGTTGAAATATCACAAATTTATCCGAATCAATTCCGTCAGCGTCTTGAAGATCCATTTTTGTTGTGTGTGAATTGTGTCAATGGATTTCACAGAACTAATTTTCATACAAAATGTGTACTCATCCACTTTTATAAATTGAGATTTCATCTAAATGCCAAAAAAAGAGTGAGTATGTGTTTTTGTTTTGATGGTTCAATTCTCTCTGCAGAGAGTGTTGTTGCAGTTTTTCGACGACGTATTCACGTAAATAAACCCATATCGTAAAGTGAGACAACTAGTGTGATACCATACTTGTGTCTCTGTTCAAAGAGAGTAACACTGTCAATGTTCTCTCTCTCTCGACGTTTTATCACAAACCTCTGCATAGAGCACATCGACGAACTGTCTGCATACGATTTCATTTCTGATTCACAGTTGAGCACAACAGATGGCACTGCTCTCCTTCTTTTGTTGTGTATGTTTATTTCTACTTCATTTTATTTCGCCGACAATTTGTCTATCGGTATGATTCATGCATTGTTTTTTTTTCTCCATAATATTTCTTCTACAAATTCATCGATTTAGACTTATATACCTATTATCACCGTGCAACACATGTTTCTGCACATGAGAAATTCCGATTGCTTGTTTTAGAGGACCAAAAACCAAGCACCTTTGCATCATTAGTTTGTTCGAAACCACGTCTAGATTTTTTTTTATCGACAATATAAGACAAATTTCAGGTCAAAATGAGCAAATCACAAACATAAGCATCGATTTGACAGGTAAAGGCAAATGATTTCTACCTTTTCTGCCTTTGAACAACTAGTATGATCCTTTACAAACATTTTGGGTACTTACATGACCAAATCGAGTGATGTTTTCACATATTTCTGGCCGCATATTTGGTTGGTTCGAATTCAACTCTGAAAGAATCGACTTTTGGCCAAAAATCCTTAAATATAGGCTTTTCAGGGATAGTATCTTAGCGCAAAGTTATTTTTTCTCGAAAATATGGGGAGTCTACCCAGACCAAATCTCTCAAAATTGACTTTTCGAGGTATCTTCTGAACAAAAGTTACGTTTTTAATGCATTTTGCTATGAAAATATCATTTTTTGTTCGGGAGGTACCCCAAAAATCATTTATAAGAGATTCTGTGTGGGGAGATTCCCAATATTTCTCGAAAAAATTAATTTTTTACTAAGAAACTCATCCAAATAGTGTATTTTTGGGGTACCTCCCGAACAAAAAATGTTATTTTCATAGCAAAATGCATGAAAAACGTAACTTTTGTTCGGGAGGTACCTCGAAAAGTCAATTTTGAGAGTTTTTGTCTGGGTAGACTTCCCATATTTTCGAGAAAAAATAACTTTGCGCCAAGAGACCATCCCTGAAAAGCCTATACTTAAGGATTTTTGGCCAAAAGTCGATTCTTTCAGAGTCGAATTCGAACCAACCAAATATGCGGCCAGAAATATGTGAAAACATCACTCGATTTGGTCATGTAAGTATCCAAAATGTTTGTAAAGGATCATACTAGATGTTGAAAGGCAGAAAATTTAGAAATTATTTGCTTTTACCTGTCAAACCGAAGCTCATGTTTGTGATTTGCTCATTTTGGCCTGAAATTTGTCTTATATGTGTCGATAAAAAAAAGTCTAGACGTGGTTTCGAACAAACTAATGATGCAAAAGTGCTTGGTTTTTGGTCCTCTAAAACAAGCAATCGGAATTTCTCATGTGCAGAAGAAAAAGTTGAAATTTGTTACACGGTGTTATTAATAGTCCGATCGAAATGGCTCCATTGTTGCGGTTTCGCTTTCTTTTTATGAATTGTTCAAATACCATCTTCTTCGCAATTATTGTAAATATTTACTTTTTCACGCATACAATATTATATTGCCTGGTGTATTTTTTTCTTATTCAAACGTCAAACAGATGATTTTCTACTTTTTACATCATTTGATTATTGTTGCTTTTTCCATCAATTTCATCCAAAAAATTATTCTTCAATATCGTCTGACTGTTGTTATTTATAGTACCGGAACAGTTGTAATTACATCGATTTCCAAAATCTCATCTGTTTCTTGCTCGTATTTTTTTCTCTTTAAGTTTTCCGCACACTAAATATGCAGAAAGTATTGAGTTATTGAGTTATTGAGCTCAATATAATGATCGGTTCAATGGTTTTATTGAACTTACGGTTTGATACCAACCGAAAACATTATTGTTTGATTATTTCATATATGCTCTGTGCGCTGATACTAGATGAAATTTTCAACTGATAAAACATTTGCCGTACTTAGAAGAAACACTTGATGTACGTGCAGGAAAAAGTATAAACGTATAATCTAGTATTTCGGAAAGTGTGATTCATTGAGGAAATACATCTATTGTATATCTTACGCTTGGCGATCGAATGGAATAGCGCATTGATCTATTTATAGAGATGAAAGATGCGCACTCGTAGTATAACTGTAATTCAGTTGAATGCATGTACGACGCGTTGTAGTTCATATAGCTAAGGCTAATAAATGGGAAAATAGAAACAGTAGCAGAAGCAGAAGCTGTAAACGATGATATACGATGCAACTAAAATTTTACTTTCATTTCCACACGCCGAAAAAAAAAACAATCAAGATACGGTATATATCATGTTGAAGTTGAAGTTATATTTATATTTACTTTTACTTTGGGTTTTGTTCACGATCCAAATGAACCCGCATTTCGGCGTGTATATTTAAATTTCAAATGATTACAGAATATGGAGGAAAAAAGTCATAAAACTTTATTGAATTAAAGTCATAAACAAATTTAATTAATTTTTTTTCAATTTGTATTTCACTTTATTTTGTGTGCGTGAATATTTGCCTATTTTCTCAAGTGTTTTTAATCTTCAAATGGTCAAACGGCCTTAACGTAAACAAATCTTCGTGAAATTTACATTAAATTCCGATAGTTTGAACTAATTTGCCAATGTTCCTTGAACAACAACAGAAAAAATACTAACCAATGTTTGTACACCCACAAACGTCTCCATTTGTATGTCATTCATTTTTAGTTAAAGCTTGATCGATGAAGTCATTCATCGGCGAGTTGTTTGTCGTTTCGGGACCTCATCATTCGTACATTTGCTTTTTTTCGCTGCGAGGTAAATCATGAATAGTAAATGAAGCACCTGCCGTAATAATTAGGGTCAGCTTGAAGCGATATGTCTAATTATTGGCCAATAATACCTCTGGTTTGAGTGAATTTCTTAGTTGGAGAAATGAATATTTCTTCCTAAACCCAAACTAAAGTATATGAGAAACAGTTCAACCCAGATTGACTTTGGTAATTATTTTGAGCGCCCGTGAATTTCTAATGAGAATGATTTGTTGCCCAAATTGCTGGATCGCTAGTTCAGATAAAATATGTTGCCGTGTCAAAATGATGGGTGATTTGCGGATTTTTTTGTGGCCTCAATGAAAAAACTAACAAAGAACCGCTAGTTAAAAAAGAGTGAGCCATAAAAAGTGTGACGCTTTCATTGTTTACCTATCGATGTATGTATTTTTTTTATCACGAACGGAAAAATACAGTATTATAACAGAGTGCACAGACCTGGGTATAATGAAACGTTGTATTTAATTCCAAGAATAATTCAAACATCGAACGAAAAAAGAAAATAAATTTTTTAAGCTACAGATTGCAAAAAGCAATTAAAAACAAAGCTGTCAATCTTTTACCCGATCTCTAACTGAAAAAAAGATCGGATTAAAAAGCCTACGTTTTATTTTCTGCTCAGTTTTCTTCTATTGCAAATTTGAAAGCATGGAGTATATTCCGCTGTTGCTTCCAGTGTGTCAGCTAAGACTCGCAAAACGCAATTAATTCCTAATTAAACATTTCGTAATGCGATGATTTTTTTCCCTTCATTTCATTTTTTATGGAATGCCTTTCATCAGCAGAAAAAAGTAAATACTGGCTCCACGCCCATCGTGACAATTATAAACGTGCAACTGTAAATTATTAGAAAATATCTTTCGAACGCAAAGAAAGTCTACCTTTAGTTTCATCTTACATTTCTAACTCTATATCTATTCATCTATGCGTATCCGAGGATTTAAAATTATGAGGAAAAAAAGTGTTGAAAAGAACGAAGTCCATTTAATGTTTTAAAATACACACGATGTAATTAGACCTTAAAATAATTTTTTGATCTACTCAAACAACTTAGCAAAAAAAAAATTGGAGTTTTGAAAAAAAAAAGTCTTTTTTCTCCGTTCAACTAGCATCGCCGGAAAGTTCGTGTTATTTTTAGTTTAACTCATGTTTTTGTCATGAATGCTTGACATTGTTTACATTTCAGGATTAATAAGTCAGTCCAAATCATAACAAGTCAAAATAATCCGTACAGTGTACCTGTACAATGTACAGTGTACATTCTATTAGTCAACGATGAAATATTTTTGTGGTGTATTTTTTTCTATCTGATCGACTTTTGAAAATAGAATGATAATATTTGATTATTGAAATAAATCATTTGATCTGTCCAGAGTTGACCGCACGTTATGCATGATTATAGAATAGAAGAAAACATTGGCGAAATTATTCAACAATACTGGGTTACATAAATTCAATACGAGTAACAAAAAAAAAACAAACAATGTCCAAGCAGTGGACAGGTGACATCGAAAATTAAACACACTACGTATGCCTGTGCATTGTGCAACAATCTCATGGAACTGACTAAAAATAACATTGGACAGAGAGCATTCATATTGTGGCACACGACTGAGTGGCTACTTATTAATCACAACAATAGTTTGCGTGTGCGTTTTTTCTCTCCTCTCTTGTCCGATCAGTGGAAATGGCGAAAGCCGACTGATTTTGCATGCGCTGAAACAAATAGCAAAGCAAACATAGCAAGCAGAGGTAGACAGCAACAGGAAAAAAAACTCATTCGAAGCCGGATTAAACTGGCTTTCGTGTTTTGCCGCAACCAAGCGACGGATGGTTGTTGTTGTTGTTTTATCAACGACGGCTTAGTTTCGGTTGCATTACTACTTCTTCTTCTTTCTACTCGTAGTGGAATGAAAGCGAATCTTATCATTTTAAATGACGCTAGCCATTTTTCCCACGAACCACACAATTCAAATAGTTTTTGCAACGTTTTTCTGCTCTGTTTCTACTTTCGGGTCTTGTTTTTTTATGGATATGCAACAAGACATGTGTGATCGCAATTAAATTTGTTTCACTTTTTTCCAGTTCGATACAATATTATTCAATCAAGGCAGTTGCTTTGGGAAACAAGTGGAAAGCCTATCAAGCGACAACTTTATTATTTTCTAAAAACAAAAAGTTCTTCCATTTTATTGGAGAAGTTGTCATTGAATGCAATAACTCAAATCGGTTCGAAATCACATAGATTCACTTGTTTAATGGCGCCGATCGGAATGATTCATACCTAAATCAATACAATTTATTTTTTTTCACCATAGAAATCAATTTATTTGTTGAAAGTCTAAAAACACAAACGTGTTTACTCATTGTTTCGTTGCTAGTCTTCACATGAGTGCTTGTAACATGGTGAAGTCATCAGAGAGCAGAAAATAAACGCATAAATCATCAGAGCGAAGTGGAAGCGGGTTTAAAACGATATTGCTGATTCAGATTACCTTTTTCAGATCAACATTTCTCTTCGCCAACATTTCTCTTCGCAAGAATAAAAAAATAAATAAATTGAAAACAACAGTGGATTTGTTGGTTAGCCGGAATATCTCTTTTTAATGTATTTTGATTGAATACAATCGCATATTTGAATGAAAAATTTGGTTGGTATCACTTAAAACGCAGTACAAGTCAAGTAACTATCGAAAACATTTTGGATATTTGATCAATAAATTCTGGACATCTTATGTAAGCCATTACGAAAAAACAGGAATATACGAAAAAAAACAACAACTTGAACGAATTCAAGGGAGCGTTTGAAAGTACTGGTAGTTGTCTTAAAAGAGAGCGATATTGTTACAACGAAGCAATGGAAATAAACTCACGATTAATTGTATAGTATTTCGATTGCGCACCAAAAAAAAACCTATTCAACTTACAGATTAATGATCTAAGTCACGTTAGTTTGTATGTCTTAAGATATGAGTAAGAAAAAAATTTAAGTAGCCGTCAAAAATGGGTTCTTGTTTTTTTTTTGCGGAAAGAAGAATATTGGTGTGAGATACGAATGAATGGATGTTTACCAGAAGCCACCGCTGGAGAAACCTCCTGGTGGAACGCGACTACCTCGGTTTGGTAGCGATGCTTGCTCAGCCGAATCGCTGAATTGAATGCTGTTGGGTGGGGCCACCGGCGTTGCTGGTTTTGCTTCCGCGGGCTTCGGTTCGATCTCATGTTTAACTTGCTCGACCAATACGTTTGCATCGGTGGTATTCATGCAGAAATTCAAATTCGATGAATTTTGTTGATCATACTTTGGTCGTGGGCTGTTCACCTTAACTTCCGATTCTCCAAATATGCTTGTGTGACCACCGCCTGGAGGCTTCAATACACGGCTGGAACTACGGTCACTGCTCATGCCAACATTGAATGATGTCGAAGTCATTTTTAGCGTTTTTTTCGTGCAAAGAGCGAGAGAAAAATAAAACAACGTTCGTCTGAAAGAAAGAAAGAAAGAAAGGCCAATTATTACAATAAATCAGTGCCACGATGCCGTTAAGCCGCAATGACTGAAATGAATTGAGCGTTGTCGTCGTCGTCACTGAGTCTCTTGAATGTTACATAGCGTGTGTATAGCATGACTGCAAAACCGAAATGTAATTGAACTTTAACGCGAACGCACACACACACACACACACACAAGCACACGCTCAATGTGCCGTCACATGAAAATCACAATCTAACAATCTGCGATGAATAAATCATCGCTACATTACTGTAGTCGCAATAGAGAAAGAGAAATATTCAACAAGAAAAAAGCAGTAGCAAACTCCGAATGTTGAGAGGAAATAAGTAACATGCACGCATACACTTATCTTTGTGCTAATAGCGAATAATGGGTGAAGACGAAACCTAAATTTGGCATCTAAATATGGAAAAAGCCACCGAAATGGGAACATGTACAACAATTTTCGGTGTCTAATGGTATTTCACACCACCCGTTATGAATAAAAGAATGAAAACAATATTCATGTGAAAATCGCCAAATTCAGGCCACCACATATAATTGAATTTACCGTTAACCATTGTGCATTGTTTGCGAATGGAAAGAAGAAAAAAAAACACGATGAAAATTCGATAACATACCGTAACATATTGCTTGTGAAAAAAAATGTCAGAAAAATAGCAACAGGCCTATTAGAACTTATTATTACCAACTAGTGCGTTGCAAGTCTTTTTTATGTGCGAAAAATCAATACGAAAAATAGAAGAAGAAAAAATCGCAATAATTCAAATGGCCCGTAAAGTATAATGTACAAAAAACTGGTTAAAACTGGATTTGACATTGAATTTCAGTACAAGTTACACGGTGATAAAACCCACTCACGATTATTCAATTTTAACTTTAGAGAAATCATTGTGGAATGAATAGAAAAAAACCGTTGACAGAAATTTTTTTAAACTTACGATTTAAATTGCGATGGAACTCTAAACTGGTTTTTTGATGAAGAACGTTTAAAAATTATGAACCTTTCGCTTTGGTGTCTAAACGTTGACTGAGCGGCAGTTTTAACAATGAGCTTGTTAATCGAAAGAGCGCAAAAACTACGCCTAGCCAAATGTCACTCTAGGCAAGACGGTGCAACAGACTACAGCGCCACACGACGTGATTTAGGTTGACAGCTTTAGAAATGAACATTCGATTCGAAATGGAATTCCGTTCAAAGTGATTTTTTCTTATAGAAGGAATGGTAAAAATTCCATTTATTTGATCATTTCAACCACAATCAAAAAACAATGATAGAACATTATTCCGATATTTTCAACTTTAATCAAATAAAATGTAAATAAATCGTTTGCGATTTGTGGTTTCATTATATTGGATTTAGTCTATTTCAAGGCGCTTTTCCATCTAGACAATAGATCAATTCATTTCTGAATGATCTAAATATTTTGTATGCATTATTTTCAGTGGCGTTTTTATTTTGATGTGTTTTTGAAAAACAAAAATCTGGTTGTGAAAATTGTTCCATTGAAAATAAAATAATTCCATTGGAATTTTCAATCTTTTGCGAAAAATATTGTTGTTCAATCAACTGTATTTTACACACTAAACACACATTTGCACATATAGCCTTTGTATATCCGAGTCATTCACACCGGCAGCTGCATTTTGAAATAATGACAGTGAAGATGCTTTGACTACGCTGTCTATTTTTAGACCTCTAGCGCACCAAGTTGACTTCTCCCTGTGATCCAAGTGACGAAATATAAATAAATAGGATATTTTTGTGGAACAAAAAAAGCGGAAAATGAAGGAAAAATTTGTTTGAGAAAATTCTTTCTACAGTCGGCGATGTACGTTTCAATAGATCGCATGGATGGCATAAATATGCCTAGTCATTGATTTTAGTTACGAAACGTTATTATCAGTAGGTTTAATAGTGATAGTAAATGAAACAAAAATACCACAAAATAATTGCAATTATCGCGAAAATAAGTGGTGCACGTCAACAACACTATCAAAGTCATTTGCGATAAGGCTTTAATGACGAATTAGACATGGGTGCAATTTGGTCAAAACGAAAGCGTACTAAGTCACCGCAAAAGGACTTTTGTGCTTCACTTAAACGTTCACAACTAAGCAACGGAGAGATCGAATCGCATGCCATGAAGAGAGTCGAAAGCATCTTGAAAAATGAAGACAGCAAAAAATTATTGAGAGAGTTCCTACAAAAAGGGCACAGACACGATAAATCAGATGCCTTAGTACGTTTGGAGTGTTATGAATTCTGTGATCGTATTTTGTCCGATTTGGAGAAAAATCAAAAATATTTGGACGACTTAATCGAAGTTTGTGAAACCTTTTCATGGGAAGAAAAAATCAACAATGCCCGTCAAGCTGATACACCGGACGCAATCAATCGGCAATTGAAAGAAGTACTCAGTGCTCTGAAGGCGGAGTGTGTGCGCGAAATGGAGTGTAACAATGATTTTAATCGATTCCGTCGTAATTTAGTTGAAAAATATAGAAAGTAACACATTATCGTTTCGACCGACGACATTTGAGTTAAATGGTTAATTGAACGAAACAAAAACTAACGACAATTTTGTGTCAAGTGGGTTATTTCTTGTGGAATTGAGCGGAATCATCGGTTATGCTTCATTTTTCAGTTAAATCGATGAGAGTGGGACACTGTTATCATTTCGTGGATAAATGTGTTCGAAAATATTTTTCTTGAAAATACCGGGCTAAATATAAACAATCACAATCCAATACGTTATCCTTATCATATGATAAGTCATGACTCATGACTCGAGTGTTGGATGGCTCATGTATATATCACGACGAGTCTTTCGGTTTGAAAAATTGAAATCCAAATGAAACTAATGGAATAACGATAATTTTGCACAAAACTAAACTAATGGAAAGTCGTGTGACTTAAAAAAATTGCCGGTTTCCATTTCTATGTAAGAACAATAAATTCCATCAAAGTCCAACAAGAAATTGTGAATAGCTGTTTCACCGTATTTTACACGCAGGGTTGTATAAAATGCCGCTTTTTCTGCATGTATTCCGAACACCATGACATTGTAAACGCACACTTGCCTTTGTATTTTTGTGACCGTCTTAGCTGTGCCATTCTGTATGTAAGTCGCCAGCTGCGTTCGAACAGAGCGAGTGTGAAGACGATTTGAATACGGTATTTATTTTTAGTGATTCGTTAGCCGTCACCATACCAAGTTGACTTCTCCATGTGTGGTCGGAGTGAAAAACGAAAATAAAACATAGAAAATTTTCATAAACAAAAGCAAAAAAAAACAACGAAAACATGAAAATGACGTAAACATTGAAAACATTCTCTATATACAGTCGGCGTTGTACGTATCGATTAATCGCATAGAAATCAAAGTTTTGTTGAGTCACCGCAACAATGTACGAGTTTTAGCTACGAAACGTGGTAATCAGTTGGTGTAAAAGTGACTGTAAATCAAATAAGAATGTCACAAAATAATGGAAATCGTCGTGACGATAAGACTGCCAGTGTACACCATCATCAACACTATCAGAATCATTTGCGACAAGATTTTGATGACGACTTAGACATGGAATCAAGTTCTTCGGGTGGTGTGCGTGCTAATTCAAGGCCACCGCAAAAGGATTTTCGTATTCTACGTTGTTTCTGTGGATGTTCACAGCTAACGTACGAACAAATCGAATCGTATGCCATGATGAACGTAAAAGGTGTCGTGCACAATGAAGAAAGCAAAAAACTTCTGAAAACGTTCCTACAAATCGGCCATCGAAGTGATAAATCAAATGCCTTAATACTGTTGGAGTGTTATGAAAAATGCGATCAAATTTTGTCCGATTTGGATTCACATCAAGACCATTTGGATGACCTGTTCGATGTATGTCCAACATTTTTATGGGAGCAAAAAATAAACGATGCCTGCGAAGCAGATACACCGGACGAAGTTAATCGACAGTTGGAAGAAGTTCTCAACGCTATGAAGAAGGAATGTCTCGGCAACATCGAAAGTGACCACGATTTCACGCGCTTCCGTCGCGAATTACTCAGGAAAATTGGAAAGTGAACACTTTCCTGACCTTAACCATTTAAGTTGATATGCCTATATACACAAAGCGTATTTGGATTTACAAATTTATTTTTTGTGATTTTTCAAGTGAAACATTTGTTCTTAAGAAACAAACAAAAAAACTGGCTATAATTAATAATAAAAAAAATATTATGATCTATTGAATGAAAAAAAAAACTATCGATTGTTTTGATATTCAAGTGTTAATCCAGCTCTTTGTTAATCTCAAACCTTTTTCTCTTTCGATGGCCTATAAAATCATTCAAATTCAATGGGCGTGTTTGTCTGTGAATAGACCCCATGAGATGGATTCATTTTCACAATTCAATAAAATGTATTCAACGACTGTGAATCGAAACGAAAAAAAAAAATGTCAACAATTTCTGGGACGGATTGGAAACAGATACATTGTGATTGATATTTTTTCGCTTGATTATGCACAGAATGTGTGACCTTGTTTCGGATTTCTTGTCGAATCCGGACCATGTCGTATTTATTTAGACAACAAAGAAAATAAAGATGTGAACTTCGGCTCAAGCAGAACGAATATAGAAAAAATGTATGTTCTCAATCATGGGAAACTGTTAAAGTTCAGTAAATTTGTCTATTTTAATTAAAATGATGTGAATAAAATATAGTATTCCCTTTGTGAACAAAAGCGGTATGAACAAATTTTTCGTCGAGATTTCTGGTGAAAAATAAACACAGATATCTGCATTATGCCATGCAAATTCTCTCATTGTTCTCACGGCTCAATCAAACACTCTGCACTTTAATACGATAAATCAGCATTTTCATGACTCAGACTAAAGATGTATTCATAAACATATTTATAATTGCAAGAAAGTTGAAGTACTCCGAACAAAAAAGTGATATCTGCTGCAATCGGCGTCAGTCAAGTAAATAAGCCTGATGGCTTGGCGATTTTGTCATAGTTTTCAAAATTTGGAATAAATAAAATAATATTTCAATTTTCGATTGCGCACAAAGCTTTAATTGAGAAATCGTGTAACTCAAAACATTTTCCATTTCCTTTTCCTAACAAAGTGTGTCCAACTTTAAAATCATCTGCATACTATTTTGGGTAGAAATACGTGATATAGCCAGTTCCATTGTTTTGAAGTCACAATAGAACATTAATGTCAGCGAAAATCCACAGGCGCACAATCTTGCAACGCCTGTCGAACAGCTATATGCGTTTAAATCCACACTTTGAGCAGTTTATATACCTATTGAATTCAAGCTGACATTTTGATTTTATGATTTCAATCGCAGAATTACCAAAACAAATTGAAGTTTCAAAGAAACATGACAAATGAGTCATAATTCTGAAGAAGTATAACACAATCAAGAATACGAAATATGAAAATAAACAATCTCAAACCTGTATCAGAAAATTAAAAGTCAATTTATTTGCTTTTTAGTTTCCATCTCAAATATTTACCAATCGATCGAACTATTCAACGAAATGCAGATGATGGAGATGATTAGAGCCGCTTTTAAATATTCATTTATCACTTCATTGTCTATGATTGGATCGTGCTAATTGTTTGTGTACCTAACTTGAAAAATAATTAAGTTGTTTCTTTTGCGAATGGGCCACAATTATCACTGTATAAATTTCAAATGTAAATCCGATGAGTTTCGAGATTTTTTTAATTGATTGACCTGAGGTCGAAATGAGGTTGTGGGCCACAACTTGTGGCTTCATGGGTTTTGTAAGTTAACCAAAAGGTGAATTTCAAGACTACATTACTTTGGGAATCGATATAAGAATTTCCAACTATGAAAATATCGATTTAATAAAAAAAACTTCAGCGAGTGAGTGAAGAAGAGAGAAGCAGTGAGAATATATGAGCAAAGATCGTCCACAACCGACCGAATGATAGGTTTTTCTCTACATTTCCAAGGCCTTCCACGTTCAAAAAACAATGCGATAAAATCTCAGTCGTGAGAAAATGGTCAAATTTCTAGTTTCTCACATATAAATTCGTAACATGCTTCACAGGCACGCACAACTAGAGGTTGTTTGCGAGTCGGGTTCGGTGTGGTTTGGTTTGGTTTGAGACGCATCATTACGTGATGTAATAAACTAATTGAGTACTTTTTGCTGAAGTGAACTCAGGTTCCGTCGAAAGAAACATCTTTTCATTTGTTTCTCAAATAACTAATGCGATAGAGACTGTCTGTCAGTGCTTAGTCGTCGGGCGGTTTAGTCAGAACGAAATACGTTTTTCAAAAAAGTCAAGTGAACAACAATGGTCATCTCGGCTTGTGTCATAAGTTTTGATAGCTGAAACGCGACGTATGAATGTTTCAGTGGTGTGCGATTGTTTTTGATAAATTTGAATGAGCATGAGTCGTGAGAATGGAATGAATGGAATACGAATACAATTTTGTTCGAGGTAGATTTCGTTGAATTTTATTGCTCATTGCTCGTGAACCAGAATGAATTGGGCTAAAAAAAAGTGTAGTTGACAAAAATATATCGCAAGAAGACCATTGAACAATAACTTTATGGTAGAAAACAAATTCAAATGTTCACGATGTGAAATTAAAATTGCAAATGTATTGAATCTATTTAAATTAATTCAGCCTCCCAAAAAAATCACCTGTACCATGCGACGAATCAAATTAATGACATTTTCTTCTTCACTTGGCAGTATAATGAAGGAGACTTGTTTTAAAACAGACTCAACAGAGATCACGTATCTTTTTCCATGTGTTGGTAAGACACAACATCGAAAGCAATATGGAATCGATATATCGAATTTTGGGGTGATCTCTTTAAAATAGCCTATCTGCTTCTGAATTTTCGTTTCCCAATAAAAAAAAATCTGAGTTATGTTGGGTTAGATAATAATTCCATAAGAGAAGTCTTGTTCACTGTCCAGACAACTGACGAGAAGGTAGGTAATGAATCGATATATGTACTATCGATAAAATAATTTTGTGCCATAGCTATATTTCCCCTACTCAATGAATCTTCGGCTCTACGTTCATTCATAAAGCTGAGTTTTTTTGCCTATCAAAAATGGGAAACCTGTTTTGTAAAGCCACCTAAGAAGATAAAAAGAGTAGTATCAAACCTATAAAAAAACTGATAAGATATTCCAAATTTTTCGGCCTATTGAGGTCAACTGTCTGAAGTTTTTGCCATTAATCATTTTTACACGACTTTGTACTTTCATCCAGTAAAACACATTGCATGGCCTATGGATCATGAATGGCACGAACTTCATCGATCACTCAAACTAAACGAGAAAAAAAAATTCGCCTCAAACAAAATCCATCATGTTCAATCAACTACTTGGAATGTAGCCGTTGGAAAGCAGAAAAAAATTGATGAATAAAAAAAAACGCCTCTAAACAAACATTGATGTAACAAATCTTCAAAAGAGGCGATGATTAGAGGTCTTTACTACTAATGTCTCGAGTAGTATAACAAAAAGTGTGATTCCCACAACAATTTGGTGCTCATTATAACCCGAATGGTGGTGCGCTCTCGTGGTTTCCTCTCTCATTTTTATGCGTCTAATTTTCGTTAATGACACTCATCAGTTGAGCGCTTGAATCTATGTGACTTTCTAGTATAGCAAAGTATGAGTTACACCCTGAAACCATCAAATGAACTGATTAATAAATAACAAGGTAAGTAGAAGAAGTTTCATAATGAAGGGCTTGGTCATTGTCTGATTTAAATCGAAACTGACACACTTTTTATTACTACGTTTCGATTTCCATGTAAGAAACTTAATTCAGGAGCAACCAATCTCTACGAAATAATTCAGTTAAGACGAGAAATGGAGTAAAAATCGATGGAAAATTAAAACACATTTTTGATGAAATCTTTTTTATAAAATTTATTAAAAATTTGCTCTTTTGGATTTCGTGCTCGATTTTTCACTATTATTCATAATTTGATTGCCTCATAATTTATGCATGTTTTGTTTATGATCAGTCAGTAAATGGTTGCGTGTGAATGTTTGATGGCAAATTTCGCATTTGTATGGTCTTTCGCCCGTATGGATTCGCGAGTGGCGTACCAAGTCACTTCTCTTCACAAATGCTTTCTTACACGTCGGTTGGTCACATTCGAAAGGCTTAAATGCAGCATGTGTTCTCACGTGCGTTTTGAGAGTGTATACTTTGGAGAAATTTCGAGTGGCGAGAAAAAAAAGATGATAAGGTAAAAAAGCTATTAAAAATATGAGAAATTTTTTCATCATAATACATAGAAAAATTATAATATAAAAAAAATAATTTATATTATATATGAAAAATATAATTTGAAATTTGTTTGTGTAATTTAATATACCTTTGGAGAATCTCTTTGGACAATATTTGCACTCATAGGGGAAGTCACCTGTGTGATATTGAATATGAATATTTAAAGCGTCTTTCCGTGCCAAAATTTTACCACAGATGTGACACTCAAAACGATTGGTTTTGTTATGGATCATCATATGGCTCTCCACAGAACGCTCAAGAAGAAATCTTTTCGAGCAGATGTCACACTTATACAATGTTTCACCAACATGTTCTTCTTTGATGTGAATTCGCACTTGATTTTTGGGGCCTTCAAATGGACATAAATAACATTCGTATAACTGGAACGAAGAAACTTCTTCTTGTGCAATATTTTCAACTATGGTGACTCGTCGATCCTTAGGCTTCTTTATGACTGATCCATTGACGTGGGCTTTTAAATGGCGATCCAATTGTGGCTTTAGCCGAAATTTCATTTCACAATTACTTTGGGAACATTTATGAGGCTTTTCGCCAGTATGGATCCGCTGGTGCAGTGTGAACGACGTATGGTTATTGTAAAATTTGAGGCACACAGAGCATTGAAATGGCTTTTGGTTTGTATGGATTCTCGAATGAGACTCAAGCCGTTGTGAAGTATCAAATTTTCGCCAACAAAATGTACATCCAAACGATTTTTCAGTTCTTCGATCGCTCGAATTGTCCTTTCCTGTTTGAGATTTTTTCAATTTACGATTTTCCATGGACCCCTTTTTTAATGGTGCTTTTTCGGAATTATTCTTTTCCAAGCTCTTCTCTTTCAACGGCTTTTCCTTTGTTTCACGCTTCTCTTTTGGTTGCTTTCTTTCTCTTTTCTGTAAATATTTACTGTCTTTGGTGTACGGATGTTCTAAATGCTTCACTTTCAAACTCGGTTCCTTCAACTTCCCTTCCTGTGAATGTCGCTCTTGGAGATGCCACTTAAGTAAACCGATGTTTCCTGTTTCACATCTGCATATGTAACACTCGTACGTTTTCTCCGATTTCGACTCATTTTCAACATTCGATTCTAAATTCGATGTGTACTTGGATTGTTCGTCCATCTTCGTCGTATCTTCCATGGTTGGTGAAGCGTAAATTTCATTTGGATCATAGAATACGGGCTCTTCTTTAATAATTTCATCGTAAATGATAACGTCCTCAATTCTATTGCAAGGATTAGGTTCTTCACTGTTATTCGATGGCTCAGGAAGACCCTGCAGGAAGATGCTCTCATCTACTTCGATTACGTCGACTTCTGACTTTATTTCCAATTTTATATTATCAACCTGAAATTGTTGAAATTCAACATCGCACGGTTCAGTTTTGATACTTTCAATGGGCACTTCCATTTTGCGTCACTGAAATAAGTAAATTTTTCTTAATCAATTCTATTTGCAAAATATGAATAAATAAATAGTGTTTAAAAAAATTAAAATAAATTACATTTTTCATACAAAAAAAAAACAACGCTAAATATGCGAGGGTCGCAAGAATTAAAATATAAATAAGTCAGCTGTTTATTTACGTTCACGAACTAATGGCATTTTTTGACAGTCAAGAATTCAGACAGTCAAGAACTGTCAAGAGACTAAACATTTTTGCTCTCTATTTTTGTATACGTATACATCAAACTTACTATACAAACCGCTTATTTCAAAGTACTAATTATATGAAATTTTTGAACTTTTTTCCTAATAAAACATAATGTGTTGTCAAAAAAACATGGACAATTATGATTTTTTTATTCATAGCCAATTTTTTTTATTACATTTCAATACATTTGAAAATTATCAAAATTTCACTCCGATTTCTTCTCCACAACATTTCGACGACAGCACCTGCGAAGCATCAACTGGAGTAAAAGGAGAACACATACAACAAATACTGAAAACTCACCAAGAATATCGAGCGATAAATACAAAAACCAAGACATATTCGTTGCATGTGATTTCAGATGAGCCACACCAGCAAATTGGCAAGCGTATTTAATCCAAAATATTGCCTCTTGCATCGGTGGAACTAAGTTGACTTTGAAAACGGATTACACTTCCAAGGCTCTGTGTAAATAAGACTTGTTCTGAATCACCTCTTGAAGAGAATCCATCAATGTTTGATTTGTAATATCGAAAAACGGAATATATTTCGCATATCCGGACATACTCGCGCATGGCATTTCTATATTAATCTCCGAAGAAGGCGGTTATCAATGATGGAACACCATTCCAAATTGATTCAACTGATCCAAAAACGCCGCCATGAGAAATGAACAAAATCACATTTTTATGAGCAAGAATTTTGTGGGAGCCAGGAACGAATGATAATAATAATAATATATATTCGGTGGAAGATCGCGCAGAGTTTCCTTTTCAAACTTCCAATAACTTTCAAAATTCAGTTGCCTAAAGCAGTCTAAAGGGACAAATAATAAGGGTTATGCATAGAAAATGGGAGATAAATTTGTTCTCTTACATAAAAACGCTTCCAGCTGTTCTTTTGGCAAACGTGAGCTCTTTACAAACTTTCCTAAGCGCCGTTGATATTGAGTTTGATATGCGATCCGCCGATGTTAATCAGTGAGTGTATACCAAAATCACTGAAATACGTTGTAGCAAATCATCAAGGGTTGGTAATGGCTCCAAGTCGGCAAAGTATTTCTTTGTCACTTCTGTTTGTCGAGGAAGATGACTGAATCGGCGAAGCATTTGATAGGGCTACATTGTATAGTCTCTCATAGAATGTTATATTGTCGCTAAAGGCGAGCATCGAATGGAGAACTTGCGAAAGTGGTGTAAAAAGCCCCATTTGTGCATCGAAAAAGTCCGATGTGCCGTAAGTGCCTATAAAATTCAATTCAATTCATTGAGATGATAAAATCTGAAGGTCAACGTGTGTCAATTACATACTAATTGTGACAATTGGTGCTTTGTACTTGTGTGCAAAAATCAGAAAACTGTCGTGAAAGAACTCCTCGTTGATGATTAATTCAAACTTTAGGTCACTTCGTTTCATGAACGTTGTCACTAGATAATGCGTAATCGGCTGACATACTGCAAAATTCACCATATTCGGATAAAGTAACAAATGGTGATTTCTCGGCTGTTTTAATTACCTCCTCTTGTGATTCTAATTCAGTGAAAAAAGCAGTTATAACACGTATTCTGATAATATTAGAATCGGATATGTTGAACAAATGGGCACTATAGTACCCATACTTACTGTATGACTCAAAGTCCAAAGGTGGATCAATCAAAATTTCGGTGTAGTTTGCTGGTTTGGGACCATTCCATTTGAAATTAGTGATTGTGGTCACCTCATGATGTCGATTCAACAACGCCTCAATAATTGTTTCCATCAGAATCCAATGACTCTTCCCATTGAAAGGAGTTAAAAATAAAATGTTGTAACCGTTCGCAAACGGTGACACAGCACAAATTAGTAACAATAACCGCAGTGTCTGAAAAATCATCAATCGATAATATTTTAAAAAAAACGACAAATTATCGTGAAAATAAAATAAAATTCTATTAAAATCCACTCACCATGTTATTACTGCATACAAAATCATTGTTTTGTTCGTATGCAGTTTTGAATTGATAGCAACAAATACAAGGTTCCCTTCCATTTAATTGCAAGCATTACAGAGCACTGCAGTCGAAGTCTTCTCTCTCTGTTGAATAAATTTGCTCTTTTTAGCAGAGCAATCACATACCGGCTTCAATACGGAAGAGAAATAAATATACGAATGGTGATACGAGCCATAACATACGATCAATATCAAACTTGTGTTTTTCTCTCCTTCTCCATACATCGATTCTCTCTTGTTTACATTCTCTTCGCATTGATATGCACATTATTTGGCAGAATTTTTCGTCTGAACATTCTCTGCACCGGCTTTTGTCGCACACATACACTAATGCTATATTTTGAACGAGACTGTTCAAGTGGCTGTATACCAATACATGTGGTTTACATACAGACGGTGAATTCTTACGACGTCATGGAAATGATTTCTTTGAATATTTTTTAGTTGTCGAATTGAAATTATGGTGTTAGTTTCTACGTATGCATGTTTGTATCATTTTCAATAGATTCAACGTAATATTTTTTTAAAAAAATTTCAAATAATTTAAATCAGCAAAAAATCCAAATAAATATGCTGAGTATAGATGAGACCCTGATTTTAAAAACGGTTCATTTTTTCGGTATCCAATACTAACTAAACTAAACTTTTTGAATTTTTTCCGTACAAAATTGTACGCTTGTAATCAAAAGAGCTATATATAAAAAATCGATCACAAATAGTATATTAATAGATATAATAATAAAAATATGATCCATTTATAAAATCAGGGTCTCATATGTAATGGCATTTTTTTAATGTCACTACCAAAGTAAAAACGACAACTTCATGCTGTTCTGTCAAAGACGGCACACAAAAGCGTTGTAGAATCACATGGTTGGTCATTCTCAACCAAATCGTTAGATGTGAAACTCCACTGTTGCTTAAATATTTCATTTTATTTCTTTGTCATTATTGTTGTGTTGAATATTTTTGGGAAAAAAATCGACGCTTTTGATTTGAAATATTGTCAAAGTGCAAAAATTCGTATTACTTGTAAAAGTATGATAAAACAAAAGTAAATGTTGTAAACGTCGTGTTGAAATCGGTAAGTTGCATTTTCTCGCATCTTAAAAGTGGTAAACAAAATTTGTGTTCAACTCGAAAATAGCTCACATGTTTTATTTTCTTGTCCCATAGCAAGATGAAACCATCTGAAACCATTCCATCTCCAGAACGGAGATCATCGAGACTGGCTACAAAAATGAAGAATACTCCACCGTCGATGCCGCTAGCTAAGAAAAGAAAGAAGAAATTGAAAACGGACTTTTTGTCACTGAACAACGATACACTGGACGAAATATGCGAATGGTTGCCGTTAAAATCTTTGGCTGCATTCGGAATGACGTGCAAACGAATCAATCAAGTAGCCAGTAATTATTTTCGTCGAAAACACCCGGCAAACTACGTCCTCCTCAGCTCATCGAATGGAAAAGTACAGTTACATCCGAAAGAGCAATACGTGCAGTGCTTTAGTGAACAATTTCATAACATTGTGTTCCATGGTGCTGAGAAAAACGTGCTCCAGTATGCAGCAACAACATTCAAGAAGATACCGTTACGACGAATCGGCTTTTTTGCTGCGGATTATTTAACCGAAGCACATGCGAAATGCATCGATGGAATCATCAAAAAAGCCGATATCATTGAGTTCACGCGTTGCTCATCAACCGGTGGACTCTATGAAATCCTAAAGCACTGTTCGAATATGAAGCATTTAGCGTTGAAATCTTTCACCGAATGCAAAACACACGGCCACAAACATGAGTGGATGTTACAACAATACCCAACGCTTAAACACTTGCATTGGGATTTGTGCGGTAAATTACCAGTCGAATTGATAAATTTCTTCAAGAACAACCCGAACGTGGATAGCTTCTACGGAACACAAGCAATTTTACCGTTCATTCGAGACCACAATATCATGTTGAAAACGTTGGTTGTGAAAGTGTCGGCAGATAGTACGGAGACCGTATTTGATCAATTGAGAGATCTTTGCGATCAGAATGCGGTTCAATCGTTGTTTTTGATGGGTGATCTAAAACAAGTGAACAGCAATCTACCAATGCTGAACAAACTGACCGGAATTTACGCCATAGATATGACAACGGCAACGATATTACAATCATTTTCGCATATAAAACTTATCAACACGACAATCACAGCATTGACGCAAGCCACACAACTAGCCCATGGATTAGTTAATCTGGAAGAAGCCTACTTGGATGTGACTTTCATCGATTCTATCATGCCATTTATTCGGTTCGCACCGAAACTCACCAAGATATTCATCAATAATACGGCTTCCATGAGGCCGGGTTCCAAATTGAGCCTTTCCAAATTGGAAAAGCAACGAAACAAACTTGCCAATGCCACAAAACTTACGGTTTACTTGAAAGAAGGAGCGTATTTAAAAATCAAAAATATGTCGATCGGCTCGAATTGCAGTACAGTGCAAATCAAACCGATTGAAGCACATATCACTAACAATGTATTCATACGCACCATTTTGGATATTTAGCACCAAATTTTATCATTCATTTTGTATTGCTTTCATTTGGCCATAGTTTAATCGTTCGGGATAAAATAAACACTTTTCATCAACTTGTTATGCAAAAATTGAAGATAAATAAATGTTCATTTCGTCTTTTCAACAGCAAAGGTTGTTTTTTTCTCTCAATATTTTCTGAACTTTAGCTAAGTATCGCTGACTTTGCAAAACAGGCACATTTATTTAATGAGATGTGGTTGACTTTCGCTGGACAAAAATAAACAAATGGGATGAATATTGCAAACAAGCAGTATTATGGCTACATAAAAACGAAACAAGGAGCAGTTCATACAGTGAAAACACCATGACTATTACATCTGATGAAATTACTCACATTACTCGACGTTTATATGTATTTTTGCAGTACAGACTTCTTAAAATAAGACATTAAAATAGATATCAATACAATTGTTTCTTAAATCATTCTTTTTCTCCTGCGGTGGAAATGGTTGTTTTTTATGGCTAAAGCAGATATTATTTTTGTCTAATTCATATATATGACTGGAATCACGTGTGTAGTACAATTTTACTTCTTCTCAAACTCAGATAGAGGTTTATCAAAAGTGTTCTGTTTCTCTGCTGAAAAGTGATGTTTATGTTTTTCAATATGATAATTTTCCACAAATACACATCGGTTGAGTATCATTTATCGTGAGCCCCATAAATAAATGCATTGAGTATCGTTTAAAAATGTTGTAATCTCAATATATGAAGAAAAAAAAATTCGACATTGAAATGAGTTCATTATTATTATCGACACTGAAAAAAAAACTGAAATGACGGGCTAAAATCACGGATGGCATTTGATAATATTGTTGTTTTTTTTCTCTCTTCACTTTGTGTATGTGCTTATGAATTAAATTTACTTGATATACAATAATAATTGATTTTGTGGCTAATTTTGTTGTTAACATTTAAAGCAGTCAAAGGATGAAACAATTATATTATAAAAAGACGCTATTGATTTGAGGCTATTTGAATTATTTTTTTTTATATATATTTATATATATACCCAATTAATTCCCTTATCTAATTTGGGGTTGATGGTGGTAAATTCATCGTGCTACACACCCATCCGGCAATGTCAACGTGCTCGTGCTCGTATTTCTTGATCCATGGATGTTCCTGCGAATGGGAGAAATTTTTGTTAATTCCGTCTGTCTTATTAGAATACCACAAATGGCAGAGCCACTGTTCCAAATAAAATAACGTATATATGGATAAGCAGCACATACCAAAAGCGTCTTGAGGTCGGCACGTTCATTTGGATCCTTCTTCAAGCATTTGTCAATGAAATCGGTAAATTCGGGGCTAAAACTTTTGTGTTCCAATCGTGGAGGCGGTTGATTGATGATGCATTCGAGCAGATCAAAAATGGCCATCATTTTCGGTTCGGGTGGCGGTTGATTCGAGTTTTCATTGAGTATTTGGTCTACTAATTTTGGATCTGGCGGTGGAATTGGATAAATGCCAAGGGCCATTTCGATAAGGGACAATCCCAATGACCAAATATCAGACTGCACCGAATAATGACCACCTTCCAATCGTTCCGGCTGCAATCATACAAAAACAATTCCACTAAATGATTCTGTTTACAACAGAGTGTGGTTTTCCCGCTTCCAATAGGCAACACTCTCTGGTTTACATCAAAGCAAATGCATGGTTAACTTACCGACATATAGCTTCTGGTGCCAACAAATGAATTTGCCATGGAATCAATCAACTGCCCGGACACACCGAAATCACAGATTTTGATTTCACCGCTGCTATTTACCAAAATGTTGCTTGGCTTGACGTCTCTATGCATAATGGCATGTTTATCACGTAAGTAGCTCAATCCTTTTAGGACGGCCAATGTGATTTTGCCAAGGATTGGTTCGGGAATGCGTCCAGCACGCTTTAGAATCAAATCCAATGAGCCGCCATCCATGTATTCCATACATATGCTGATCTCGCCTGTGAAAAACCAAAACACACATAAATAAATGAATAAAATAAACAGAATCCAATGAAAGAAATCAATCCTACCATCGGTTTGGAAAGCACGATAGAAGCCAACAATATGCGGAAAATTACAGTCGTGTAATACTTTTAATTCTCGAATGATTTGTTTTTTAACGGGCGGTTTCAGTTCCAAGTGAATCATTTTTCGTGCCATAATCAACTGGGTGGGAATGTGACGCACTTTCATCACAACACCTCCATTGCCCGATCCAAGTTCACCGAGTTTTTCCAAATCTTCGTCACGAATTTCTCCCATCTGCTCTTTTTGGCTCAGAAATATTTTAATTCGATTCAATGCATGTTCATCGACATCAAGCTCTTCCAGGGTTTGTGTGATGGTATCAATGCTGCCCTTCGATTGATTTAGCAAGTTCGAACGACTGTCAAGCAAAGAAAAGTGATATGGTTCAATTATTGATGCAGGTGAACGGGTTTTTGGTTTGCCATTTTCAACTCACTCTGTACCAGATGGTGTCTTAAATGGTGGCGTTGGAACATTTGGTGGATTCGATGCATCCACCGAACCAGGTGGCAATGTTAGATTCAATTTATTCTTTGACATCTTGCTCATCTTGTTGATTCTTTTAATTTATTTATTTACGTCTCCACAAATGTCTCGATATAAACTCCAAGCACCAAATAAAATGTTTGAAGAAGACTCAATGACGAAGTACGTTTCCAATTGTGTCTTTTTGTACTAGTCTACTATACTGTCAACTATCCTTTTTTTTCTTTTCATTCACCAATGCCGAAAAGTTTATTTGGTCTTTTGTTTTACTGCAAATTTTCTTGTACCTACGAAGAATTTTTTTCGGTGTTTTCATGGTATCGATGTGTTTGTGTTAAGTTTGACATTCGTTGGTATCACTGAGCAACACTAGGAAACTGCTATAAAGTTCATCGTTAAGCTTGGTTTCCAGTTTGAAATGACAGAACTTCATTGTTACCGATTTCATGAAAATAATAATCGTCATGACACGATATTTTCTTCCAAAGTAGTAAAAGTGACGGAAATAATCATTTCAATTCCACAGTAATTGTCATCGTTCAATACATTTCTAACAATAAATCAAATCAATCGTACTGTCATTATCAACACAGTGAGCAATATATCAACAGTTTGAAAAAAATCATGCAAAACACATTTTTGAGTTCGTTCTGTTGGTACTCGTATATGTGCTGACTGTGTATTTAGCTATCAAGTTTACGTTTACATGAACTGTCATTGGTGCAATTTGTGATCGATTTGTTTTCATTCATTTTTTCACAACTAAATCATAAAACTAATTTATAATTTTTGAAAATATTTTAAAACCTGTTGTTCGTAAAAGCCAACATTTTAATTGATAAAAAATGCCAGTGAGTGAAATGACATAGATTTTAACAAAGAAAAATAGACCAACCGGGGTGTGTCATCGATGAATGATTCATTCCGAAAAAAGAGAAATTGAGATTGAAAAAAAAGATGAATAAGAAATGGACTAATTTTTTGTTCTAAACTGTTTTTGATTTTCTTAGGCCTATCATTCGCAAATTCCCAAAGTGGACGATCATTTGTCCAGTTTCGCTTTACTGCCAATTCGTACACAGACTCGGGGCCCAGCACCAATTATCAATGGTGAAGATATCATCGATGAAACGATCTACTATTTTAAAGCGAACATTTTTTTCCGCACTTATGAAATCAAGGTGAGAGAACAAACCATTTTTCTCTTTGTCGATAGTCTCTCAGTTCAGTATAACTAATCGTCACTATATTTACAGAGTGGAATCGATCGTGTGATGATTTACATTACGTTGTACATTACGGAATGTTTGAAAAAGCTTCAAAAATGCGCCAACAAGAGCCAGGCTCAACAGGAACTGTATTCGTTAGCTATCAGTCGCTTTGATATTCCAGGAGACGCAGGATTCCCACTTAATTCGGTTTATCCAAAACCGTCTTCAGCAAACGAGGCTGGTACGTAGTAGTAAATCTATTAATTTTGCAACAATCAAAGTAACCACTTGATTTTATTTTTCAGACTTGTTGCGTCAATATTTGACACAAATCCGACAAGAGACTGGAAACCGGTTGATTGAAAAAGTGTTCAACACGCCCGATGGCAAGCCGAGTAAATGGTGGACCTGTTTCGCCAAGAAGAGATTCATGGAACACTCATTGGGTGGATTTGGTCAATAAATGCAAATAATCTGCTGCATAATGAATATATGATAAAATGATTATGTCAAAGAAATAAAAAACCTCACAAATTTTAGCATTTAAGACGTTTAATAAGAAAATCATCAATAAAATTCGAAATTCATAACTAATTCACATTCTTATTTTGTTCGTATTGAAGTTTTGACATTTTCAAAATGAGGTTATGTACAATATTTTCTTTCATTAGAGCTGTCAATGTTGAGGAAAGACATCGTGTGTATGGAAGTTTCTAAATTTCCCCTAAATATTTCAAGAAAATTGTATTTTTTGCACAGCAATTTTCATTATTTTTTTTATTTTATTAAACACACTATTATTTGATAAATTTTGTATTTTGCTTGTTCAATTTAGTATGATAAATGACTCAAATATAAAGGAAGATTCGTTTACGCTGGTTACATCACAACGCAGAAAGACGAAAAAGCATACGAATAAACGATTGGAAACAAATCCGATATTCAAACCAAGTGAAGAAGATTTTGTTGATGAGGAAGCAGTAATAAAGTATATTCTTGCTCAATATTTGTATAACAAGTTAGATTAAATAACATTGGTTATAATTTTAGGCGTATTTACGAGACACAAACCGACCTACGATTGTCAACATACTACGAGAACGCTATTGCAAAACTTCGATCTGTATTGCATCGATTTGGAAGCAAAGGAAAGCAAATCGTTTGCATTGGAATTGGACATTTTAGCGAGTGTTCAATATCACGACATCAATTGGCATTCATTTTATCAGTTAAAGAACTCTTCGGATTCAATTCGATTGTATTTCACGAGCCAATTTTATCCAGGTCAGAAGTGAATATTCTAAAAACACTAAACTGTTCGGTAGCTGCGAACAACGTTGAGGGAAAAGTTGAAATAGAAGGAGTGACCTTGGTTTATGCGCCACATTGTCCAAAACAGTTGATAAACAATTTACTCTGGAAGAATTGGAACGTCGACGTACTGAAGCAGTTGATTTATATTGGAAATAGTTTTTCAAACTTGTTAAACTCTATACCAAGTCGATTTTTATCTGTCGATGCTGGATTTATCGTAAAACTTCAGCCAAATTGCGAAGAAATTGACTTGACAAACGATTTCAAGTTTACAGATATCTTCAACGATACTTCTGTACATCAATTTCCTACCATCGAAGCTGTGTCAAACGAGTTTTGGAGTCAGGAGACCGAAGAACCAGTATACGAATCAGACAATTTGGAATTAATCACTACTGCTCTAGTTGAAAAGTTATCGATTTAAAATATGGCTGGCTCACAATTGTATCGATCACTATTGAATGAATTGCGCTTAAGCAGCCTGAGTGGTCGTTTGAACAAGGAATCGTTGGCTTTTAAGTACATCACCAATCAATTCCAGAAGCACCAAACAACCGACCAAACGCTCTGCAAAGCAAGAGAGGAGATGAAATTCCTTGGTGAAACCTATCTGTGCTATTTACGCAGTTTGAGAAAGTACGCCGAAATTCAAACGGTATACAAGGGGAAGGGCGAACGAAGTATCGAAGAAACGGCCGACATGGTTGGATTTAAATTACCACATGATCCAAAATAAAATACTAATTTAATCATGTTTAATTTGAAAATAAAGTAGTTGTGCACGAAAATCGCTTTTTCTTTTTTTCAAACAATTCTAGAATTTATTGATTTTCACCGTCTCAGAATAGAGGTTTTTCACATTTCCGTCCCTTTTTAGCGGTACAAATGATCGGCATAGATATTAGCAGCAATTTCTGATTCCCATTTATCTCCATTGCAAAGCAATTTTTCTTTATTGTATAGCAACTCTTCGTGGGTTTCTGTTGAAAATTCGAAGTTGGGTCCTTCAACGATAGCATCAACGGGACAAGCTTCCTAAAATTTGATGGATAACAACACATGTTTACACCGTTCGATCAAATTGAAAACGAAAACAGAACAAAAAACGAAATAATTCAGCGAACAAACCTGACAAAATCCGCAGTAAATACATTTTGTCATATCAATATCGTATCTTGTGGTTCTTCGGCTGCCATCAGATCGTTCTTCAGCTTCAATGGTTATGGCTTGAGCTGGACAAATAGCTTCACATAATTTACAGGCGATACAACGTTCTTCACCGCTGGGATATCTTCGAAGTGCATGTTCACCGCGGAACCGTGGGCTCAATGGACCCTTTTCGAATGGATAATTGATTGTTGCTGGTTCTTTGAAGAAATGGCCTAATGCAACGCCCATACCACGAATAAGCTCTGTCATAAAGATGGTTGAACTCGCACGTTCGGTCAAAGCCTCATAGCTCATGTCAGTTTCGACATTGTTTACGTAGATGTAACCCTCATCGGTTCGTCGTGGATCTGCCAATTCTTGATTGTCGCTCGGCTTTGATAGACCTGTTTCAGTAACGTATCCTCTAGATGCAATGGCAAATTGTGGCTTTACGAAACTCAATCCTGAAAATAAAATCCAATTTTATTCCGTTCAATTTGTATTTTTGCGTCGTTCAACACAAACTGATGACATAACATCGCTTAACCTTAAATCAAACAAAACTAACATGCACTTTGATCGATTGGATTTTTGGTTCTGTGCACATTCCACTGATTTTATTGATAAATTATAAGCCTTACCACTTCGAGCCACCGAGAATAATCGAATCGCCGACATTTTTTCGTCTCCAGAGATCGATTTTATTCTAAATTTTGTTCAATTTTTTCCCTACTTTTGCGAATGACTTTTAACGATGACTGATGAGAGAAAAAAACTCGTTCTGACAGTTCACATTTCCCCTGTTTACACGATGACAGTTCGTTGACAGTCGTTTATTTGAATGTTTACAGTAGTTTTTTTTCCGGAACATTGTGCAATGCACTTTCGACTTTGGAATAATAATTTTTCTAATACAATACTCTTATCTAAAGTTGTATTTTTAAATGGAAAAACAAAGTAGAATGGACCGAATATTCGTGGCTAAAATAAGAGATTTCCGATGAAAAATAAAACAATCGAACAATAACAACACAGTTGAAATCCACTGTTGCCAACTGTATAATGAACTGTTCATGCGAAAGAGACAGATGAAAAAAGGCACACAAACCAAGATAATAGCTACTCAATGGCGGCGGCATTTCTCACACAGTGCACCAAGCAACATTGTTTTCGTTTCGAATTTTGTTCATTTTCGATTTGTTTAGCATTCAATTTTGTTTCAGTTTCTTTCAATGTAATTGGTCGTGTAGCTATTTGTTGTTCAACATTTTGTGGATAAATCAAGGAAATCTTCGATAAAAAAAACTCCGAGTGGACTCGGAACCAAAATGAATGTTTACATGTAAAGCTATTTTGGATAGATAAATAGCCAAAAGAATTTCTATTTTTGAATTGTTCGTAATCAAGTGGTGTATATGTGAGAGGGAAAATGAGTGCAGCTACAGAAAAGCATGTAAAGAGTAACCTATTTAAGGATGTGAAATACTATGTGACCGGAACAATTGAACCAGAGGTAACATTTTGTTTAATTGAATAGCTACAAAAACAAATCGATAACACTTTGACGAGGGATTTTCGTTTTTCTTTTCTAAATATATATTCATCAGATTCAAAAGCTGCTGGAAAATGGAGGTGCTTCTTCGACAAAAATTATGTTCACCAATATCACACATTTGCTGTGCGGTGCGGGTTTCGATGAAAAAGAAATTGGTGAAGCGAATGATATTTATGATATTCCAAGTGTGACTGGTGAATGGGTGGAGGCATGTGTTCGACTTGGCCGTTTGGTATGTCCAAAAATCTATCATCCAATTCCAAATGGTTTATTCACACCGATTGTTGCTGCTTTTACGGAACTGGGCATTAATGATCGTAAAAGACTATACGGACTGATCACTTTTCACGGCGGACGTGTCGAAAGATATTTCACACCAAAAACCACACACTTAGTTTGTGGCAGAGCGAACGGTGATGTTTATACCAAAGCAATGGAATTGAAATCGGACAAATTCTGCATTGTGTCCCCCGATTGGTTTTACGAGTGCCTAAACGAACAGAAATTGATCGATCCAAAACCATATCATCCGCGTCGACTGAAACCAGCCATTCAAAATGTTAAACACGACAATCGAAGTCTGGCAGAAATCATGGGAACGGAAGATGAAGAGAAGAAACCAGAACGTACAATAACAAAATCGGTGCGTGAATTATTTGCAAAACAAATGGATACCACGCTACAAATGACCACCAAAAGTATCGCCAATTCAACAACAAGTGCAACCAATTCAATTACTACTTCAAGCACACCATTGCCACCGATAATTGCCGAGGAGACCAGATCAAAACCATCGGAAACACATCAATCCAAACCAATCGACAATTTGCAGACTGCGCAAAGAAATACAATGAACCAATCAATGCCCAATCAACCGAACAAAATGGAACAATCTATTCGGGAAAAGATGGTATGTTTCTGAATCTAGTCGAATATTTTGTAGTTTTTTATTGATGTAAAAATATATTTTAGGAACAACAGCAACATCAGCAACAACAGCAACAACAACAGCAACTACAACAACAACAGCAGACCATGATTCAAGTGACAAAACCAATTACCCCATCGACACCAACGACTCCAGTTCATTCTCAGCTGTTGCAAAAGCAACTAGAACTACCACTCAAAATGGATAATTCAAATGTTCCAATGCAATCGACACAACAAAGTCATCCACAAATCCAACAATTCCAAGTGGCTCAGCCTCAAAAATCTCTTCAGAATGTGAGTATTCGATTGAATATCTCGATTACGTGTAAAATCAACGAAAAATTTGTCTATATTTTATTGAAATATTAGCAACAGCAACTACCAATTATGCAGACACAGCAGATGATGGGCCAAGTGAAAATCGATCAATCTAATCAATTAATGAACCAAAAACAAGCTATGACTTCAATGCCACTCCAGGGACTACAAAATGTGCAGCCTCATGTGCAAAATATTGCCACACAGCAACAAAATCAAATTCAAATCCAACCTATCCAACAGCAACAACCACAACAATCTCAATCCCAGCAGCAGCAACAACATCAGGCTAACCAAATGCAACAGATTGTTGATCAGAGCGGCCAAATACAGTTCATGAATGCTGGACCACCAGGAACACCGACCAATTTCAATTCGGTGCATCAAAACCAACAGCAAATGAAAGTCATTCACAACGTTCAACAACCACAAATGCAGGTAAGATATTCTCACAATCATTATCTCCACTATAGAGAATACTATTCACTATCATTCACCGAATACTGAATAGTGTTAGTTTCTAGCAATCTCTTTTCATTGCTTTTTTTAAAACTGTAATAACAAAAACTTCTGTGACTCCGATTTCAGCAACAAACGCAACAATTTATAGTTCAGTCTCCAGGGCCAAATAAAACGATGTTGAACCAAAATGTTGTGTTCATAAATCAGTCGGGACAACAGCAAATTATCACATCCAATCAGCAGCAGGGAAATAATGTCGGTGAGTGTGAGAAGAAAAAATAACTCCATACTACTGGATTGAGGCTAATTTATGCAATAACTCTATCACTTTATTTCCAGCTTTAATTCAACAGCAACAAAGAAATATGAATGCATCACAGCAGCCCATGGTAAGAGGATAATCCTCACTCTATACTGATCTTCAATCAGTATTATAAGAAAATCGCGTGATTTCAAAAAATAATAAAATTTCTGTGTATTGAAATGAATTTCAGCAAATACAAGGTCAACAAATTGTTATTCACTCGTCTGTACAGCAGCCACCTCAGAATCAAATATTACAATCGCCTCAGGTAATTCAACAAAATTATTTTATCAATTCGATTCGGAAAAATATAATAAATGAAATTGGATTTTTATTTAGCAACAAACACAATTTATTGTGCAAACATCTCCGAGTCAAGGTACTTCAATGATGAATCAGTCTCCAAATCAGCGTATGGTCAAAACGCCTACCGGAGCACCCGCAAGCTGGTATTTGCAACAACAGCAGCAGCAGCAAACACAGCAGCAACAACAAGCGATGGGCCAAAACGCTGATGTAACTCAGGTAAATTAACTCTACCAAAAATATAGATTGAGCTAGATTTCCACGATTTAATTGTCGTCATTTTGTGTAGAATGTTTCATCCCAACAAATGCAAAATATGCAACAAAAGTTGATCCAGCAATCACCGGGCGCAAATCAACAAGTAAGAACCAATGCAAAATGATATAATCGAAAGCAAATGATAAAATACTATCATATTTCAGATGGCATTTCCAAATATGCAAAACACTGAGCATCCAGAAGGTGTAATGGCTCAGCAGCATAACCAAACGATCATGATCACAGCGAGTCAGGCACAAGGACAACAACCATCACAAACTCCACCGATTCAACAAGTAATGATAGAGCATACATTTGAAAATAAAATTCGTATATAACACAAACATTCCTTTCGTTCAAAGGTCCAGGGAATGATGCAGAATCAAGGACTCATGCAAAAAATGCACGTTCAAAACCAGCAAATCGTTCTCACACCAAGTCAGTCTCCACAACACGGTAATATGCAAATGCAAATGCAATCGTTGTCTCCGCAACAGCAAAAGCCACCGCAACAAGGACAACAGGTGCCCGGACAACCGCAATTCATTAGAGCGGCTCGGTAAGTTTCAGATTTTATGATTATGCCCAATAAAAAATAATATTCTATCGAAATGGTTTTCTTCTTGGTGCTTCTAAAGAGCACAATGGCCTGGCAATCAACGAAGTCTACAGCGCCAACTGATCCACTTGGATGCTCATCAACATGCTCATCTACAAACACTTGAACCAGTTCAACGTGCTGAATATTTGGCCAAATTACAGAAACGAAACATTCTCTTACAGCAGCAGCAGCAGCAACAACAACAGCAAGGTTTGTCGATTTTTTTCATTATATGGGAATGATAAATGAATCTAATGAATGATATATTTTTTTCTACAGGGTTTATACAAGGCAATGCTGTTGGTGGTCAACTACGACCCCAACTTCCCGGTGTAATAGCACGACCCCAAATGCCTGGTACACCAATGCAATGGATACAGCAACAGGTAAACACCAATCTACTCCAATCAATATTTCACTGTAGCATGTGTTCAAATAGATATATTTCAATCATATACGACGCAAAACTGTCAAAGACTATGCCATTTGAAAGTTCGAGTTAATCCTTGTTCTATTTTTTTTTAATTGCCAATCAATACAAAAAAATGTTAATTGGAAGTAGCAAAAGTTTTGAAATGAATGCGATTAGCACATGATATTGATGTATACGAGATAGTAAGAAAATGTGCATTCAGTGATAATCAAGTGTATGTAGTACAGAGGGTGATACTTTGACGAATCACAGAAATCATAGAAAAAACTAATCATTTCTTCGAATCTATTTGAGCAACAGCAACAACAAAGACCGATGTTAGTGCGAAGTGCAGCGCCTGGTCTGAGTCCGATTTCCCAACAAACCATTGCTAGTCCTGGCGGCAATATTGCAGCACAACAATCTCCTGTTCCGCAGCAATACCATGATCCAAATACGCCTCCACAATTCCAACGCATGCAGGCCCAACAAGCTCCTGGACAAAAGCCGATGCCACAAGGAAACATGGTGGTACCCATTCAAAAACCATTCGCAGAAACTGCTGACCAGGTAGACAAACTTATATTCATTCATTTTGAAAGTATGCATTGCGCTAGAAATGGTATTAAAAAAGTTATTTTCCCTAAAAAACAAAAGCAACAACAGCAGCAGCAACAACCAAATCAAGGAATTGTGCAACAACAGCCGGGTGTTGACGGAACAACGACGCAGGTGCAAATGAACAAGACAAAAACTGCTTTGGCACACATGCTAAATAGTCGGCTCAGTAATACTGGAAATAATGGTGCCGGAATGCCAATGCAAGCAACCGATGCACAATCTATTGCAGACCATTCAGCGGCCGGAACGCTACGTATGATGACTGCACAGCTCAATTCACCCGTGCCACAACAACCATTTCAAGTGGATCCAAATGCTCCTACCCCTCAATTCAAGTGTATTCAAATTCAGCAAACACCTCCCGGACAAAAGCCGATGCCTCAAGGAAATATGATAGTTACAGCGCAGAAGCCATTCCCAGATGGGAATGTCGATCCGGTAATAATTCATATTTTTACGGTAAATAACAATCAAATTGAAAATTTTCATTGAACTTTACTTTGAATTACAGCAACAGCCACCAATTCAAGTGCCTGGAATGGTGCAACAGCCATCACCAGTGGACGGAACACCGCCACAAATTCCATTGAACAAAAGTAAACAAGTGATTCTACAGTCACCATCTGGTATGAAATCGCCTCCATTCAGTCCGAATCGTTCGTTGCCGCGACCACAGTTCTATGGTCATAATCCAAATCTGAAACTTCCAGCCGAAATGTTTTTGACGGGCTGTATTTTCTACATTGTGGAATATGACGAATCAAATCCGTCCGATATACCGGAATGGAAAAAACTCATTCAGCGGCATGGCGGTGACGTGGAAACCGTTTATTGTCCACGTGTAACACATGTTCTCTGTCGTACACAACGGCACGGTGTTGTCATGCAGGCCCTGCGTGATTCAAAGCGCTGTGTGACCGCATATTGGTTGAACGATACAATTCTACGGACTCAAGTTCAACCACCGTCCGAAGCGCTTCATCTTCCAATGCCCAGCACATTTGGTACACAACGACCCGCCACCAAGCACATCATCTCCGTATCTGGATTTGATGGTGATGAACGTTCACGTGTAAAACAAATGGTTGAAGAGTCGGGGGCATTGCTAACGCCATATTTCTCGCGGCACAATTCGGTTTTGATTTGTAAGAAGCCCGAAGGCAATAAATACAAACGAGCAAAGGATTGGAATATACCGGTGGTGAATTGCGTTTGGCTTAATGACATTTTGCAAGGGAACTTAAGCCATATGTCACAATATGAGCAACAAAAGTATCAACAGTACAGTCTCAATGAACCACTTCGAATCGATTACTCGCTGGTTGCACATTTGATGAGTAAGTTGACCTATTCGCTTTTAAAAAGAAAATCTCATGAATTCACTAACTATTCATTGACTAACTTCAATTTGGTTTTAGATGCGTGGAAATCACCAATCAACTTGACGACGGAATTGTTTGAACGGGTGAAACGGCTTCAGGACGAACCGGCATCAAATGAACCAAAACCGAAGAAAATTCGTAAATATGAACCGTTGGAAATTCTTCCCGATGAAATTGTGTGCAATGAAAAACCTGAACAAGTGCCTAAAATCGTTTTCTCCCAAGTTGACAATTTGGATGGACTTAAAAATGCTGTCACGTGAGTTGAATCGACCGTCAATATTTGCACTAAGTTATATGATTATGTGGATAATAGTTTGGTTTTCGTTTATATAGGACGCTTGGTGGCGAAATAGTGGAGCCCGATAAAGCAACACATCTCGTGCTAACACATTTAGTACGAACATATAAGCTAATGCTTGCACTGTGTTCAGTTGATCATATTGTCAGCAGCAAATGGATTGTGGATAGTGCAAAAGCGGGTAAATTCCTTCGACCTGACGAATACACTCTGAACGACGACCAGTTCCGCAAACTGTACAAGTGCGACATTCAAGAGGTGATCAAATCAACAACACGAAAAACTCTGTTTTCTGGTAAAACGTTTTTCATAACACCAAGTGTCCGACCCAAGCATAAAGATGTCGTAAAATTGATTGAGTTTTGTGATGGCAATGTGGAAACTAAACGTCGAACGGCCGTACAAATTTCCCAAACAAATAATCAACAGCCAGATAGCTACATCATATTGACATGCACGCAGGATCTCCATTTGGTACTTGACCTAATGAAGGTTGGCAAATCAAACCGTTTCATCTGTTCCACGGAACTCGTGCTCGCTGCTATAATGCACCAAAAAGTCGAGTTTGAACCTCACATCATAACGTATGATCGACAAAAACTTGACAAAGCTTTGAATTAATGCAGACTTCAGTGTCATTAAGCAATCATCAGAATTTCTAAATATTTGACTATCGTTTGGATGAAAAAGTATAAAAAAGCATTTAAAATGTCAAAATCAAAAAGGAACACAAGAAAACTAGGTTGCAGATCGTATTTTTGGAAGGAATTACAGTAAATTCAATTTAATATTAAAGAATCGGAAAATGCAGCAAATATTTTTTATAGAATTTGAAGAAGATCCTATATTTTTTGCGCCAATCACATATTCATAGAATTGTTCTCACTCGTTTTATTTTCTGTTCTGTCCGGTGTAAATAACACGTTTGTTCTTGGTATTTTACTCACAGCGTTTCAGAAAGGGAATTTAAAAAAAATATCGAAATCCCATTCAAAGTGGTTAAGATCTTTTTGTGAATTTCTAGTTATCAAATGTTATTCGATGTAGAATTCAATCTTATTTTCCAAATAAAGACCAAAACGAATGTGTGTATGTGCGCGCCACTCGAATTGGCTTACCGATAAGTTAGTTTTTTTTGTAAAGTGATTCTTATAGAAGAAAAATGAAAGAATAAAAAAATTCTATTTAAAAACCTCATACCGAATCTGGCATTTATCTTTATGATCGTTAATGGAATCTAACAATTGGTTTTTAAGCGCAAATATTGCAGAAGGATAAATGATTTGACAAATAAACTAGCGGACGATGACCTTGAAGAGCTCGATTAAATAGTACTTATAAATTTGGAACTAGCATAGCTATCAACAATATTTCCGGCAAATATGTCGAACACAAATATTCCACTGGCTAATAGCAGATTCTACAATTTTTATACGTAAAAATAATGAAGTTTGACCAAACTACAACGTTCTACATATGGAGTAAGCCTAAGAAGCGTTTTTACACTCGGAAACTAGTTTTCTGGAGGTTTTTGACATTTGGAGGTGGTCAATTTGATGTTTTGGCTTTCAAAATGTGAGATCGGTGGGGCGGTTACGCAATACGCATCCCTAATATTGTATTTGCCTGGAATGGGAACAAACGTGTGCACATATTCACAATCACAGATTTGATGATACATTGCCAAAGAAACTAAATTCTGAATCGTGAGTGGGATTTAAGTGGAAAATAATAATTTAGCGTTCGTTCTAATGAATTGATATACAACATTGTGCAATTCTACGTATTGAGTTGAAAATACCCTATACTGTAGTCAGTTCATCAAAATAGAAGAAATGGTCGCTGATTGCATTATCCTTCACTTGTATTTGAGACATCTGGGGTGAGGAATTGTGGTCGCATTTTAGTGTTTTTATCGGTAGGGGAGAGGTTTGTAAGTTGAACCACCCATGGTATTTCATATTTTGAAAGCGAAATATAATAAAATTCGGACAGTCGTCGCAATTAAGCAAATAAACTTTACTTTTGATGCCATTTCCGAGCGCAAATACCCTTCAGAAATAGCTCATACGAGCATAGTGTTGATGTGTTCGGGACCTCAAGTAGATCATTTATAACTATTCACCATGCGTTTTGGACATTCCAAAAATAAATTATAGCGCTTAAAAAAAGTGATATTTTTCCTATTGTTTTTCGAACTGTTTTTCCAAAAAACCAGATATTCTTTGTGATATTATTATGTTTCTGAATTCGTTATTGAATTTGTGAGAAATTACAATCGTTTGTTTTGAAATATTTAGACAAATTTAAAAACTCATCAGTCACATATACAGAGAATGCGTTGGGAAAAAGAAGAGGCGCGCGTGCAGAAGTGAGACCATAGAAACGAAACGAACGCGAAACGCGTGAGAGGGAGAGAGGAAGAGAGTCTCTAGGGGACACCGAATCTGTGTGTATATCATCGGGGGTGTGCAGGTGCACTCTGCATATCAGAAACACGGGGCCATAGGCCGGCCAATTTTGATGTTCGAAATCGTCGATAGTGTTTTTAACACTATGATGGTTTTTGGGGAATCCAGGGCCCCAAGCGAACTTCAAAGGTGAATAAAAGTACTAAACAGTGTATAAACCAACCGGATTTAAGTCTCATTGTATAGATTGAACATTTCTCTACACGAATGACATATACACATATGCATATGTGTGAGTATGTGTAAAATACAGCCTTCCGAAAAACATGTTACGCTGTTGTTCTTTGGGGATCACAGGGCCCCATGGCTATTTTATATTATAACTGGACTACGATAAGAGATATCGACTTAGTGTCTGTGGCAGTGTTGTAGAATAGTTTATGTACTACAACTTCGCCGTAGACATCAAGTCGTTATCTCTTATCAGTTACGCGAAAAGCCGCGAAACCCTTGAAAAACGCGAATTCATAGTTTCTCATTTTTCGCGAAACTGATAAGAGATAACGAGATGGTGTCTTTGGAAAATCTGTAGTTCTGGTCAAGTAATACAACTTCACTACAGACACCAAGTCGTTATCTTTTATCAGTTTTGAGAAAGAATGATAAGAAAAAATTCGCGTTTTTCACGGTTTTCGCGGCTTTTCGCGTAACTGATAAGAGATAACGACTTGGTGCTTGTTGCGAAGTTGTAGTACTTAAGCTACTTTACAACTTTGGTATAGACACCATCTCATTATCTCTTATCAGTTTTGCGGAATACGCGAGAAACCGCAGAAAACCGTGAAAAGGGCGAATGTTTTCTTATCATTTTTTCGCGTAACTGATAAGAGATAAGCAATATTTGTTGCAGCAAAATTATAGCAAACCTCGAGTATTACAACTTTGCCTCAGACACTATTTTGTTATCTCTTATCACAGTCCAGATTTCATATGAAGTACATATGGGGCTCTGGAGTCCCAAAAGAACAGAAATAGGTAAAAAGTGTGAAGAACCGTCAAAGTGTTAAGATAAGGAAGAGTTGCTATGAACGCCGGTTTGGTGAAGAATCAAAGGGAGGTTACGTTCAATACCACAAAACATTGAAAAGTGTCAAAATGCAACTGTATTTGCAGGGATAGTCCTGATCAAACGTCAAACCAACAACGCCGCACATTTTGACGGCAACGCTTCGGAACTGCATTGATGAGTGTATTGAACACGTAATAGCAGTACTTAAACAGTGAATATTTTCTTAATTATTCATTTCTTTATGCCCAGCGAAGCGGGCGGGGTCCAGCTAGTAATAATATAAATGAAAGACAGGAATATTTCATTTTAATTTTCATCCGAACTTTCGTCTGAAGTTTCATCATGCCGCATTCGCTTTGGGGGCTTAATGAGGAACACAACCGAATGTGTAAATTTGCGGGTATTTTTCGGTGCCAGTTCTCAAACCAGCTTGCATATTCGGTGCATTATCGCCAATGCAAGAAAAAACTTGAGCTCCCAAATATTCACCAGTATGTAGCAACAAAACCCACAAAATAGGGTTTCGGCTGTGTTAAGACGAAATTAATAATCGATTTGTTCGGTGAAGTACGTTCTAGGGGATAACCACGGTTTTAAAAATAACCAATAATGACCGACTTTAACATTTTTTTATCATTTAAACAAATAAATACCGATATGATCACATTTTGGTCGATTTTGCCCGATTTTTGCAGTAATTTTTTCGCTTTAACGAATGCATACTGTTCTAGGAGCGGGTTTTGGTGCATCCTCAGGATCGTTCAGAACTGCTCCCGATTCTGGAAGTGGGTTTTGGTGGATCTTCAGGATGGACCAGACTGGGTTTAACAATCCTGAGGATCCACTTTCAGAAACGGGAGCAGTTTTGAACGACCCTGAGGATCCACCAAAACTCAGTTCCAGGCTGGAACTTTTTGAGATATTTAACATTTTATACTTTGAACCCATTTTTGGAGGTTCCAATGGGGCCATAGAAGATAGGTTACTAGGCGGATTTTGTAGCCCCATCGATTCCTTTTCCAACGGTACCATATGTTTGGCAATGTGTTAACTACTTCATAGTTAGACTTTAGTTGGCGCAAACCTTTTTTTTCGATTTTTTCAATTTTTCCCAAAATTCACACTGGGTGAACTCAGACATGTGGGTCACTTACAGGCCTGAGATTTTGGTTTTCTCTTTTTCTATCGGAAACAAGACTCCAAGCCAATTTTCAGCCAATTCGGCGACCTCACATTACAACTCTTCCCTGATTTCTCGTGGAATGGCCGATATACAGATTTTTTCAATTTTTTACGGATGTCATTAAAATTGGGCGATAAAAACAGATTTTGTCAATAAAAAATCCGTGGTTAGCCCCTAGAGTACGTTCGCCTTTTTTATTTCTTCTTCCACCAATTTGTTTTGTTTTCTCGTACTGTGAATCGAGTAATACCGTAGAAATCTGTTTTCTCGATGGTGAATTGTACGATTACCGTAGCTTGTTGAAAAACTCTCCCCAAAGCGGATGCTTGACCATTGCCAAGAGAGCGCCCGAAATATAAATCGCTTTAGCCAACGAATCATTCAATTCGCTAAAAAAAAATTTATGACTTATTGAAAACTGCTCGAATTAATTCATTGTCGTATATCGTATGTTTTTTCCTTACATTATCCTGATCGGAGATTCGATCGAAAAACATTGAAAATGGTTCCAATGACATCAAAGTTGGTGTGTCAGCTCGTGATTGCGGTGATGACATTACAATGAATGAAGTAGATGAGTCATCGTCAATCAGATTTTCAGCGATATTGGATGATTACATCGATACTTGTGTTGATGTTAGCGGCAAGATTTGCGATGGTTTTCGGTCAATTCGTGATTTAACCGCATCGGGACAATGTAAGCAAGAGAGCAAGTGATTCTCCAATTTGTTCACATTTTGGAATTTGTAACTTTTTTGCAAAAAATTCAGTACATGATTAATTTTCTGGTTTGCTTGCACAATCGAAACCCAAATGAAAAGTGAACATTGCATGTGCAAATCATGACTGATGACGTTTTGCGTTGGCATTTTCCACACACATAGCGAATGAATGCGTTTCATGCATGGTTTTTTTCGTACAAGAACGTCCAAAATTTGAATAATCTTATTTGAATTCAACAAAAATTCAAGGAAATTACACTGTCAAAACTTTTCAACATTTTTGTGTTGGTATTTCTGGTAATATACGGAATTCACGGTAATCCATGAATTTCATAGTATATTGCCGGATCTCCGTTAGAATACATACACACACAGCACGTCTGCGTTGACGGAGATCCTGTAATATAGTATGAAATTCACTGATTACCGTGAATTCCGTATATTACCAGAAATACCAACACAAAAATGTTGAAAAGTTTTGACAGTGTACCTATTTTAAAAATACCCATAAATACCCATTTTTGGTTAGTATTTATTCAGCCATTCGGGTAAATAACCGATAAATACCCGGTAAATACCCGGTATTTATTCGGGTAGGTAAATATCGCCCATCACTATATAGCTGTGTTCTATTTTTATTGCATTTTCAAAATCCGAAGAGAGTTCTAAGCATATCGTGATATGGAATTTTTTCCCTCAACTATTTTAAAATATTTACAGGAATGTAAGTTGAGCCACTTCTAAAAATGTAGTTAGAATACCATCGATTTTTACTTGAATTCACATTTTGATAACTTTTTGGTAATTACCTGATGTGTGAAATGGAAATTTTAAAGCGTTTTATTATATTTTAGTGGAATTAGGATTTTGATGATTATTTTACGGTCTTTCTTCATTTCATACAATTTTTCACTGATATTTGTATCTGAATCCCATATAAAACATACGAAAACTTACTATAATTTGAAATTTTGGTAATTTAGGCGTTTTTAGCTGATATTTGTCACATTTTAAGTGATCTTTTTAGGGTGTCTTTCTCGATTTCGAGCCTTCAGGAAAATTGGCTTAAAAATGTATTTTTAAAGTAAATCGCATAAGTCTTTTCGGCAAAGTGTTAGCTCTTTAGATCCTCTCTCCAACGTCATCCATACATCCAGGATATCTTCATTCCAAAAGAAGTTATGGACAAAATAGCTATCATGGTTCAACTTACAAACCTCTCCCCTAAGTAAGTAAATAGTGGATAGCTGCTTACTTATTTTTCATATTCAATTGCGATTTTTTTTCAATATTTCCAAGTACTTTTTTGAATTGGCCACAATCGAACATACAAATATTTTGGGCCCGAAATACTTTCGTTGAACAAGCACCGGTTCGGACATAGAAATATGCAAGATAAATATGCAAAGCATAGACGCGTGCGGACGACCGTGCGTCGAACGTATCAACGGGCGATCGTGCATTGCTACACGCACGCGTAAGTGTGTGTATGAATACAGTACACAACGTGGGCTCTGATGATACGTTCGTCGCACGGTCGTCCGTACGCGTCTATGCTTTGCATATTTATACAGTATAAAACATCTAGGTAAACATATTTCTATGTCCGAACCGGTGCTTGTCGTTGAATTGACTTTTTATTTCCTTCTTGCAAATAATTTACTCTTGCTTCTATTTTGACAGAATAATCTACATTCAATACGGTGAATCTGTGGCAACCATGGCAAATGACACCCATTCTAAATTAATGCAGGATATTCGAGAAAAGACCAAATCAATGGATTTAATTTTCATGGTATCAATTCCAAACCAACAAAATATCATCGGGGAACCGATTGTGTTCCGCTACACAAAAAATGTCTTTCAGAACGTTGAATCGTCTGATATCAAGGGCTTCGATTCGACTCATGTCCGATTGGAGACCAAAGTTAAAAGTGTGGAAAAAGCAGATGTGAAGCCAATAGAAACACAACAATTGGCTAACGCTTCACACAATGTTGATGTGAAATATTGTACAAAGAAACGTTGCAATAGTCATAAAACATTGGCTGCAGAATCAACCGAACCAAAAGGCGGAGCCTGAGCGGAGAACATTGCATGTGAAGCGAAGCAGGCTGTGATAGAAAGAATGAAGGAGAAGCGTTTGCAGTATAGAAAACTACACAAGTATAAATTTTGTGATTATAAAATGCCTGTACGACGCAAATTCAATACTCATATACGCATACATGCTCTCAGAATTCAAAGGAGGCAAACTAAAAAACATATAGTGTAATACATCAAATTACCCACTGTGTTTTTGCCATTGTAGGCAAAATGTCAGTTTACTTTCATTGTATTAAAATGGTCGGCGAAATGTCATTTTACCTACATTGTTAATATTTATGGATACCATTGTATAGACCATACTTGAGACATAGTGGGTATGGTGTTTTCGACTATTTGGGCCAAGACCTTTCCAACGGTACCTAACACGCCAGGGATCAAATAGTGTCCTGAGAAAATAGCACACTTACTATATATATAGTCGTGACGCAAAAACTGGCATTTTTGACATTTGGCTTGAAATACACAGTCTATGGTGCATCACTTGTCGGACTACCGTCCTACGTGATAAACTTGTGTAAAATGCAACGTTGAAACGATTTTTAGTCAAAAATTGAGTGGATATAGACCCATAATAGGTCATTGTACGAGGTTTTCTACGCCATAAATGTGATTTTGTATCAATCTTTCAATCGATCGATAGTTTTATGAAGAAATGTCGATTTTGGACCAAATTTGTAGGAGAACCGGTGTTCAAATGTTGAGAGACCCATATTTTTTTGACGAAAAAATGGTAGTTGTCGAAGACAAAAACATCGTAAGAGGCCATTTCCAACCATTTTTTTAACACCACTGACAAAAAATTTGAAATTTATTTTTTAACTGAGTCCACCAACTTACCAAAACGAAGTATGAGCTTAATATCGGGTCACCAGCAACTAAAATCTGACCTTCATATATTGAACCGTACATTTCAAAAGTTGTAAATGTTACTACAGTGTAAAAATTGACCATTTTTACTCATTTTTCACGAATTTTACCCATTTCAACCCATTTCCTGAAACATATTGTAGCTTTGAGAGAATAGAATCGCTTCTGCGTAATCGTCTGAACAAATTGCTTCTTGTACAGATAGATAGAAAACCGATAATTACTCGAGTATTGGTGTAAAAACTGAGTTTCATCAAGAAATATGTTCCTCCTGAAATGCAGAAACGCCTATAGTCATTAAAACCATGGACCATTATAAACTCAGGGTGGCCTAAACTATCACCTGGCACTTATTTGGCTCATGTGCCAGTTTAAAAAAACACGCGTCGGACTGTGTTATCAGTGATCAGTTGTTATTTTGGCCAATTCTTCGTCATTCATAATCTTCTAGCTATAGCTATACGCTTGCTCTGTCTGTCATTAAATAGCCGAGATCATCGATATCTATTAAGTACTTTATTTTCATTACTAATCTGTTTCGACTAGGCAACACTTGTGACAAGCACTTGACATTATTGCTTTAATCTATGTGAAAACATACTGGAGTTTGTGTCTTTCCCTAGTGCATGTGTCAGATCATTCTTTGAATTCATGGGATTATGTCTAATTTCCATGCATTTACCAATCGCACCAAGAAATATTTGTGTATGCCACAGAGATAAAAAAAAATGAATCAAAGCTATACGATAAAGTATAAATGAAGTGTGCATACCCAACTCAGAAGTTAGTTTTGAATTTACATTGAGGTAAATTATTTGCTCGTTTTGAATTATCACCGTGGAGTTGATTTGAATTGAAGCTCGCTTTGGACAAAAGGGAGATATCGATTTCAAAACAGCAAAACTAAAAAAATTCATCAGATAAAAAGTGAAGCGTCCGATTCAAGTCAAGCTTATTATTGGTTTCAATCTGGTTCCAAACATATCCAAACGAAATCGAAAAATAGAAGAAATCATACGTTGAATCGTTTCCTTTTCAATCAATTCCATAGATTCTTTTCTTATTGTTCAGTTGTAGAAGCAAAAGACATGTGGCCATCATTCGCAATCATTCTTATAGTGGGGGCTTGTATCCTTGACATAGGTGTTCACTGTGAATTTAAACAAATTTCATTGGAATCCAGTTTGGAGGGACAATTGCGGGAATATTCGTTAAATGGTGAGCTACGGAATAGCTCGTTAATTCTGTATGTCTTACACATGAAATCCATCATTTATTTAGGCAACTTACCTGGCGTTCAATCACTTATCAAACGGGGTGTAAATGTGAATGCTGTAGATGACAACGGATTGGGAGCACTTCATTTCGCATCGTTGAAGGGTAAGTCGCTAATACGTTAAGTACTTCCGTAAAAAACCGATCGATTTCTGCCCTATGGAAAAAATCTTTTCAGAGGTCGCTTTAGTGCTCCGATTCGTGTTTCATTTTAGTAAACATCAACAACTACACAGATTTTACGTTGTTCCCCCACAAAGATACACAAACACCAATGCAGTGTCCGCATTCATTATATCTTCCGACATCTGTCGCTCTCTGTATCATCTATAGTGATGCGTAATAGAGAAGATAAACGATAGTGCAATATGATCGATTGTCTCTTTCGCACTTCAGTGTGCGTGCGTAATACGGTATAACCGACGCTTGAGTGAAGGATGACCAATACGTATTGAAATGAATAGTTATTTGAATGGTTTGGAGCGAAAATGTAATACAGAAAAATTGAGCGAAAAAATGTTAAATGAAAAGGCATATCTATATAGTTCACTATAGTTTACTATACAGTTTACTATATAGCTATCCCTTTTCCGCTCATTCATCATCGACATTTTTCCGCTCAACTTTTCTGCATTACATTTTCGCTCCAAACCATTCAGTTATTTGTATTGCCATTGCTCACAGTGATGCTCACTGCTCACGATTGTGTGAAAAAGGCAACAAGTCATATTGTAGCATCTAACAATTTTCGTACGACGCACCAACGCAGTATTTCATACAGACACCATATCGGTGTTTACATGTTGAGGTGCAGGCGAAATTCTGCTTAATAAGCGGCGCTTATAATCTAGTCGGTATTTCGCCTGAAACTCCGTTTGCTAGGCAAAATATAAGACTGGGCGCCTCTACTAGTCGAAGTTCCGCCTAAATGAGGCTCCTAAATGTGGACATTTATTTTTGACTGTGTACAAAGAGTGCGACTATTTGTTGAAACATCACAATTTTTACCGAAAAAAAGCAGATATGAGACAACAATGATGGAAATTTATTGTTTTTCATTCGAAAATCCGTGATCATTTTGCCAAAAAAGCAGTTTACATTGCCTAGAAACTTGAAAAATCGCTATTTCGATCATTTTCCATATAAAAGTGTCATTTTACAAGGGTTTTCAGGTCGTCAGTCGGTGGCTTATGGTACAAAATTGGCAAGTCAGAATGGGCTCAAAATCAATTCAAAGCTTTCTCAACATGTCAAAACTTTTGGATTTTACAGATCTCAATTATCTTGTAAACTTTTTGAGATATCGTAAACCATCCAAATTGTAACATAGTCTTAAAATAAACCACTTTTCTGAAAAAATACAAATAAGTCATAAATTCATATCGGAAGTTTTTTTCGTGATCTTCTCAAATGTGATATAAAAAACAACAGTTACCCTTCAAAGTTTTGCAGAAAATTAGTCTATTTGTTCAATTGTTACAATTTGGACTATGTTACAATTTGGATGGTTTACGATATCCGGCGAACAAAAATCTCGGACGCGATAGCGAACGACGCCATACGCACATCGCAAATTTACACATTTTTCGAAGTAAACAACATGTTTTTTGGGGCAGATAGGTCTTCATCGGTTGGATTTGTTCCCATCTATACTACCTAGTGTACAGTTATGTGCTAAACGCAGTTTGACGCGACTTTATAGTGGTCCGTATGAGAAGATGTCATGAAATTTTGGGGAGTAACACCAATACAAACCTTGATTCCTTAACTAACAAAGTTTGCGGAAAAGTAATTGTATTTTGATAGTACTTTAACATAAGGGTAGCAACATATTGGCCAATGCGATATAGTACTAGTTATTATGTAACCTGGTAACCGACATTATTAATGCATAGACATAATATATTTTGTTTGCATTCTTTATGTGCAGTATTAACCCATTAGCTACCAGGGTACAAAAGTATATTCCAATTAATTAACCAATAGTCAATCTAGCATATTTCACACTGTTGATTTTGTTGAAGAATCGGACATGTTAAAAATGGGAAAGTTTCTATTTCTATTCGAATTTCTTTCCAGGCCGTATGGAAATAGTTCGTTATCTCATTGAGCATGGTGCAAATGTTGATGCTGAAACCTCAGACAAAAGAACACCACTTCATTTCGCAGTTTACTTTGGTAAATTATTCACACATCTTCATCAAAAGTGTCCCTCTATATCGGAGTTTCTCTCATTATCTTTCCAGGCGATGTGGAAATAGTTCGTTATCTCATTGAGCAAGGTGCAAATGTCAATGCTGAACCAGACGATCAAAAGACACCACTTCATTGGGCAGCTGAATATAGTAAATCTTTCGTACAATATCCATTAAAAGTGTTCCTTTCCACTAGAGCTTCTTTCACTATCTTTCCAGACCGTTTCGAAATAGTTCGCTATCTTATTGAGCATGGTGCAAATGTTAGTGCTGAAGCCATAGACAGAAGTACACCACTTCATCGGGCAGTTCACTGGGGTAAATTTTTCATATATCCCTATTAAAAGTGTCCTTAGCATTGAAGTTTCTCTCACTACCTGTCTAGGCAAAGTGGAAACTGTCAGTTATCTTATTGAGCATGGTGCAAATGTGAATGCTGATGGCGAATATGAAGGGACTCCACTTCATTCGGCAGTAGCTGGCTATGGTAAAATTTTCATACATTTCTCTTAAAAGTGTCCCTTTCCTTTGGAGTTTCCCCCATCATATTTCCAGGCCATGTGGATCTAGTTCCATATCTTATTGAGCATGGTGCGAATGTTAATGCTGAAACCACAGACAAATGGACACCACTTCATTTGGCAGTTAAACTTGGTAAATCGTTTATAAATCTCCATTAAAAGTGTCTCTTTCCATTGGAATTTCTTCCATTACCTTTTCAGGCCGTATGAAAACATTTCAAAACCTTATTGAGCATGGAGCAAATGTTAATGCTGAATCCATAGACAAAACGTCACCACTTCATTGGGCAGCTAACTATGGTAAATCGTTAATACATCTCCATTAAAAGTGTCCCTTTCCACTAGAGCTTATCTCATTATCTTTCCAGGCGACGAGGGAATGGTGCGATATCTTATCGAAAAAGGTGCAAATGTTTTTGCTCAAAACGATGCTAAAAAAACACCCCGTCAAATAGCCGAAGAAAATAGTAAAATTTTACAATTTTGTATGAAATTTAATTATATTTTGTTAAATTAATATCGTTTTATTCTAATTTAGATCATCTTGATGTGGCCGAAATCTTGCAAAAAGCCGAAAAAAAACCAAAAAGCAAAATTTCAGAATAAAATTTCATTTTTTCGATAAGAAATAATATTGATTGACAACATGCAACTTATGACTATTTCTGGTCATTATAAAATCACCTCGAGAGGAAATACAAAACCAAATTGCCTCATAAATTTGCTTAGAATAAAAGAGTCCCATGAATAAGGTGGGATACAAAAAGTCAGATAATCATGAGACACGATTTATCTCACCTTTCTCTTGAGTCTTTTTCATTTCTATAAAAATGTTCGAGACACTATGGAACAAACTAAATTTTCGCAGATCAAGAATATCCTCGTGCATTCATATCATCTAAGAAGAAAATAGAACAGAATAAATGTGTAGCCTTTGATGAAATTTTCACATTTTTATTGAAAAATATTCGTTTAGCCTATAAATGACACTTCAATCTTTGGAATATTCTGAGTCCTTTGCATAGATGTCGTACGGATTCGAGATATCAAGCTTAAATCAAAATGTGCTTTATTTGAATGAAAATAAAATATTGAAATGATTGTAAAGCTAATCATGATTTTGAATGAATTTTAAAAAGTGTATTAATGAGTTCCGAGCCTTGAAAAATGTTTTTCTGATTTGGGCAGCGAGTTAAAATGGATAAAATGGATATTAAATGTGTCATTGTGTTGAAAGTGCTTGTTCGATGTTCGATGTTCATTCACTCTTAGATCCTCCAACGAAGCCGCGCATAATCTCAATCGGCAATGGGAATATGATCGTGGAGTTTTTCTCAGCGGCAATGCTGTGCAATGTTTGGAGATAGCGCAACTGCAAAGCGGCTGGAGACTTGCACATGATTTCCGACGCTTCTTGTAATGCTACTGACGATTTCATTTCTCCTTCGGCTGAAATGACCTTAGCACGAGCTTCGCGAGTAGCTTCAGCCTCGGCGGCCATAGCACTGAAATGACATTACGAAACATAAAATGAAATTAGAAATTGCCAAAAATTGGAAATCAAAAAGCCAACAAAAATAAATATGATTTTTTTTCTTCAAATGTAACCTACCGTTGCAATTGGGCAGGCAATCGGACGTCTTTCATCTCAACGCGCTCAACCTGAACTCCCCAAGGTTCGGTAGCATCATCAAGGGAGGATTGCATTGTGTGTGAAATTGCTTCACGTTCGGACAATAGTTCCGATAAATTCTTCGTGCCTAACACGTTACGCAGAGTGGTTGCTGCCAAAAGTTCAGTTGACTGAGAATAATTTTCCACCTGAATCATAGAGCAATAATTATAACATTTGTCGATAAATAAGATGGTAATCTCAATATGCAATGTTTTAATGTTTGAATTACCTTTATAACCGCTTTGAGAGGATCACTAATACGGTAGTACACAACAGCATCAACTGCTACAGTGACACTGTCCCGCGTTAGAACTTCCTGCGGCGGCACATTGAATGACACAGTTCTCAAATCCACATTACAGTAGTTATCGATACAGGGCAAGATGAAGAAGATTCCTGGTCCGCGAGCCCCACCCATTCTGTCGAGAAAGGAACAATTATTTTCACATTAGTCGATTAAATCATGATTCAAACAGATTTTGTTCTTTACTTTAAACGTCCCATGCGGAAAATAACGGCACGCTCGTATTCGGAGACGACTTTGAAGCAGACGAACAATGATAGAGGCATTGTCAATATCATCAATATCACTGAAAGGACCATTGCTACCGTTTCAACGACATTCGAAATGCTTTCTTGTGCTGAAAATGAATAATAATTAGAAAAATTGTCCGAGTTAAAAATTAATATCATTCACATTATTGTACTTTTGTTTAACGTTGTACGTGTTAAAAAAAACATTTCTGATAGCTTTGCACTGAAGCTTCCAGCAGATAAGCCATATTTCTGACTTTATTGCATTATAAATAATAACAGTTTCTTGCCAAAGTAATTTTATCAATTCCTAGAAAACATTGATATCAAATAAACATTTCTCGTATGATACCAAAAGAGTGCGCAAAACAAAAGCGATAATTCATTTGTCTGAAAATCGCGATACATTACTGCGATGGGAGCGGGAAAAATAAAATAAAAATCCTCGACATAAACAGTTTGTAGACAGTGACTGGTTGTTTACAGATTACAGACTACTACAGACATCATCATGATAGAAATATGTATAACACACACATTCATAACTAATTACTGACCGGCGATGATGAAAGTATTTTTAAATTGTGTTCATATAACTTTTTGGAGGTTATGCAGGGTCAGTGTTAAAATTGATATAAACCACGCCTTGATAGCCATTATTTACTATGATGAAAACGATTTTTTTCATACTTTGCTCATTAATAAAAAAAAATAATTGATTCAAAATATCGTTATTGATTGAACATACGATTTTCAGTTCCACCGCGCCGAATAAAATCATCATTGTTGTTTAAAGGATTTTCTTCGTTTGGCACCTGAACCACAACATCATTAAGTCTTGACATGTTGATCACTTGTTTCACACACGACCTCCAAAATACAACTGGATCCTCGCAAACAAACTTTCAATCTCGAGCGAAATCTATGCAAAAATGAAAAACGTGCCCAAAGCACATTAGACCGGGTTAGTATATTAGTGTAAGTCTGTTTCACCGAAACACAAGCCGAATACAATTTTGTTTATTAGATAACAAGCAGATGTTCAATGTGTATACAAATGATCTCACCGTCTAACTAACACACATACAAAAGATTTACCGAATGCTATTCAATTCTTAAAATATAATTTTTAGGCAGCAACACATATATTCGATCACATAAAGTTTATTTACGAAATGTGCTATTTTTATTGTAGAATTTCGACGACACTCTCGGAATTTTAAAAATAGTAAGAAGTATTTATATGGATTCACTTTAACAAATAACTTCCAAAAATGTTGATAACAAACAAATGGACGGAATGTCACGACACCAGCGTTCTTCTGGAATGAGAAGAACAGCAAAAGCAATACTAAAAGTGAAACACACATTCATTAGCACGGGTAGTAGCTCAATGGAAGACAACCAATACATCGGCAATTCCACATGAAATCAGAGAAGAGTTGTAATGTGGGGTATTCGAATTGGCTGAAAATTGGTTCGGAGTCTTGTTTTCGATAGGAAATGAGAAAATCAAAATCTTAGGGCTGTAAGTGACCACATTTCTGAGTTCACCCAGTGTAAATTTTGCAAAAAATTGAAAAAAACGAAAAAAAGGGTTTGCGTCAACTGAAATCTTACTGTGAAATAGTTGACACATTGCCGAAACTATGCTACCGTTGGAAAGGGAAACGATGCGGCTACAAAAACTGCCTAGTTACCCTTCCCCTATGACCCCATTTGAGCCACGAAAAATGGGTTCAAAGTATGAAAAGTGAAATATCTCAAAAGAGTGGTGTTTTTTTGACACGTTTTTTTACGTCAAAAGATAGCCCATGTCAAGCCGCTTCAGATAGAAAAATAAAATTTCGTGTGTAATCCCCATTCAGTTCGTGTATTTGGCCTCGGCAGGTGAATCATATGTCATTTTTCACCGTTTTTTGGGGAAAATGGTCGAAAATGGACTCCTACGACATTTTAATTGAGAAAACTGCTATTTTTTCGCCAAAATGCATGAAAATACGACCATTTGGACATCGATTTACCTCTATTAGGTCTGAAATCGGCATTGCTTAATGGAGCAAGCGAATGGTCAAAATC
>NW_022595262.1:930500-933693 GCF_009176505.1 Sitodiplosis mosellana | reverse complement strand
CGAACGAACGAACGAACAAAACAGTTTCTTTTTATGTTGACGAACACTCGAACAAGTGTTCGAATGTGTTCGAAGGCCAACACTACTTCAAAATCATATAGATTCAGCGAGAACACAGATATTGCAGGACTGTCAAGTTAGTTCATCCCTTTTGAATTTTCGATGATTTTATTTGTGAGTTTTTTTTTGTTAATTTTGATTGTTTATTTCAATTTTCATTAAGATAAATTTTCAGGTGTGCGTCCGCAAAATAATCGAATCAAGTTGCAGAAATTATCACATCAAAAACTCATATCATATAGAGTTCCTACCTGGCATTACGAGTAATTGATTTGTGAACATAGATAAGCAACAACGCTAATAAGAAGAAATAACAATTATTTTTCAACTGTCGGATATCTTCATAAAGAAGCATAGAATTAAACTAGTGATTAGTGACAACTCACAATTTTTATATAAGCTCAACTCCATTTCGATTCTGAAACAAGAAGATCGCTAAACTGAAATATTTTATTGAACAATAATGGAAAACTCGCAAATATATTCGCAAACATTTATTTTCTTTGCATTTTTTTATTCTCTCGTTATTTTATGAACAATTCACAATAAAAAACTGAAACTTATTATTTAAATATGTATAAATAATGTTAAGATCTTATACCTTCTGTTGTTTTCTATAGGTAATAACAAAGTTTGTCTTTTAAACAAAATTGATCTTGTGATAATTATCACAATAATAATATTTCATTGTATTCATATTAATTACATTACGCATATACAATATGTTACACCTGTATCGCACCGCATTTTGATTACTATATAAACTGTTCAATAAAGATCATTAGATCAGTCTTGTCCTAGACACCGAACCAATTCGTTGCCTAATCATTTTGTATATTATACACTTCTATGTATGACCTAACCACGACGTGACCACAACTATCCACATCTCATAGTGTCACATCTGATATCAAGATTATAAATAGGAAGCTGAATGAAGATCACGGACAGTTCTCAGCTCATCACCAACAATTATACTTCCTCTTCATTATTTCTATACTATATCTATTTAAATTTTATCAGATTCAACTCATACTTCAAATTACTTCGTTTCACATAACTTTACATGCTTTATGTTTAAATGTTAAAATTTCTCTTGGTTACTGGATTGTAGAAAATCGACATTGAAAAAAAATTAAAACCAATTTACTTCAATTTGATAGCGAATGTCATCGATAAACATAGCCTTCGCCGTCGTAATTATTATCTTCTTGACAATGGTAATATTCTTAATAAAAATTTTTACTACATTTTTTGCTTTTTTTGAATATGCGATCATTAGAATCTTATCTATGGCAAAATTCATCAATTGGTGAAATCCAAAAGCTCTGATTTAATCATTTGAAGCGATGATGGTTTTTGTCAATATTCGAAGTTCCTCTGTAGTTGCTTTCCTCTGTGAGATACAAGATTATTACATCTTCAAGATGTAATTGCAACGGTGTTATCAAAAGCGGGCACGGAAAGAGATTACTTTTGTTATGATCTTTTTCGCCATGGCTTGTTTTAGTTTCAACCCAAACTCGGACATTTTCGTGGATTACTGCTTCAGTTTCATATTTTACATAAGTTTTTCCTATGTTTAAGATATGATATTGTTTCAAGATGTAAATGAACTTGAATGCGTGATAATTCTGAGTGAATTACTAAATAAAAAAACACAATTCCGTTTTTGCTCTTGAATTGATTTGCAGCTGTCCTGGTGCCATCTTTTCCATGTAAGCTTTTACACAATCGTTGTCTTTGTTCCAAAATTGTGAGCTTGGTCGAGGAAGAGTTTTTTTTGTTGGTGATAATCGATTCACATCTGAGTCGTCCTACGGTTATAGTGAGAAACGATGAAAACATGATCTGTAAGCAGACAAATTCGAAAAAAAAAATTAATAAGTGAATTAGTAGTTCTTCAAAATATCTTGAAAATATTGTATAAAAAAATGAAAAAATACATTATATTAGGTACTGTAAACTTACATCGATATTAAACATCTTCCAGATTTCAATGTCCGCTGAATACGATTTCGATGACTTTCTTTTTTGCCCGAACTTGACGTGATTTCTGCATATACAGGTTCATTGCGAAGAGTTTATGTTCCATTGCTCAACCTATTTTAGGTATTAATATACCAAAAGATAACTCAGGAAATGCAGCGCCACCACGCGTTCCAACAGTCTACAATCCTAATCGACTGACAAATAAGGCGATGTTGGTTCTTGGATCTCGAGTGCAGAACATAGCCACTACGTAGAGGCCATACGTTTGATGATTTGTGGATGATGCAACTTTGCTCTAACGATTATGATTGATTTTCCTAAAGTTTCTATACATATTTCTATCGCATAATTGTTTTTTTAATCATTATGAACTTTTATCTAAACCGAAATATCTTAAAGAGCTATGTACTTTTTTCAATTTTGACAATTTAATACTAATAATGAATGTTGAGCTTTTTACAATCTTTTTTTCTTACTTCGTTTACTAGTTTTAAAATTTAGTGTAACTATAAGGAAAAATATCGCGTCACGACTTTTGAATTTAGTCTTCAAGTCAAGCTTTAAAGCGTTTTGCCGTCCAAAAGTCGTGACGCGATATTTTTCCTTATTGCAAATAAATTTTCACAATAGTGAATGCGAAAAACACTTTTGAACTTCGTTCCCAGAGATAAACCAGCGTCCTAGCGTCACTCAAAATGATATCAGTCATTTTGAGTGATAAATCCACGCACGGAGCGTCACTCCATTTCAACCTCGTCTAGAGCTTTTTCATCTGATTAATGTAACGCTGTTTGTTTTATACCAGAACCTAAATTAAAACGATTCAGAAATGCAAAAAAAGCTCAGACTACTAAAACCTATTCAAACAGAGGTCGGAATATTATCATGGAGAAACATAACATACTTGCACATTTCAATTTAATGATTGGAAATATAGACATTGTTAGTCTAAATATTCAAAAAGCCAAATGCGACATAGACGTAATTTCAAGTTATGGATATATTGGATGTAATCAGAAACCATATGTCATATTCAAAGCGCACAGCATTGAAAAAGAAGGCACCCTCATATTTCATAGCGATTGCACTTTTAATAGAAAGTATTTGACCTGTTCACCTGAACCATTTTCTCTTGAAATAG
>NW_022595262.1:913566-930490 GCF_009176505.1 Sitodiplosis mosellana | reverse complement strand
CATTCAAAGTTCTGTGGCTTCTCTCCACTAAGTTTCCTTGAGGCCTATACGGCGTAGTAAAGATTTTCTTGATCGCAAAAAGTTGCGTTAGTTGCTTTATGACATGTGACGTAAAACTACTCGCATTATCCGAGATAATTCTTGATGGAAAATTGTACCGACAAATTATGTGCGCCAAGAGGCAATTCGCAGCTGTGAGTGCTGAGCAAATCCTATATTTATAACAATCCAGCTCTTGGTAAAATAAAAGGTATTAATCAAATTTGTATGAGATTTTGGCTTTCGCATCAAATATTTAAACTTTCTTCATTTCAGTCAACTCAAAATAACTCTATCGAAACAAAGAATACACGTTAAATGGTAGACGCCAGTCACTTAACTACTGACCCCTTTATCTGCCCACTATAGTGGATCGCGTCATGCGTGGATGAATTTCCGAACCCTCAATATTTAAAGAGGTGCTATGTACTTTATTTCAATTTTGGCAATTTAATACTAATGAGCTTTTTACAATCTTTTTTTCTTATTTCGCTTACTAGTTTTACAAAGACGGCCAGCGGTTATCCCGCAAAGCACTTTGTCATTCCGTAGCGAACGGGAACTATTATCTAGTTACCCATTCCCGAAAATGCAACTTCGAGTTCAGTTGAGTTTCTATATTCAAACGTGACGTTTCCAAAAACCAAAAAATGAGTTCAATTTTTGTATCAAACACTTTGCTTGATATACTTGTGTGCAATTATGAGATTGGTGTACCACCATTCTCTATACCCTGTTATGCTCATCGTGAGATCACTAGTTTAACTCCTGCGCGTAAGTATTCCCATATAAGGACAAAATATATAGTGCAGTGAAAGTGAAAATCAATAAATCTGATTTTCGCTATGTACCGAATCATTTAGGGTTTTATAAAGTTTACGTTGTAGAACATGAAAATTCTACTTTTTTAAGTCAGGATGAAGTCTATGGGTTAGATGACTGTTTACAATTGATTGGTAATATTATAGGTTTTATCGCTTCGTTCATATGTCTCATGGATTTTGTAAAGTTTTTTAAAAGGAAATTAAATTGTTGTATGAAAGAATCATTATGTTTCGATTGACAGTTCACTGTGCAACATTGAGAAACAGCGGCAACACACGCTCGGACTCACCATAGTGAGTGTGAGTGTGTTCGTGAGTGTATGTTTGTCGTTGTAACACAGATTTACACTGATAGGGTTACACGGACAAAGTCTTATTTCACCTTGAAATTAACACAGTGCCAAACCACATACACGGAGTTTTTCGATACGCATAAACAAATTGTGTGCTCTAACCTTGATGCTACGGATGGATATTCCAACGACGAAATAGCACTTGTGTTTGAAGAAAAATATGTGTTAGCGTACAGTGTAATTCAAGATGCGCGAAAGGAAAAATTTACACCGTCCGAACAGATTCCAACGGGATCGCAAGCCCCAGCGCAACACATTGTTAATCGAAACCATTCCAGTGTGCAATTGCCATCGATTCAAATGCCGAAATTTTCGGGCAAACATACCGATTGGCCGAGTTTCAACGACGCATTCACTCGTTTAGTGCATCAAAACCTCGAATTAGATGCAATTCAGAAATTCAAATATTTTAAACAAGCATTACCACCGAATCACGGTAGAGACAATCATGAGATGCCGTTAACCGACGCTTTCTATCGCACCGCGTGGGATTTGCTCGTTCGACGGTACAACAGTCCACAAATTCTGTACATGCACCACTTGAACACACTCTACGCGTTGCCGGTGCCACAAAAGGAACGTGCAGTCGACATCAAGTCGGTGTTGAACGCAGCAAATGTGTGCATAACGGCATTTCGGCGTCTAAATATTCCAATCGATGACTGTGACCATTGGATTGCCCATTTGATTGCGACCAAATTGCCAACTGAAACTCATCACGATTGGGAACATCACTGGGGCAGCCACAGTGAAATTCCAACATTTTCTGACCTTGAAAAATTTCTTAATGACCGTTTATTCACTTTAGATGCGATTGAGAGCCGAAGTACCGTACACTCGGTGTCAATGATGAAAACTGTACACTTCCAACATGTTTGTGTACGCCTACTTTGCATGTTCAGAGCTTTTTATATTCATCATACTCGATTGAGTGACATCTGTGTTTAGTAAGCGGGACCTTAGAGCTTATGACTTTGTTTTGGCTTTGTCACGTGAGTGCATCCAAGCGAGACTCGAGTAGAGGTTCTTTCAGCTATGGTTATAGCCAATGCATGCAAGAACAATGCATTAGGGGGCCAGCAGTACATGTAAGATCGCTCAAGCTGATCGAGCACGAGCGAACAGGTTTCGGTTTTGTTCTGGCACAATGATGGGCAACTCCAATAGAATTATGCAAATGAGCACAATGCGTTTCCGAAAGGAACGGTTCAGGTAGTACTGAAGCAGAGAAGACCGTTAAGGTTTTTGGAAGTTTTTCTTGCTTTAATTGTGGAATAAAATCGAAAAGTGTTGAAAAAGTGAAAATTCTAAGTGTTTTCTTTAATCAGCTAATATTTTTAGCTGTCCAAATGTCCGCCCCTCTAATGTTTGTTTGCGGACGTACGATTGAAAGTGATTTTGGCTGCGGTACACAATTAGTCTACTGCAGCGATCATGAGCAACATCTTCAAGGTATGTATTTCGAAAACGTTTGCACTTTAAAGTGAAGACTTAAACGACGATTGTTTGGAAATTAAGTTCAAAGAAAGAGATTAATATTTATATGTGGTCTATCAAAGCAGTAAAAGAATTGCAAAAGACGTCGATACGAATGCTACCTCTGCAAGTAGTTAGAAAGTGTTTCAAAATTTAAAAGAAAAAGAAATAAAAAAGTAATTTGAACCGTCATAAGAAAACGCATGGCCAATTTCTTTGTTCAAAATGAAAATAACGGTACGATAACGTTAAAGCAAAATAAGATTCATTTTAGTTCTAAGACTTTAGATAAAAGAGAGTCAAAAAGATAGCTATTCCGAGAATACGATCGCCGGAATGTATGAGAGCTATTTTTCCGATGATAAACCGATTTTTTGTATGTTAGGCAAAGAAGATGACAATGTAAAGGAAACTCCTCAAACAAAACTAATTTATTTGAATCCACCGGTTATATTATACACACGAAAGTTTCTTGAGCGCGATGAACCAAAATAAGATGACACCTCATAATGGTGTCCTAAGCCCAAGTATATATCGAGTCATTTATAACGCGTGATTAGTCAAGACACTAAAGATAACAATTCATAAAAGGAACAATGACAAAATTTAACCTTGGTCGTTTTCGTGGGAGTTGTCTGTTCATTTGGGGAAGGTGATAAATTAATAACGTATATGAAAAAGTCTACCCAAGATTAGACTATAATTCAATTTGCGCTCGACAAAGGGATTAAAGATAAAATATTATGGAAAAAACTTTTCACCTACTGCAAACGTCGACGATTCGAATGCTATTTGTGACAATGGAAATAAAGCGTATGTTTTGTCAAAATCATAGACTTAAACGACGATTGTTTGGAAATTAAGTTCAAAGAAGAGGTTAATATTTATATGTGGTCTATCAAAGCAGTAGAAGAACTGCAAAAGACGTCGATACGAATGTTATCTCTGCAAGTAATTAGAAAGTGTTTCAGAATTCCATGGAACATGGAAGTTACTAGCAATTTGATGTTTATTCCAATTTCAGGAACATTCATCCAACAAACGGCCTTAAAGCCGATGAAGGTCATTAACACAACATTGCGACGGCGCATGGGGGAAGTACAAGCTAAATTTATTTACTAAAAAAGCTAACAAACATCAATGCTGATTGCCTCGAGCACATTTTCACCTCACAGATCTCTTGAACGTTGCCGACTGTAAATTTTAATATATCTCAAGTCATATCAAAATCACAGACTTAAACGACGATTGTTTGGAAATTACGTTCAAAGAAATAGATTTATAAATGGACTTCTCTCACGAATCGTCATACTGTACACATCGAATGCAAAATATTGGCCATCATCGCATTCGGACATGCAATATCAGCGAGTGTCAAAAACCGCGTTTTAAAAAGGAATTTGCAACGTACTTCAATGAATTAGGTTAGTAAACTGTGTTGATTTCATTCGATTATCATAAGAGATAATTCCAATTTTAACGGTTTTCTCTCATAAAAATTACTGTGAAATTCCTCCTGGAAAAATCATGAAACATCTCTATTGCTATCACACACCAATTAATTCAGTTTATTATCATTCAGGCATCGGAATTACTCTTGATTTGATAAGTGGGGTTGAATATGGACCATATCATAGTGTAAACTGCACTGGAATATCCGGAGAATACGCTTGTGACGCCAAAATCGGCAAAGCTAGACGCCGAGGCGATCACCTCATAATCCATTTAGACCACTACCATGAAGACACCTTCATGGTAAAGGGGTGTGCAATATAGATTTGATGTAGGTTGTTGTTGTAGGTTCCAAAGTTCACCAGCCAACTACTGCTACATATAATCCGAACAATGATGATAACAATGAAAAAGTGTTGTTGTTATTTATTCATAATAGACATTGGATGGATTTTGAACTGTGTATCACTGTTCCCCTCTCTTGGAAAAGTGCACGAAGATAGCAGCAATCGATTGATTAATGATCAACGTGGGTATATAAGGGAATGTTGTTACAGCACAAAGTCATACAACGACTGGTTGCGACCAAGTAAAGAAGTACATAGATCACCTTCCACAGTAAAATGTCTCGAATGGTGATGTCTTCTGGTTGCAACAGGGAGTACCAGCTGCAGAATTAAAAAAATGCAGAGTGGGAAGTTTAGCTGTATCCTTTGATCAATCAATCGTGTTGTTGCAAAATTCGCAAATACATATTGTGTGAGTGAGTGTTATTAAAATTCAATCAATTTTTTCGTGGTGGATTATGTGTGTGTAGTTCTAATCTGTTTGTGTTTTTTTCTCTCCTTGTTTCTTGTGTAGTTTCATTGCTGCTTTCATCAAACTTGAAGTGAAATAGTGGCCAAGATCAATAGCAGCAGATTTAGATTGATAGCTCTAAGTAAAATTTTACAAAATTTGTGTAACTGATTGAATGTTCTACGAAGTATCATGACTGCAAGAATAGTTGTACTATTCTTGCAGTATAGGACTCTATGTTATTCGATCATTCCATTTTTGGAGTGTGTTTGAATTTTCGCCTTTTCCTTCATTAAAATTTGAGTATTCATATTTTCAATATTGTAACGGCACATATATGCCGATTATGCTTATACTTCAATAAAGAACTCAGTCTTAAAGCAGTACTCAAACCGTGCACACGTTCATATCATTTACTCCTTTCAGCGGACCTGCCGCTAACGGTACATAAGGTAGTATCCAATTACATTAAATAGCCTCCCAATTATTCTATATTAGCGAGCCGACACTAAGAGCCACATAAAAACATAGTGAAATAGTGAAAAAAAAACTACAGCTAATAGTCAAAAACAGTCGACGATAATAAGATAATCGATAAAAATTAATCGAATAATAGCAACGAGTTGAACATTTAAAAAAAAATCAAGAGGAAGAACAGTGCAGTATATGTGTAATACGAATAAAGTGCGAAAAAAAACAAAGCAAATGAACATTCCAGTGTGTTATACTGCACTGAAAGCGAAAACGTATATCATCATCACACCTGAAGTCTACAATTAAATCCCATCAAAGCAGTAAAAAAAAGTTGCAAAGGACGTCGTTACGAATGTCATTTGTGCAATAAGTTTAGGTTGGATGAATGAGAGTAATTTTTTATGGTTTTGTTCAACTTAACGAATTAGAAGATTTAGAGTGAATATATTTTCGGATTGAATACTTTTAATTCAAAAAAAGGATTTTTTAAAGAGGGGTTGCGAGTGTGAGCTGTCATTCAGTGACGAAATAATAGAAAATAATTAAATTTTTAATTTTGAAAAAAAGTGACTGTTTTACATTTTTCCACTCACGCATCGGGCAAACTTCGGCGGTAACAAAAGCATCCATCCCCAAATCTGTGATCGCAGACACTGTAAATAAAGAGGAAGAAAAGTTAGTGAAAAATATATAAAACATATAAACATGTGTATGTATTGAGATTTTGAAAGAAAAAAAACTGAAATATCGTTGAATAATTTTTTCGAACAAATCGTTTTTGTATGGTTTTCATCTTCATGTTTGAAAAACTTCACTAGACTAGGGTTATTCGCAGGCTTTGTTATGCGCCAAATCCATCACGCTGAATAAATTCATGCGATAGATTTATGCGATAAATGTGATGCGCTCGCTTTGCGGTGAACGAGGTATGTTGCTTCTCACTACCGCTTAGCGATGCGTTCACTGCAAAGCATGAACGTTCATGCGTGAACAACTGAAGAGCAACAGACTTCGTTCACCGCTTATTCGGATGTTTTTCTTACGTTTTTTCACGAAGATAATACAAGACGAGCGTCAATTGTCTTTAGTACTTTTGTAAAAAACAACAACTTTTTACCAGTCATTAGTAGTGCTGTCCAAACTATTGACCAGTTGGCCACTTGTGACCACGCGAAGAAAAATAGTGGCCACGAGTCACGGAATACATTCCGTTTGAAAATTCTCAGAGCGTGTTATGAGCTAATGTCAGCAGCACTAACTGACGTCAGCTGCTGACGAGTATGCGTTGCGTTATTGTAACGCATCCACAGTACAAAATTCATATTGCTCTCTAGATTTGCCAAGTCAAATTTGAGGATCAGCTTCAATTTTGACTTGGCAAATCTAGAGGGCAATATGAATTTTGTACTGTGGATGCGTTACAATAACGCAACGCATGCTCGTCAGCAGCTGATATCAGCTCTGAAAATTCTTCATTTGCAAAACGAAAACGGCAGAAAGAGCAATAACAGTGGCAATGACAATATAGAATCAATAATATTGAATTTTCGTCACTACGTTATTTTTTTAAAGTAAAAATTTGAAAAATTCTCATAATGCTCTCAGATTATCCTTATTCATAGCGAAATTTATCACATGCATGTTTGTTTCGTTTGATTAATTTTTGTCAATTTTTGAACCTTGTTTGTATATATACAAACAATGTTATAACATTGATGCGGTATTATCACATCTTCTCGATACCTTTGTACCGTTTTGAACTCACTTGGAATTTGATAAATATTTCGTAGATAAACGAAGAAATTGGTTTGCCAAATGAAACGAGTGATAGACGTTTGTTATCTGTTTACAATTTGTTCAGTACTCAGAGATTCTGTACAAAATTCCGTTGTTTGTTCGGTTCCACATACATTTTTGAAGCTTCATTTTCTAGTTTCACACGCCGTAATACATTATCACAACAACATTTCGGCACCCGAGTTGAATAAATTCATAGAAAGTAGAGAATGCTACCCATCCCATTGATTATTGGAAATAAATAATTTTTAATTGGTATTTGCTGTATTTTTTTTTATTCATTCAAAAAACATGACCATTGGTGACCATTGGTTCGATCTCGTGGCTAAAACAAATTGGACAGCAATGACACATACAACGTTGTTCTCCAACAATGCCAAAGACATCCAATCGTTTTCTTTTTATAGTAACGAGAAAAACCCATAAAACGTATTATCCGCTCAACGCTGAATTGTGTCACTTTTGCTCGTAAATTTATTTTGTTTCTCTTGCTCAAAGTTTTCTGTCTGTGGTAGTTATTTTTTTTTATAAGTCTATTTCTCATTTTCACCGTGTCGTTTAAACTATGTTCCACCATTCCAAAATTTATGCTCCATTTTTCGATAATTCAAGTCAATAAATTGTTAATTTTTCCATTTTTAGATTTTCTTTTAAAATTTGCTTGGGAGAATTCGATCGAGATTTTAACGGTCGATATGAGTGATCATGGAATAATCAACACATGGCAATTTTAATATTTCGAGATTTTCGAGAAAAAATACAAGCGTTCTTTGCGTTCAATTTCGTAGAAAAAGTTACACATGTGTTGAACACATTGTGTTGAAAAAAAGAAGATAAAAAACGTAGATTCACATTTCTTGAACAAAATTTGAACATTAAACCATGTATTTTCTAGCCACTCAAAAAATATTTCGTCTATAAAAATATCAGACAGTTTTACAACAAACGTAAAAAGTAAATTTTTTTCAAGTGAATATTCACAATAGTCAAGCTAAAAATGGAAAAAAAAGTTCTCTACATACCTCTTGCATTATTACGCCTTATTAATTCAATGTATCTTCAATTATTCTTTTCTTTTTTTTTAACGTAAAAACAGTCACCACAAAAGAAAACTAAATAAAGTAACGAAAGAATTGCAAAAATATTCTTCTAAGCAATGATAATTTTTTAATTTCTTTTTTTCTGAGCCATCGTGAAAAGTTGTTCACGACTAAACTCTCTGACAGACAACTCACAACTGAAGTCACAATGTGAGCTCTATGGTGTAAGTAATAATGAGTGGCAAAATATGTACGCCTTGTCGATGTGTGTTCGTGTGTGGATACGTTCATATGCGAATATGTGTTCGCAGTAAAGCAGGCTAAAGAGAGTCAGCAAGTGAAGCTTATATATTTGTCTCGTTCATACCTGCTGCTAGGGAATTGAAATACATAGCAGCGGCTTTACCTAGATAAAGAATATGCGGATTTGTAAATCTCCATGTACAATTGTACATTACCGGCAACGCATTACACATGTGTATGTACAGTGTACACGTACAGTGTGTGTGAATGCACATATGGTATTTTTTCGAGATTTTCGATTTTTCTTGCTTTGTTATCTCTTTTACGTTTCTTCGGAACCTATTTCAAATGTGACTATTATTATTCCTTTGGAGAACAACACATATTACAATTCGTTGAAGATTTATCCGTAAACAGCCAAACAGCCAGTATGATTTTAGATGAGTAACAGTTTTTGAGTTTGGATAGGAATAATATCTCAAACGGCAAAAATAATCTACATACACGGACCTAAATAATAAAAATGCCTGAACGATGAAGCAGCAATGTCTTATGAGTTTCAAACTGAACGGAAAAATTATGAAATTACGATCACATATGCGCATTACTTCTTCGCACCGAAAATGTTTGGTGCAATGGAATTCAACACTAAATGACCAAATGCAAATAAATTCGGAAATTCTTATCGCAAACTTCTTCCATTTATTTATTTATTTTTTTAAGAAGCAAAGTCCATGAGTTCAAACTAACGAATGTGCATAAAACATGCACACATGACCCTAATTGCTTCATTTTCACATTTGTTGGTTTTTAACGTTGAATTTAGCATTTTTTATGGTTCATAGAGCCCGTATGACGTTTTCACATTGCAAATGATGGGATTTCAAAATGTTACACATAGTAACAGAATTGTCTGCAGAAGACTCATTTAGAAGAGGTTACTATTCAGGTAGTTAGAGAAGGATGTTGATAAGGTAGACAGGATAATGTGTAATATAAAAACTGAAATACCATGTTTGTATTTTTCTTGTTCCAAACAGTCAAGTCAAACAATTTTTTGTTATTGTAAAAAATGGAAATTGGCTTTTGTTTATTTTCTCGTTTCAACACTATTAACAAAGAAAACATTAGTTTCACTGTTTATTTCGTGAAACACCTAAAATATATGATTTATTTTTAATTCAATGTTAACAATTTATGTCGCCAATTTATCGAATAAATTCACTGTTATTTCATTTAATTGCAATTCCTAACAATAGGCGTCATTTTTTATGTTAATCAGAAGAATTTTTTTTCTTCAAAAATTGCCGACTATAAGCGCATAATAAATGAAATAAATATAATTTAAAACAGATTCAAATATATATTGAACATTGTTCATCCACTTGGATAGCATTGTTAGAAATAATTTTTTGTTTTTTTTGGCTACATTTTAAATGTATGTATATGTTAGAAAATTAGGTAAATAACGAATTGAGCTTATGAATTGTACGCTATCAATGCTCTTTTGAAGGTCCTTAACATAGATCGAGATGTAGAAAAAAGTTTTTAACGTATCATTGGCCACAATTTATAATAAGCTAAGGCAAATACCATGAATCCTATAAGTTTTAGTTTTACTTTTTTTTCTCGAATGATACGCTTTAATGTTATTTTACTATGTAAAAACATATTTTCGCAGAGAATTGGTTCAAAATTGAATTGAATTTCGTTTGTATAACAAAACATGTAATAATTTCATTTCAAATAATTTAACGGCTAGCGAAAAATTTACATTAGTGGTTAATTCTGATCAGTTTTTGAAACTAATTCATTGTGGCCGATAATATCCAACATTTGGAAATAATACTCGACCCGTAAAAAACCATTGAATTTTTTTTTTCAATTTGTCTGTCGACTCGTTTGATGGCTGCGTTTCTGAGCAGATGATTTGCTCTTTTTCTCCCCATAAATGAAGTCCATCAGTTCGTTGTTTGACAAAATGACACGTTCCTTGCTGTTTTCAGTGCGTTTGACAATCAAACCACGCTTACACAAGTAGTACGAATAGATGTTGTTATTTTTTCGTGCTTCCCTTGCGATACTCACCATTTTGCCGTAGAAACGTGTCGTATGCAAATTGATGAAAATTTTTGTCGGCTTTTCATTTGGTGGCAATTTGAACAAATCGTTTGTCCACACATCTCTTGTATGCGCGCTATTTTTCACCATTACCTTGGTTTCGAAGTTCCGAAATTTAACAATCACCTGCTCAATAACACCATTCGTACGATAGATACGAACGATATCACGATGTGATACATTTACCTTCAGCTGTTTGCATAATTTCAAGAACATTTCTGTCAAGTCTTCATTTCTCAAACGAGGGAATCCAAGCACAGAAAGATTGTTGTCCAGCTGATTCTGTTGCTCGAGTTCGGTCATAAGTGATGGCATCGATGAAACTCGGAATGGATTGCGATGTGAGTCGACGGATAGAGAACGTACTTGATCCACTCTGTCGGATGTATTTGATATCACAGATGCCGCACGAGATGTAGCACGGCTGTCCGGCTCTTTGACCTGTCTCTTCTCCATGATTCGGTTGAATTTTCGCTTCATCTTTTCGATTAGAGATGCAATGAATGTGTCAAATTGTTCGCTGTCATCGTAGATTGTGTTCTTGAAATTGTAATTCGTGAGCACGAGTCCATTTCCGAAGACGACCTGTGGATATTAGTTGGACCATATATGTTGATATAGGTATTAGGGAGCATTAATGCCAAAAATTAAATCAGAAAAGGTTCCGTACCTTCGAGTTGAAGAATTGCTTCTTTAATCGTTCCGAAAATTCGAAGCAGTGATAGTTCAATGAGTTTGTGCGATGCTCATCCTTTTCATGAACCACCAAATCGATCAAGTTTTTCGTTTTGAAATCGCATTTTGAGCACGGAAAGTTGTACCGATGACTTTCAATGTGGTGGAAAAATTTCGTGCCATCAACTTTGCATGAACAATGATCGCAAATGACATATCTAGAGCAGAAAAAATGAAACAAAAGAAATAGTCTCAAGTCTCAATGGTTGAAAAAATAAATATGCATCATACATACGCGCTTTGACCATCAAAATATTCGCTAGAGATCGTTTCACCGTTATGTTCTGCCGTTTGATGCACTTCCATTTCATGTTGTGTCTCCAAAATGATGTCGCAACGACCGCATTGTCGTTTCTTGTGAATGTCAATAGCAAACAGTTTTCCCAAAATACCAACCGATAAACGAGCCGGATTGAATAGTGTTGATTGAAATAATCCATCATGTTCAGCTGCAAAGTGAGCAACTATTTCATCGCCGTGGTATTGACATAAGCCACATTTCTTACGGTCAGCTTGTGTAACGACTGCAAATGGCTCGTCTGTGTGATTATCCTGGTGATGCTTAACCATTTCTTGATAATTGCAAACGAAATTACAATAGAAACAAGCCAACGTGCCGGTAACATAAAACCAAAATGGTTTCACATTTTTCAAATCGGTATGGCCTGAAAGCCAATGACCATAAACATCTTCAATTGTTCCGCTATTCGATTCGTTGGCATCGTTTGAATCCGAACAGTGAACACAATAGAATTCCATATCTTCCAAAGATGAAGTTTCCTCTTCTTTACCTGGGCAATAAAGCAAGAAATGAACATTTTTATTGTTTGTCTTACACATAGTACAAAATAAAATTTTAATACCCAAATTATTATCGTCTTTGTTTATTTTCCGTTTTTTGGTATCTCCCTCATTGTTATCGCTGTTGCCTTCACTGTTCGTGTCATGTTTTCTTTTCAGCGTACATCCATCATGAGTTGATTGAGATGATGTCGGACTTGGATTCTCAACTTTTATTTTGACGTGTGAAAAAGAATCGTTTCCATCAGGCGGTTGGCTCACCGTGGACTCTGATGTACGTCTAGAACGAAAGGGATTCGAACTGCTTCCAGTCGCCTCTTTTTTTATATTTTCGATGGGAAATATACCATTTGGCAACTCATCGATATCACTTTTGTGATGTTTTTTTCCAAGGCGTCGGCTAATGTCAACTGGCCGTTGTGCTGTTATGTGCTTGGACTTTTTCGAATGTGTTGATAGTTTTTTCGTCTCATTCCGAACCATTTTCTGTTTGAAATTTTTCTCTAGTTCCTCGGACGGTTCACGAGTACCACGTAACCGTATTCCGGGTCGTTCACTGTCATTGCGGTAATGTACTTGTCCTACGTTTATCAATTCAATGCAACAAAATAAAAAAATAACATCATTAAAAAATTTCATCTTCTATCATTTACCTTGATTACTTCGATGACCTTCCGTGGCCAACGACTCAATCTCAATTCGGTCGTACACTTCACTTAACCTAAAAAAAGTTGTTTGCTTGATTCAATATATGCATTCGATTGGATGAAAATATGCCACAATTGTCCTACCGATTGTTTGTCAGTCGTAAAAATCGTTTTCTGAACTTCCTATCAAACGATGAACCAGATCGCTCAAACTCCTTTTTGATGCGCCACAGCGAAGCTGATGTGTGCCGCTCAATTTTCTCCAGCAAATCATTCAGCTCCACTTTCCAAGCCTTCATTTTTTTTTTATTTCTGCGAATGAATTGAAATTGTGTTCCATAAAAAAGCAAATTGATAATTGAAAATAAAATGAAAATTGCACAAAAATGACGAAAAAAGTGTATTTCATGAAATAAATATAACTTTATTAATGAGCATAATGTTTAGCATTTGACTGTGGCATCGGAAGCCATTTTATGTATGTGTGACTCTGATTTTGCATATGATATTTCACTTGATGTTTTATGCACAATATTTCCACAATTTTCACATACATTTTAAACCTTTGCTTATTCAAAACGTGAACTGAAGACACGGGATCAAGTGGAAATTAGATTTTTTGCTCGCACTTTATTTCTTTATTCTGCGGAATTAATTTTATTGTAATTATTTGACACAGTGTAAATATGGTTAAGCCGCTACACAAGGGTTTGAATACAAATGATTGATATGGCAGTATCTGTCAACTATGTCTACGAATGTAAATGTATTGGCGCATATAACATGACACAAGTAGTTTCCGACGCATGCACAACAGAAGATGAGTGAAAAGATTCTTTTGTGTGGTTAGGTTTTGTATATGAAAAACTTATGATTCTTGCACACTCATAATTGCCGATGCTTTTGATGTCTGTATTAACGTCTTCGCAAATGTCATTGCACTTTGGTCAACAATTAGTTGATGATATCAACTTGAATCTGATTTACGCTTTGATATCAATAAATCTAATGACAGAAGATTATTTAAAAAAAAACAACAATTGAAAATCATGATTAGGACAATTATTAAATCCATTTGTGTTTATTTTTTTTCATTTTGAAAAGTATCAGTACAAACAATCAAGGAAAATAGGCTTCAAAATGAAAATATTCCAATGGGAATTTGGTGCACTTCAAATTTGCGCTTATTTCGGAGCTAAAATTAATTTTTGTTTTATTGATAAATGAGATTGGATCAAGTTTGGTATTGAAAGCCTGATGCATTGTTTTTTTTTTTTTATTTCAGATCACGTTGGCTGTGTCGTTCCTTTTTAATTTTCAGCAAAGAATCGATGAATGAGTCAAATTGCTTGCTATCGTCGTACTTTGTATTCAACATATTTCGCTTTGTGAGCATCAAGCCATTCCCAAAAACGACTAAAGTCTTGAGATAATCTCGTTTCAAGCGATTCTTAAACTGAATGCATCGATATTCGAAGCTGTCGATCAAACCGTGTGTGTTGTCATGTTTGACGAGCTCTATCATGTCAATTGTGGTGAAATCGCAACGATGACATTTGAAATTGAACACATGATTTTCGATATGGCCCAAATACAAATTCCGATCAACTTTTAAATGGCAGACACCGCACACTAGATGACTGTGATTATCGTAAAATTCCTTAACAGTCATTTTGGTTGTTTTGTGACATTTGCTGTGGTGGTCTCGTAGATCACGTTCCGTTTCATAGACTATGTTACAATTGCCACATTTTTGCTTCTTGTGCACTTTACTCTCGAGATGTTTTTCCAATACTGTGCCGCCCAACTGATGGGGAGTGTAGAAACTGCGGAGTTTGCGAAGAGACAGTGTTTTCAACACCACTCTATGCATAGTATGAAAGTGAGCAATGATGCCCGAACCATAATATGGACACAGTGCGCATTTCTTGTAATCATTTTGATTAACGATGACAAATGGCTCAGCACGATGACACTCCTTGTGATGTTTGATCAATTCGTGGTAGGTTGCAATTGTTTTGCCATTGCAATGATAGCAGGCGGCGTACTCAATCACAAAATACTGGAACGGCTTTGCTGGTTCTGTATGATATGATAACCAATGTGAATAAACGTCTTTGGGGGCGTTGAACGATTCAATCCAATGGTTTACATCGTGGCAATGTGCGCAACGGTACTTGATTGTCTCGGTGATTTGTTCGGAGTTCTTCGGTTGACATTCTTTGAGACAAAGAGAAATATAATTAGTTGTTTCGATAATTTATTCATTGTACAAATCAACGTTACCTTCTGTCATCATTTTTGACGAATTTTCAGTTGTGTTTCGATTTTGGGCCGATTTTACTTTTGTACTACTTCCATTGTCCATTGGAGTTTTGTCACTTTTCTTCATTGATACGCCACTAATCGAGAGTGACCCAGATTTATCCTTGGTTATTGTCACCTGTTGGCTCATGCCGGCCGGCGATTGCTCAAGCACTGCCGTAATTGTCATCTGAGATTTCTTGGCACATTTTTTGGCCGCGCGGCGAGAAAGTTTTGTTGGTCCAGTCTTCGTGCATGATGCACTCTTCGATGACATTTCCACACTAACAACGAGCGACGACTCATCGTCATTGTTATCATTCTTTATATTTGTAACATTCACATCGATGACTGGCTTTCCGCCACCATCTTTGCCGAATACATCGGACGTACATCGTTGCAATAAGTCAATGATTTGTTGTTTATTCTTCATTTTTTTGCTGTTCTGCATTTCTTTGGGCACCATTTTTTCCTTGATCAACTTCTTTGCGGCTTCAGTAAATTCAGCCAGTTCTTTTTCGTAGTTTTCGTTCAAAGTTTCATTACCCCCCTGGTCTTTGTCCATTTCAAAGTTTGCATGGAATCGATCAAATGTCTGGCCCAAACTGAAATGTCAATGAATTTCGATCAATTTAGAACACAACAACTTGTGTTGAGATTAGAATTTTCAATCGAAAATTAACCTTTACCTATCCATAATCAACTTGATGAACGCATCGCCATCGATGCTGAATCCAGATTGAACACACTTCCGGCAAAATTGCATAAACGTTGCTGCTGTTTCTCTCTGAAATTTATCTACCACATGACGCACACACTTTTCCCATTCGGTATTACTTTGATCTGGATCTGAAACAATATAGATTGTCAAAAGAATGTTTGACGTTTCAATGCGATGCAAATTATGAAAGAATTTCGTAACGATTTATATTATGGAGCGGTCTAAGAAATTCTGACAATATTTTTAATTTGCAAGAGCAAAAGATGACAAAGCAAGCAACTATTTAGAGAGTGATAATCCAAAATATTATTGTTACATTGTCAATGAATGGGCGCCAATGTGACAGATAGTTTGATTTCAAACAGAACATGGTTTTGGCGCTTCATTCGGGGAATTGTGAAATAATTTAATTAAAGTTATGAAATAAAGTTGGTTTTTTTGCTTATTAGATGCAAACATCTCCTATCCATACTTTCAATCACACAAACACGACATTTTTCAGTGGACATTTGCATGATGCACTTTATTATTCAATCTTACCCTTTACGTTCATTTCACAATTTTGTTTTTACTTTTTTCCGCTACAATTTTACAGCTTTTATTCCAATGCTTTTCCAATTATTTTAGTCAAATTTTTATACAAATAATAAAGTCTTCAAAATGTCATTATTCTCTTTACAAACACAATACTTCGCTAACAATATATCATGTGGTCGCAATCGAACTGCGAGCTACTGTCATCGGCTATTGAAACACAATTACCTTGTAGCTGCGAGATATAGTCACAGAGCGTGAGTGGCGAAATAGTTGAGATGAAGTGGTACGAAAGAAATTCAGCAGACGCTTACGTCAAAAAGCACCGTTAGAGCACAACAATAAAACATAGGCCATTTGCATTGAAACTTAAACGCACATCACAATACATGTGCACCCAATTTTTGATTTACATTCAATGGGATAACATCGACTTTTACTGAATTTTTTTTTCTTTTTCAAAATAAAAAATAGACACAAAGCACATTTTTACTGCTTTTTAAAGGCTCATTACGGATCCTCCTTTAAAATTTACAAATCGCCAATAAAAATGACAAAACGGCAA
>NW_022595262.1:892224-908566 GCF_009176505.1 Sitodiplosis mosellana | reverse complement strand
TTGCCGTTTTGTCATTTTTATTGGCGATTTGTAAATTTTAAAGGAGGTTTTGTATTTAATCCCTTTTTAAAACCTCAAAAAATTGACACTTTTGTATGGGAGGTACCTGTAAATCGACTCCGATTGGCTTCAAACTTTCTGAGATTTCATTTTTTGGGAGCGAAATAAGATTCTGAAAGTTTGAAACCAATCGGAATCAATTTACTCGAAATTTTGACTAAAATTACCAATTTTTGGACAATTTTGTATGGGAGGTACCCGTTAATCGATTCTGATTGGCTTCAAACTTTCTGAGGTTTCATTTTCCGGACAAAGAATAAGATTCTGAAAGTTTCATGTTGATCGCATTTGATCGCATTTGATCGCAGAAGTTTGGTTTTTGGCCCCCAATTTTTGTCGACATTTTCTTGGAAAAAATTAAGGGCCAAAAACCAAACTTCTGCAAATGCGATCAACATGAAACTTTCAGAATCTTATTTTTTCTACAAAAAATGAAACCTCAGAAAGTTTAAAGCCAATAAGAATCGGTTTACGAGCACCTCTCATACAAAATTGTCGAAGTTTTAGTTAAAGTGACCGATTTTTCACTTTATTTTCATTATTATATTTTCACTGCCTTTATTTCAAGAAAATTCACAAAAAATAACCAAAAGTAGGGTAGAGGTTTGTAGGTTGAACCATGATGTGCTATTTTGTCCACAACATTTTTTTAAATGAAGATATCTTGGATTCATGGATACCGTTGGAAAGAAGATCTAAAGAGCTCACACTTTGCCAAAGAAACTTATCCGATTTACTTGAAAAAGAAATTTTTTAAACCAATTTTCCTCACAGGCTTCAAATCGAGAAAAAAAATTTAGGCTTGTAAGTTGAGCCACCGTAAAAAAATCACTTGAAATGTGACAAATATCAGCCAAAGACGCCTGAATTGCCAAAATTTTAAATTATAGTGAATTTTCATATGTTCTATGGGCTTCAGATACAAATATCAGTGAACATAGTATTAAAATGAGGAAAATCCTTAGTATCATCATCAAAATCGTAATTTCACTGAAATATATTAAAATGCTTTAAAATTGATTCTTTTTCCGCTTCAAACAGAAAATAATCATGAAAAAAGCATCAAAATACAAACTCAAGTAAATAACAATGGTATTTTGCCTACATTTTCAGAGGTGGCTCAACTTACATTCTTGTAGACATTTCAAAAAAGTTGAGGAAAAACCATTCCATATCACGATATGTTTAGAATTCTCTTCGGGTTTTGAAAATGCAATAAAAATATAACACAGCCATATGTTCAACTTTATGGATGTATACAAATTTTGGAATTTTAATTATTTTTCATCAAATCGCACACTATGCTCGTATGAGCTATTTCTGAAGGGTATTTTCGCCCGGAAACGGCACCAAAAGTAAAGTTTATTTGCTTAATAACGACGACTGTTCGAACTTCGGTATATTTCCCTCTCAAAATATAAAATATCACGGGTGGTTCAACTTACATGCTGGCTCAACTTACAAACCTCTACCCTACCTACGGACAACGCAGGCCAACGGTACGGAAAAGTTCGGGATTACCAATGTAATTCTTTTTATTTGACACAATTTTGGTTGTTTGTAAATAGTTGAAATTATGTATCTTCAATTTTATTTATTGTCAATAAATTGAATACATTTTCCATCGATCTATTTGCTATCGGCCAATATAAAAAGAATTTTTTTCACAGAAAGAAAACTCCAATTAAAATTTAATTGAAAAGTATTTTTTTTTATTGGAAAACTTACGATTCTAAACGCATAATAAAATTTTTTTAACATAAATAAAAAAAATCATTTAAAACCTATTCAAAATTTCGAGCTTTGTTCATCCAACACATGAAGGGTATCTTTTTGAAACAAAATTAAAATTGTTAACATTTTCGTGTTGGCATTGGGTGATGCATATCGAATGTATGACAGAACAATTTTTGAATTAAAAAGTAAATAGAGAAGGAGTTCAGCCCAGGCGCTATCAATCCTTATAATGATAATATAAATGTTTTTTTAGGGAAAACAATTATATCGATAAAATGCTTTCATTCTCTAAACAAATGGTTATTTACACAAATCAACATATTTCGGTTGTAAGACAAATTGATGATAACATTTATTCAATTGTCACTATCAAATCATCGCCTTCCAGTTTCATACCATTGCTAATTTCCAATTTCTTAATAGTACCAGCAATGGGCGCTTGAACAACCATTTCCATTTTCATAGCTGACAAAACGACAAGTGGTTGACCTTTCTCCACATGATCACCTTCTTTGACACGGACATCTGTAATATAAATCAAAGTGATTAGCACAAAATCTACTGCCGATTACGTCCCGCATAACATACCGATGACTGTTCCTGGCATTGGTGCACCGACTTCATTCTTGTTTCCTTTAACGGCTTTTGGATGAATGTGAAGTTCCTATTTAGAAAAATACAAAATAATATTAAAATGTTGAATTTCTTCTCAATCTGTGATTTGATGAGGAGCACTTACTTTTGATGCATCTTTGTCTTGGATGAATACCGATCGTAATTGACCGTTGAGTTCAAAGAAGACTTCTTTTTCACCGTTGGCTGTAAGATCATCTGCCAAAGCGAGTGCTTTGATTCCAAGAGTTTTTCCTTTTTCAATTGTCACTTCGAATTCTTCGCCAACTTTAGGTCCGGTCAAGAAAATGCGGGTGTTAAGCTTGTCAACTGGTCCGTATTTGTCGCGGAAGTTTAAATAATCCTTGGTGACTTGTGGATAAAGTGCAGCTGACATAACATCGTGTTCGGTTGCCTTGGGCCAAGTTTCTTTGATTTCTTCGGTCAATTTTTTGAAGTCAAGTGGTGACAATGAAGCACCTGGACGACCTTCGATACGTGGCATATCTTTAAGAATGCGTGAACGAAGTGGTTCGGGGAATCCACCATGTGGAATACCAATGGCACCTTGCAAGAATTCAACCACCGATTTCGGGAAAGACAATTCTTCGGCTTTGTCAACAACATCCTTCGATTTCAATTTGTTTTGAACCATGAACTGAGCCAAATCACCAACCACTTTTGATGATGGTGTGACTTTGATGATATCGCCGAGCAATTGATTTGCTTCAGCATATGCTTTCTTTACATCTTCGAAGAAATCGCCCAAACCAAGTGAGTAAGCTTGGAATTGAAGATTGGTGTATTGACCGCCTGGGATTTCGTTCATGTAAACCTATGTGGAAAATTAACGAAATTTGTATCAATAATTAGTTGGCAATGTGAAAATAATGTAGCGGAAAAGTCAATCATACATCAGCATTTCCAGATTTCATTGTGGTTGCACATTCGAATGGTCCGTACAATGTACGAGTTTGTTCCCAGTATGCTGAATATTCCGAAATGTCGTTCAAATCGTATTTGGTATCGAGTGGTGAGCCTTGAAGTGAAGCAATAATTGCTCCCATACTTGGCTGCGAGGTCATTCCACTCATACTGTCTACGGCCACATCCACAACATCAGCGCCTGCTTCAGCACAGGCCAACATACTTGCTACACCAGCACCTGATGTGTCGTGTGTGTGTATATGGATTGGTACACTTGGGTGTTTAGCACGGATTGCTTCAACCAACAATCTAAAAATTATGGAACATATTGAGTAAAATCAAATTTGCGCTGGATACTTTGATAAATCGACCATTCCACACGAAATCGAACAAGAATTGGATCGACCCTCTCCGAATTGGCTGAAAATTGACTTGGAGTCTTTTTCGATAGATAATGAGAAAACCAAAATCTCTCTCTTATGACATTTTGATCTGAGAAAACTGCTATTTTTTCGCCAAAATACATGAAAATATGAACATTTGAACATCGGTTTACCTATAAAGGACGACGATAGTCTCCCGTACATTTGAAACATCAGTTTGACGTCTCCATTTCCACCATATAGATTTACATTTGAGACTTCAAGTCTCAATGCAAAAATAGACGGAGAGAGTGGAGACGCCAAAATGATGTAAAAACTATTTTCCTCCTTTGGTCTGAAATCGACATTTCTTCATAGAACAAACGAATGGTCGAAATCTGCATACAAAATCACACTTATGGCATTAAAAACCCACTTATGATGGCCTGGTATGAGTCTATTTCCACGTAATTTTGGACGAGGAATCAATCTAGAACTAAATCAACCCTGTCTGAAGGGTGTAAAAGGTCGAAAAATGGCCCTGTTCCAGCTTATGTTTTCAACTCGCAATATTAGATGCAGTTAGATTTTAGTTGGTGCAAACCCTTTTTTTCGATTTTTTCAATTTTTTGGAAAATTTACACTGGGTGAACTTGAAAATGTGGGCCACTTACAGGCCTAAGATTTTGGTTTTCTCATTTTCTATCGGAAACAAAACTCCAAACCAATTTTCAGCCAATTCGGAGAGGGTAGATCCAATTCTTGTTCGATTTCGTGTGGAATGGTCGAAGTATACTCACTTAGCGGCACGTGGTTTTAATAAACCCGCCATATCTTTGATACAAAGCACATGTGTCCCAGCCTTGACCAGCTCATCGGCCAAGTCAGTGTAGTATTTCAAGTTGTACTTCGTTTTATTTGGATTGCTAACATCTCCGGTGTATGAGATTGCAGCTTCAACAACACCACCTGAAATATTTTGATGCATTCGATACGTATGATATAATTTCATGGGAAATTTCAATGCATCAAACACATTGACAAATCAAAACTAACCTGCTTTGTCGGCGGCTTCCATGCCCAAAATCAAATTTGGCAAGTAGTTCAATGAATCAAATACACGGAAAATGTCCATACCAGCTTGTACTGATAGATCACAGAATTTATACACAACATTGTCTGGATAATTTGTATAGCCGACAGCATTGGCACCACGCAACAACATTTGGAAGGGAATGTTTGGAATACGACTTCTCATTTCAGCCTAAAACAATTGAAAACATGCATATCACAAATGGATCGAAATCAATCCAATTCCATTTCATTTCTTACCAATCGTTCCCATGGACACTCATGTAGAAAACGTAGCGAAACATCAAACGTAGCTCCACCCCAGTTTTCCAATGAATACAAATTGTTGAATTTGTGTGCAACGAATGGTGAAATTTTTAGGAGATCATGGGTACGAACACGAGTAGCCAACAACGATTGATGAGCATCACGGAATGTTGTGTCCATCAACAACAACTCCTTGCGATCACGAACAGCTTTTGCGAAAGCTTTAGGACCATCTTTAACCAAAATATCACGCAATCCTTTCGGTGGCTCGGTCACTTTTGATTTTCCAATGAATTTAAAATAAAACCAATAATTAATTTTTTTGCATTTAAAAATATTTATCTGAAAAATCCATGCAATTCTATATAAGTTCAAACATTGTGAGTACATAAAACAGACATTTTTGATAGAAATTCTATTGAACTCAACGTAATTTTATTTTTTGTTGATTGACATTTTATTTATTAAACACAGTTTTATGCACTCAAATTAGTCACACGTTAAGCAAGCAATAAAAGCCCCATGCTTTGTTTGTCAATACAAACAAAATAATTTGTTCTAAATAAAAAAAGATGGACAACGCAATTATCATGCGACGATGTTTTGATACTATACCTTTTTTTATGCCTCTTTTCTCTTTATCAATTGCCTCCGGCGACAAATCTGTGTGAAATGATCATTTGTTTGGAAATACAAAATGTGATGTTCTTTAAACCGTATTCACCCATAACAAATCAAATGATGGGAAAAAATACTTCTAATTGGTTTCATGAGATGAAAATGATTTTTTACAACTTTAGAATAACAGCGATTGATTCTTGTTTTTTTTGTACAATGAGATTTGTATATAGTGTGAAAAGTTGCTAAATTCTTTGTAATGGCTTCATAGTATCGAAAATATTTGAAAATCATTTATTTTTGAATGAATGAAGTATCTTGTTTAAACAGGTTAGCCGTTTGAAATTATAGTTTTTATGTTAATTTGAGTTTTTTTTTGTTCGATTCATGTGTAGCTTCGAATTTTACAAATAATTTTTAAAAACACATCAAAGTTTTGATCGAGTATTTTAATTCAAACTACTAGCGCTCCATTGTTTAACATGAAATCTAAAGAAAGCAATATTTCTATTTTTGTTGCTACTAATGACTTGAAAAGTAAACGTTAACGATATATTTAATGGTGTAAATTCAAGCGTGAATATTTTCTAAAAGTGTATAAAATGAGCCCTGGTTAAAAAAACACCCAATAAGCTGATAGCATAAGCATGCAATTTCGACTAATTGAAACTTACCCAATGGGACCTCTGGGACATGTGGTACAACTTCGGATGGTTTCAATGTTGTTGCTAATGGTGTTTGGGGTCCATTGACGAGAACCTGGAATGAATTGTTATTAATATTGTTGTAATCAAAAGTGTATGCGCTGCGCTGTCAACTTACTTCTCCCAAATAGTTGAGTAATTTTTGTGCTGCAAAAAAAAAGAAGGATGGATTATATAGATTTAAAAAAATTGACGTATAAAAATATTGCGAGAAAATAGAAACAATGATAAACCTCTGTTCTGTGATGCTTGGAATTTGAATAGCTGCGGATGTTCATCGATGAAGTAAGTGTCGAGGACGCCGCTCAAGAATTTTTGATTCTCCAAGACGTTAAGCAAAAATGGAATGTTTGTCTTGACACCGCGAATACGGAACTCACGAAGTGCTCGAGTCATTTTGGCCGAGGAGGCTTGCAAATCGTGTGCATGTGAAATTACTTTGACCAAAAGTGAATCGTAGTATGGACTGATGATGGCACCAGCATAAGAAGCAGCACTGTCCAAACGAATACCCATACCCTCACCCGAACGGAACACTTCAAGACGACCGGTGTTTGGTTGGAAATCGTTGGCCGGGTCTTCGGTTGTGACACGGCATTGAATTGCATATCCGTCCACTTTGATTTTATCTTGTGTGTATCCCAATTCTGGGAGTGTAATACCTTCAGCAATGCGAATTTGTGATTGCACCAAATCGATGCCGGTAATTTCTTCAGTTACTGTGTGCTCGACTTGAAGACGAGCGTTCACTTCAATGAAGTAGAAATTGCCTTTGTCGTCGCACAAGAATTCAACGGTACCAGCATTTTCATATCCAACATGTTGAGCCAATTTAACGGCACACTCAGTCATACGATCACGTACATCGACTGGCAATCGTGGTGCTGGTGCAATTTCAACCACTTTCTGGTGACGACGTTGTACGGAACAATCACGTTCATACAAATGAACCACATTTCCGGCTTTATCTCCCAGTAATTGCACTTCAATGTGACGAGGACGCTCGATAAACTTTTCAATAAACATGGCACCGTTGCCGAAAGCCGATTTAGCCTCTGAACTGGCACGATTGAACATCTCTTCGACTTCTTCCATTTTGCGCACAACACGCATACCACGGCCACCACCACCATAGGCGGCTTTGAAAATCACTGGTAATCCATGTTTTTTGCAAAAAACTAGCGCTTCATCGGCACTAGTTACGGGCGCATCAGTTCCTGGAACAATTGGAACACCGGCGTCAATAGCTGCCTATTGGAAATAAACACAAATAATGATGAAAATGTCGACATACAGAAGTGTTATCCATTTGATTGTACCTTTCTAGCGGCCACTTTGTCTCCCATTTGCTGCACCACATATGGGGATGGTCCGATGAATCGAAGTCCTGCATCGATCACTGCTTGAGCAAAGTCACTACGTTCGGAAAGGAAACCATAACCAGGATGCACGGCATCTACATCATTCTCTTTGCACACACGAATCACCTCTGGAATACTGAGATAAGCCTCAACCGGTGCCAGTCCTTTGCCCACCTATCGGAATCGTATACACATCGGCATTGGGGAAATAAATTCACTAAAATTGTGAAAATCCATTTGAACATACCAAATAAGACTCATCTGCTTTTTGTCGGTGCATATGCATTTTATCCTGTTCGGAGTAAATGGCCACCGATTTGATACCCAATTCGTTACATGCTCGGAACACTCGAATAGCGATTTCACCTCTGTTTCATGTCAAAAGCAAATACGGTTAATTTTTTTTGTTGAAAATAGTCATTTAAAAGCAATAAGACATACCTGTTGGCTACGAGCACCGAGCGAATCGGTTTGTATTGAACCTAGAAAAAAGCGAATACATATTTGTGTTAAACTACTGAGCACGAAGGGAATACAAACTAGAATGGCTAAATAATGTCAAACCGATATGCCGGCAAGGTTATCGCATTTTGTTTTTGATGAACAAAGTCGACACGAAGCGTAGCAAAAACACGAGACGAGCGATAAATTTTCGAGTTGACGTCAATATTTTTATAAATAATACGATTGATTCCAGAGTGTCAACAATATTTGCTGGAATATTTATGACAAGGAATAATTGGAGTAATTACAGTTGAAAACAAAAAAAAGGAACCAAAGTAAATAACAATGGAAAATAATAAATTACGTAAGTAAAGAGGCTTGGCTGAACAATTTGAGCATATTTGTGGTGAGAATTTCATTGAATACGGATTGTAAACAAACCAAAGTCGAAGTCAAAAACTGTTATTTTTACATCACATTTAAATGAATCGAGTTATTCTTGTCAATGTTCTTCTCAACAAAAACAAAACAATTACAAATAGCAACGGAAATACATGATGAGAAAAAAACCGATCGTTCATTGTACGTTCGCCCAGTCACGTCGTATGGTGGTGTTTTGATAAGGTTGCTCACGAGTATAATTAATGCGAAAAAGCGGTTGCTATTTTTAGAATGTGTCGCTTCATGTCGTGTGAATCTCGTGTCATTCTTCTACTTACTTGTTTTGTTGAATAGGGTTTTGTTCCAATTGACCAGAATCGATGAAGATGTGCTTGGCGCAAGGCCTTCAAACCATATTGTTGCCCGTACACAACCATTTTGTATTGTCCTTATTGAACTTTCTTTCGTTGTGCTAAATTAAAATCCTCTTTTATCTGCTGATGCCTCTACACAGAGGCAGAAAAATAAATAACAGAAAGAAAAACAAAACAATTAGCAAAAAAAGAGCACCTTAAAATGACGCCAAGTTCATTCACACTGAATATTATATAGCACAGAAATGCGATAGAATTAAATTAAAGAGCAATGTTCAACTTCGTACTGCATAAATTTACGATTGTTTGCACAACTCGTTCACGAGACTGATTGCAACAGACTTGTCTACGGTTTGATGGCTTGAGAATGAATAAAATCAACGTACTTGACGCTGGACGACCAAAGGCCCGTATGCAGTGCTAGCTCGATAAAGTAAAACGCGTTGATCTTGCGGTGTTAACGATGCGGCTGTCAAGTTCGTGTTTGGCGCATGTTATGATTATTATCGATTTCGATTTACAATTTAGTATGATTCAATTATGCTTATTATAACTATATTCCACGACTGTTGCTACTAAACGTGTACTTTAGAGTAATATTCAATTTGTTAGCGAACGATTGCAATCTAAATCATTTTGTTCATCGACAGATTGAATGACCTCTGTTTCCTTGCAACTCCTCAGAAACATTTCCAAAAATTGGTGGTGATAGACAGAGAGTGAGTGTGAGAGACCTAGTTTAATTTGATTCGTTTTCGACTCAAATGACCGTGCGTGTCGCCACGTGCGTAGCTTCGGTCAATTTATCAATAGAAATGTGACACTTCTTTCCGACGATCCCATTCGCACAGTGTTTGCAGTTCTAATGATTCTCATACGTAATAGAATGTTCAAACATGATTTTGATTAAATGGCTTCACTGGTTGATTTCAACTAGCGCACACGTTAATGAATGATGAAAAAATGTTATAACACAACCGCAAATCAAAAGTCACAATGTCAATACCGAACATATGTTTTCGGCACAATCAAAAAGTAAATTTGCTACTTAGGTCATCTAAGGTTACCTTATCATTTCAACGGCATGTTTTACCTACTTGAGTAAATTTTCCGTTTTGTTTACCTAATCTATTCGCATGTATTTTTGGCAATCAAAAGTGTATCAACTGTCTCGAAATAAGGTTGGGTTTTTTTTAAATCAAAAGTGACACATGGTTGCCCTACTTCAATCTGACTGTATTGAATTTGGAGACTGGTTTTCAGGCGCACTATCGCTTGTTCTGATCTCGATTAAATTTTAAGCAACAATTTCCGAAGTCAATAAACGCAAACGTACCTTGTACCTATAATATATCAAAGGAGAAAAAAACTGTAAAGATTTGTAAATTATATGTTGGATTTCACCTCCATTTTTGTAGCCATTTACGTTAATTACCATTTTTTGCTTCAGTTTATTTAACAGATTTAATGCAAACTATGAATTATTGTACACCGGCATAAACAGCAGCTCTCCACTGTAAAACAAAATCGATCGATGTACTTTGGAAAAACAAAAACTGCGTAAGAGTTTCAAAGATCCTTGACCTGAAACAAGTATATCTTTGAGTGAAACAGGCAAACAAAGTTAGACTTGTATCAACAGCCATCGTCAGAAATACTAGATACAGATACAATTTCGACATATTGTGATTGACTTTGAAAAAAAAAAACTTTCTATGTCTATAAAACGTTTTTATGTGGAATTTAATCTTTTATCACTTAGCTATGTGTTTGATTGAAAACAGGCTGTAAACAATCCAAATTATAGCCACTCGTCGGTGCATTGTCAAACGAAACTAGTTTCTGACATCACGTGAACAAAATGAATTTTTGAATCATAAATATTCAAACAAATTCTGTCTAGATTTTACTGTTCTTTGGGCACTCTCCCAAAACCGGTTATGCCAGCCAACCAAGAGACACATTATCGTTTTTTATTTTTAAATATTTTTTGGGCTTGTCTCACATTCGTTTTTTTATTTAAAAAAAAATGCGTTTCAAACTCGAAGAAATTGTTTAAACACACTCAGACGATGCGTGTTTAAATAAGTATACGATACTGGAATATCAAACAAAACAGACGACGCGAAAATCCATAGAAAGAATAAAACGATATAAACAAACAAAAGTCAACGGGAACGAGTTGAAAAGATTTCAGTGATCAATGTTCACCTTCAATTATCATTGAGTCGCCGCATTTTGACTGCTTTGGCTATATGTATTTATTTGGCTTTGACTGTATTTATCAATTTTTGTTTCGGCTCCAGTGTAAGCTCATGTGTTTCGTATTTCGTGTTCTCGCAATTATATAGCTCTTATTTCAAATTATCAATTCGAGCAAGAACAGTGCGTGGTTGCGTGTGCGTGTGCGTAAGCGTAACGACAATTTATGATAAATCATAGCCGGCACAATATGGAAACTATTTACTAATCACTGTATGTAATCAAAATCATACCAAAATCAGGTCAAATTTTACTAGTTTTTTCCACTAATTTTTTGTTTGTTTGTTGTCGATCTTAAGAGAGAACACAGCAATTGACTTGGCATTGATTCTAATTCAGAACAAAGTCAAATGGTTATGAGATAACGATGAATTTAACTAACTTTCAGAAATCTAACGAGTCGGGAGTAAAAACATTGTGGTGTTGTTTTGGTCTACCTCTCCTTCAAACAAAAACTGACGAAAAGAGTTCTTTGTATTCTGTTCTCCACTTTGGTTGGGTCATTCAACTTGAAATTTTGAGTCGTAGAAATCAGGTGTGTGCAGAACATCTTTTTTTTAAATAAAAATTTGGCACCGCACTGCTACATAGCCATGTTCAATAAGTCAGCTCCCAAGGTCACTTACGTACAGTTGTGTTTCGTTAGAAATACTATAGTTCACATTTCAAGATTTATAAGTAGCATAAATGCGAGTATGTGAATAACGTGTAATCTCATAGTAAGTGTATACACATACACACAGTGATGTCTTGCGAGACCGAATAAATTATTGCATGCTATCAGTAAAGTGGTAGATCATAATTTATGGCAAATAGTATGTTAACGATGTACTATTTTCAGAAACCTAACTGATAACGTTCGTAAGAACGTCCCAAGATCAAAATTGTTTATTATCGACATGTTGAAGGACAAACTAATTGATTGCTTTCTTGTGAATATAATGTTCAAATTAATTGCTTCACAATGCATTTTACACTCCGACACATCTCAGACATTGATTATTATTTGGCACACTCCACCAATACTTTCTTGCAAATTGGAGTTACTGTACGAGATATTGTGAATAAAAATTAGTATAACATTTTTTCTACTACAAAGCAAAAAATCAAGTAATCTTCTTTCTTGCCTTCTTGTTCGCTAACACTTCTGGATTGGCTTATTGTTCTCTATATTAGAGTAACTCGAGTTCAATGTATCAGCAATTTGTATTGCTTAATTTAACTAGTCCAAATTCTTTTCAACAGGTTTCACTCAAGGAACGCTTAATGGTTCCAGGAGCATTATCTCGGCACGATGTTGTGTAACTCTAACATTTTAGTTGATTGAGATGTCGATTGTTGTTCTAAGTTAATAATCATGTATTTCAAATTACATAATTGGCCCGTATAATGTCCTCAGCAGTCGCTAACTTTCAAGCAATGACAACCATTTCTGTCACTTATTATTTTTTCATAAAAAAAAACCATACACACATCAACAAAACCACACACTTTCCGTTTGAAAATGCACACTACGATCAAGCAGAATCGTTGAATAATTTATGACCGTGAGTATGTATGAATATTTTGAATAAATTTTTCATTTTGTTTGATTCGACGAGTGAATGCAGCGAACAGAAGCATCAACGAACGAACACAGAAGTATTTTTAAGTCATTCGGATTGAAGACTGCACATTGAATAAGAAAGTAGATGTTTCAAGTGATAGTGTCACATTTTCTGATAAACTAAGGCACTTTCATCATTTTTAAAATCGTGAGAGGGATTCAAAATATTTTATTTGCGTGGAAAGAGTTTCAGACGGCCGGCACAAATCGATTAAGTTTCTATTTCTGGGTCATTGAAAGTGATGTTTTTCTGACACGATAACACATCAATCGAACGAGAGTGAGAGACATTTATAACAACAAATTGCACACACATACACACACACACTGCTATTATCATCCTACTCGGTGTCGTTCGATTCTCACACACCGGCTAAGTTGTCAATTCTGTCAGTACACACTTTGCCAATATTCTAACGAGATTGAGTTAGTACACACAAACTACCGACGAAAAAAATAAATAAGAATAAATGACTTTTGATTTTTTTTTCTCCTTTTCTCCGATATATCACAATTTCGTCGAAATTTGGGCACCGACTGGAGACAGTCAGTCAACGTGTTTGAACATCGCCACCAGATGTAAGTAAAAACTATTTTTAATTAAGATTGACACACACAAAACAACACGATAGAAGATTGCTTTTTTTGTTGCTTTTGCTGTAAATGTTGAATAAATTGAACACAACACGTACCTCTCTCTTCCTCTACTAAACGGAACGGCGACTGAACCGAAACTGAAAACTGGCATCTGAATTCTGTTCGCTTATATGTTTCGATACAGTTCGTATACAGCTGTGCTGCACGCGACGTACGTTCGGCTCTCGGTCTTACGCGAGAGAATGATACCATGTAATAGAACTCGATGGAAATACGAAGAGCGTAAATGTGTGACGTAATCAACGTTACATCCATTGGAATAGGTCTGGCACAGCTGATACACATTCAATTTCCCTTTTATCTCACTTTCTCTCGGGAAAGTGACATGCTTTTGTGTTCGGGTCACCCATTTTCACTGTTCTTATTGGAATTTTCCACCTATATTTCGCTTCGTGTCAATTTACTTCGTAGAAAATGCGTTTTGGACAAGAATTGCAACCGTCTCCATCGAATTTGCTCCATCGCGAGAAACTTACACCTACCGCATATCATTGTTCGAACAGATTTTTTTCCTCACTTAGTTGTCAATATCCTTGTTAAATAGCTATTGTTGTTATGTAATGTGTTGTGAGTATCGATTAACTCTCACTTTGATTAAAATCAATATTTTCACTTTCTTAAGAAGGAAGTAAGTGGAATCCAATATATTTTATTGTATAGAACAATGAAAATCATCTTATTCTGGACAACTTTTCATTGAAGAAATGGCGTAAAATCAAAAACATCTTATCTTTCGAATCGTTTAACAATGCACAAGTTCAGTGGGAGGTTACAACATTGTAGGGATTTTATAAATAATTATTAATAAAAAATCCAATTTAAATTTATAAATTCTAAATAAAAATAAAATCTTCATCTCCCTAAATTAAATATTAAAGAAATTATGATTAGCATTTCATTTCCGACTATGATGACGAAAAACAAACAGCTCACATGACCGACACAATGTTTACATCCGAAGTTCACATCCTTGTAGTTGCATGCGATAAGGCATATCTCTTCCTTGTAATCTGTTCATTCATTCAGAATACTTTTTATTTCGGTTTAACTCATTTAAAAGTTTGCTGTTCAAGAGTAAAGTTGCAAATTTTTTTGGGTAGTAAATATCCAACATATTGTTCGAAATGAAAGCTGTGTCGTTCATTATTTTATTTCATTTAATAAACATATATTACGTATTGTTGATTGACGGTGAGAATAGTGGCTTAATAACACACTGCCAGTGGTATAATCGTTATGATTTTGATGTTGGTGTCATTTTCAACTGCAACAATTCAGAGAATGAGGTCGAATCGACCAAAAGTAATAGAAATGGTGAAATTTATTTCAACGATGCGGATGGTATTGAATGTTTCAGCATTGACAAGTCTCGTCAGCGATATTGCAACAAGCACATGATCGATGCGATTCAATTCAAAGGCTGCTCTCTGCACCACATTCCGTACACTACCTTCAGGGCTTATCCATTTATCCGGCTTTTGGACATTTCTCGGCTGGGTTTGGCATCATTGCAGCCGGAACATTTGCAACAAGGTGCAAAACGTTCGTGGGATTTATTCGCACAGAATAATGAACTCCGTGAAATACCTGCTTTTCTATTCATCAATGCTGGGAGTGTAGTCCGAGTTGATTTATCGTACAATAAAATCAAACGAATTGACCCACAAGGTTTTATTGGAGCGAATGATTTGTCTTCGTTGGATTTATCGGGAAATAAAATCGAAATAATAAGTGAACACGCACTTAGGGGCCTAGTGAATTTGACGCATATGAATTTGGCACATAACCAAATCACTGAAATTCATTCATTTGCATTTGTTGGGTTGAATAGGCTTTATCACCTCGACATATCGCATAATTTGATCTCAGTGTTGGAAGATAGAACATTTGCAAATCTATCTAGATTGAATCGATTGCAATTGTCGTACAATCAAATTTATCTAATCAAACCGTACGCATTTGCGACCGCTCTTAGTCTATCGAGACTTGATTTGTCACACAATAACATCACCGACGAACAAATATTCGAAAACCTTTATAATTTACTACATCTTGACCTTTCCCACAATCCAATCAACGAATTGGGAATTGGCACATTCGCTAAACTCGTCAAACTCGAACACTTGGACATGGGTCATACGAATCTCACCGATATCGAATTGGGAACGTTTTCCTATTCAAGGGGATTGATCTCGTTGGATTTATCTGAAAATAATTTGAAAACATTGGATTTTGGCCTATTTTTACCAGCATTTCGATATATGGAATCACTCTATCTCGATGGAAATAAGCTGTCCGATATGGAAGGATTCTCCAATTCTCTGTTTCCACGGTTAAACGCACTTGGGATAACAAATAACAATTTCAATTGCACTTATTTGAAGCAATTTATGAGATCTGTTGATTGGGAACAAATACGGTAAATTTGCAAACAAAATACAAGCCACATTCAAATAAGTATAAACAATTTCATTGCATAAATGATCCTTTTACAGACTTCCAGTAGATCGAATGCCCCTAAACATACATAAAACTAATATACGAGGCGTCGAATGCGATACAGTTGAAAGCAATGTCAGTTCAATGGAAGCCAATGTAGTTTCACAGCCAGATAATGAACAATCTAACATGGTTACTGCTGAGCTCAACCATGCAATAGAAACAGTGATAAGGCATCTTCCGGCTGTTAACGCAGTCAGCGATTCTGATATGAAAATTATAAAATTGCCCCGAACAAACGGATCACATCCGAATGTAATGATACTTGTATGGTAAGAACGATTTACAACTATGAAACGGATGAAAATGTACATTTTTGGATTGAATTTGAATTTATCTTACACAAATTTATTTGAATGTCCGAGAATGAAAACGCAACTTCTATTCACAACACATATAA
>NW_022595262.1:863123-891824 GCF_009176505.1 Sitodiplosis mosellana | reverse complement strand
TTATATGTGTTGTGAATAGAAGTTGCGTTTTCATTCTCGGACATTCATTTGTACAATTGAATTGTTTCTCCTCAATTCCTTTTGCGCGTATTTTTAAATGCTCAAAAAATTCCGATAAAAGAAAAAGTTTTAAAAGTTAGGCGGTAGTTGTTAATTGCTATAGTGAAAAGAAGCTAATTCAGTTAAGTCATTCGAATCCAATATTTGTAAACAATTTATTTCGTATCCACAAAACAATTGTGCAGTGTTTTGCTAGCGAACAAAAACATTTCGAATCGATGACATCAATGTATAGCAAATGTACGTAAGGTAATTGTAAACGCATCATATATTTGTTTTCAACTGATTGAATTTTACTTATCCAAGAAAATAAAATTGAGGCTAGAAAATTGTTAGCAACAAAGAAATTCGAAAAACACCGTATTATTATCTGATATTCCGATTCGGAACTAAACATTCCCCTCATTGTGAATCACATTCGGAAAGGCATGTGTGCTAGAAGCTTTTGCATTGTTTCAAACAATTCTCTGAAATTGTGTATTTTTTCCCGAACGTTGTTTACCAGAGATGCATAATGTATGCATTGTCATCATTGTTGGCAACCATTTACTGCTGATGGCATATGATTCATGCTATGTTTATATTACTCATTGCATTTTTATTTAGAATTGGCATGAATAAATAGCTTGACTCTTTGGTATTTTCCTTCCTCAACCGTTTCATTTGTGGTGTAAACTGTTGAAAGAATGTTAATGTTCAATAATTAACACTTTGGCCAACTAATTTGAATAGCTTTTGTTCGACTCGGTTTTTAGATGTGCGCATCTCAATAGCACCTGTTGTGAAATGCGTCATTCGGTTTATTTAAATAGTCGCGAGAAATTGTGTGAGATTATCATTTGTAGGGCATCCGTTGTACTGTGAACACTGAACACATCTGTGCACCTCGTTAAATAGCATTCATTAAATACGCGCTGTTTTGGCAGAAAATTAAAGTGTTATTAAATTAAGTGGCAAATTAAAGAGAATCAATTGGAGAAAACTGTGTTGTTTTAAAATTTTCGAAAGCTAAACAAAATGTCATCGTGGGAGTTTGCCTGTTTTCTAGTTGTCGTTGCATCTGCATTATTAGACGCGAGTCCCGTACCTCAAAGAGGAGCTGATGATTTTGGCTTTGTCGATCGAGTACTCAACGCAGACGAAACCTTCGCACGAGCTCCGTCACGAAACGGTCGTCAAAACTATTTTTATGATTATCCTCTTTCGTATGACTACTACAAGCAATTTCCCGCATACCCAGATTATTATAATTCCTTCTATGATGCATCGTATTATGCACCTCAGCCCAGTCACATTCCACAAATAAACGGCTATCCTTCCAAGAAGAAATCGCAACGGAGAAAGGGTTTTCCATTCGAACCAACCACTCAAAAATATACCATCTGGGATCTGGCGAGAAAATAAAATTGTTTCGACTTTAAACTGTATCCAGGAATAAGAGAAAGAGATGAAAATTTTATTTATACGTGATTTTGCTAAATACTTCATACGTCTGCTCCTATTTAAAACAACATTTCAAGACATGGTGATATTTTTAGATTATTTCTTATGATTTTTTGACAAACAACTTTGTTGATAATATTTTATGTTGTACTATAAGAATAGTAACTTAAATTTAGACTCAATTAAATTATAAATAACATGGAAATAAAAATAAAAATGTTCGAAAATCAAATGGTTATCATCCTGTTGAAATTTTTATTTTGATTTTGATCAAGATTTTTTTTCACTTATTTCCAGCCTTCAGTTAGCATATATCAACAAATAAAAACTGCTTATAAGCTGCTACATCATAAATGTACTAAAAAAGGAATCTGGATGAGAAGAAGTTTCAAGTGATTCCTAAATCGCTCTCGAGAGCGATATAATAAAATAAGCTCTTATTTTATTCGTTAAACATTCATTCGTCTTGTAAAGAATTTGTGAGAATACTGCACAATGTCATATTTTGAAAAATCGTCTAACCTCAATTTGAAGCGAAACATTCTTGAAGTCACAGTTTCGTATTTGACATATATTCATTATTTGATCGAATTCATATCTATAGAAGAATGCCAAATGTTACAGTCATTTTCAAAGAATAAATTACGTAACAAGAGATGCGTCGCTATACTTTTCCCAGAAATCGGAGAAAGTACCGATTTGTCATGCAGAAAGAGTTGAAGGGAATGTGAAAGTTTATACCAAATGAAGCTATTAAATGTAAATTCACTATCCAAAATTCATTGTCAGTTGAATGTATCCCAAAGATACTAATTAATTGATCATGCTCCTTAAAATAAAACATCTGTGCAAGTCGACGCTGAGTTGAAAATAAATGAAACAACATTTTAACACATGCTAATTTATTATCATTAAGTGTGCTACCCTGATTAGCACATTTCATATTGAACAATTCGTCTTGACAAGACGGTCATGTTTTTATGTAAACACATAGAAATCGTTGAGAAAAATACACAATAATTTCATTTTATTGCTTGTTGTTATGCGAACAGATGGATTAAACGCCGAGATATCGCAAATAATGTTAAATGCATGGAATTCCATCAATTTTCACACATCATAAATTACATTATTTATACGCAAGTTTTTTTGTTCAATATATATAGAAAGGCTTTTCAGAGTCTGTGAGAATCTCAGACTGTTATCAAAAACAAAGTGCCATCTGGTCAATCTGTCAGGGTTGATGGAAGCACAAAAATCAATTTAACATTTCATCATCAATTTTGTCGTTCTTCATTATTTTTCCGTTCATTTCGCGAGTTCACACATTTTTAAGTGATTTCGAATGGGATTTTGGACATCAGCTAAAATAACAGCGTATTATTGTTATTGTGAGTTCCAGATTTGATGCTTCCTGTGTTGAAATATTCTGTCTGCCTTTTGTTTATGTTTCTAATGATGAAGCCGCGATGTAACTTGTTTTCCACTTTTTCTACACTTCTACCATTTGTGCGCCACTTATTTTTATCACACAAAGTGTTTACATGACGAATTCACACTTGATGTATCAAGTGTATACACAATGCATTGCTTCGTGTGGTTGTATGCACATTATGTTTGTTGCATATCTGTACTTAGAATGGGCTGACACAGTTTGCGGCAGACAGATTTCTTAGAATTTTCTGTAAACCATATGTTTAGATTGTAACGGGAAAATATAAGTGAATCTACCTGCATGATCCAGATAATGTCTACATTTTTCTGAAACTATATACTTCGCTTGAATGAACCTGAATATCTCCCAAAAAAATGATCAATCCATGGCTCAAAAAATGATTACAAAACAATATAAAAAGGGTCGCTTCATAAGGTATCAATCAGAACAGTTGAGTCTTTCGAACAGAAAACATCACTGAAAAATAAATACGCAGCAAAAATTAAAAAAAAAAAAACAAAAAAAGTTAGCAAAAGTATTAAGATTAAAATACTGTTCGCATCATATCGAAAAGACAATCTTGCAGCCGAAAATAGGAATGGAGCATAGTAAAAGTGGCAGTTATGAAGTTAAAGAGGCGTCCAATGACTGTCGTTTGAGCGTACTGAATTTCGATTGCTTGGAGAAAATATTTGAACGATTATCCACTATGGAATTGATAAAATTGTGTGCGATAAATCCAATCGTTGATGATGCGGTCAAGGAGCGCGCCGTAAGAAAGCGTGAAATAAACTTCAATGACTGGAAAAGAATCTGGGACACAGAGATGATATTCAAGAAGTTTGGCGAATGGATAAAATTCATGAGGATTTGTGAAGAAGATATTGATGTGCAAGCACGTAAAAATTCCACAGCCTTTGAATCCTTTTTAAATTTACTCGTGAAACATTGTACTGAAAATCGGCTTCGAACGCTTTCGTTGCACTTTGATATTGGTCAATTGAATGGAGATTTGTTGGACGCTGCAAAGCCATTCTTCACCAAATTGCGTCAAATTCATTATTCATCCATTGGCCATCTAGATAATTCCGGTCAGGAGCAATTTTTTGCCACAGTTATAGATGAAGCTAAAGAATTGGAAAGTGTTCAGTTGGAAAATACATGGAATAAAGGTACTTGGCTGCAACACATCAACACGCAAAACATTCAAAACATTGCGTTAGTCAACTCATCAATTTTCGACACACAAAGTTGGGACACATATTTCAATCGTTCACCGGCAAGAATTAAACGATTCGCCTGGATCAATACATCCGTTCCGAATACATCACTTTGCGAAAAATTCGTACGTAATTGTCCAAATTTAGAGCAACTAATTGACATTCAACATATATTGCCAGACGGATATTTACAAGACAGTTTGTTGATGAATCGGTATAATTATATATCAGCAGCAAAAAGTTTACGGTGTGCACGAGTAACATCATATACTCGTAGCGGACTAGATTTGATCGGTTTGTTTGTTGCGATTGCACAGAAAAATACCGTTCAAAATTTGAGCATTCACTTTATTATGAATGCTATGGGTCAATTCAATCACTATGCCTATCGCTTCGAGATCAACAACACATACCCTCATTTTACGAGCCTTCGTAGTTTGGAAATTCAAAATAACTCGTCTTGCATGTTCTGGAGTACGATCGTCGTCAATTTTATGCGTGAACTGATTAATTTGCATGAGGTTAGCGTTTCATGTTTAGAACCGATAAATCCAGTTCAGATGACTCGAATAGCTATGGCCCCGCCGAATTTGAAAGTGTTAAAAATTAACAACGCCATCACGACGGATTTGTACTCGGCCATCGACACGATTGGAAAGGTGAAAGAAAGTGATGAACAGACTGGTGGCCAACAAACACTTACTATCGTTATTAGTCCACAACAAAATATATTTTTACAGGGATACGGTATAAGCAAGAGCATTAAAATTATTGTAGTTTGAAAATGGAAAATGTGTTTTAGATTAATTTGCATGATTCTTGTTCGGTTAGGTTCGATTCGATTCGATTCAAAAATAAAATTATCATCTTTTACTTTAACAAAACTCTTTTAGAATGAATTGAATTTTTTTCATTTCCGATGATCAATCAGTAATTAGTCATATTTCACGTGCTATCATTAGGTTTGAAGCTTTGAATTTTTTTCCACTCAAAAAAGTTTTTTTTTTAATTTGTTTATTAATCAAATTATGGAATAATAATCATAATGGGACATCAATTTTCCTTGGAATATATCCGTCCACGATTGCGATGGAAATAGTGACTTGACACACAATTATTGTAATCATAATTTATTAATTGAATTGAATAATTATTAAACATTGTCATTTGTTCAATACGATGTTCTCATGTGGAAAAATATCTGGAGTTGAAAATTTTCCACCAGTAGAAAAAAGTTACTCGAGCTGTAACCGTTTTAAACCTATCAAATAGGCTACATCTAATGGGTCAGTTTAAACGGTGCTTTTCTCTCGATGCATGGTTTTGTTGTCTTTTCAATTTCTTCGAAGTTTGTGGATATCATCATTCGGCATGGGGTCAACAAAAAATAGTAAAATATTTTATCATTGGCATACAACTGCTATTGATGTACCTTTTCACTGTGAATGAAACACGATACGTTTTGGCATTAACGGAGTTCACAGAAAAATTGGGTTTTCTTAACTTTGCATCTTTCTATAGTGCTGCACTAGTAACTCATTGGATAATCATGATTGAATCATATACACAAAAATCTGCTCAAAAAATGTTCTGGAAAATATTTGAACGATTAGATGAGTCTGGTCAACGTAATTCCATGAAACAATTGTATTTGTGTAAATATGTTATTCACTTGATCTTGTTCGTTGTGATGTTATTGGTTTCTGCCCAAGATAGGGACACCACTAATGACGCTATAATGACGTACTATGTGCTTCTCTTCATGTGCAATAACCGGCTTTTTTATTTTTTATTCTATTTAACACTGATCAAATATGAACTGGTACAAGTAAAACTTTATTCACCTTTTTACCGTTCATTTGATTGTGAGGATATTGTTTGTGAAATTCGAAATAAGGCTCGCAACCACTACCAATGTATCTTCGAAATGTCGGAATGTATGAATAGATTCTTTGGATGGTCGAATTTTGCCACAATTTTGCTGACTTCCTACACGCTGCTGACCTATTTCAATTTCATTTATCAAAAAATGGATCAAAAATACGAAGGACATGGTTCGAAAATATGAGGGTTTTTATCATTTTTATTATTTCCAAAATAACTTTTTATATTTTATTTTAGATTTTTTTCTACTTCTTGCTGTCCTACGAATCTTTTACACGGTTTTGATCATTTTGTATCTGCTTTATGAAGTCTATAGATGTAATAAGCTGGTAAATGCGTCAAAAAGAATTTTTTTATTACTCTATTCGATAACGAATTTATTTTGTAGATCAATTTAATATTTTTGGAATCGATTGTCTTCAAAAATAGTCATATGAGCATGATTAGTCTATCACAGGTTGCCAACTAAAAATACAATATGACGTTAGACGATTTGAATTTAAAATAATAATTCTAATTTCCTCTAGATTGAATTGATGGAGTTTCAGATAAGCTGTTGTCCGATCGTTTTTCATGCCAAAGGACTATTCAACTTGAATACCAAACTATTTTTGAATGTAAACAACCAGGGAGTGTAACTCCGAGGAGGAGGAATGGTGAGGAGGTGAATGAGGAGGAGGAGTGCGCTGAGGAGGTTCCTCCTCCTCACATGAGGAGGAAATAAAAATTACCAAAATTGAGGCATATAAATTTATTTTTAACACTTTTATTGATTTGGAACGGATGCCAACGATAAAAAAACTACGATCAAGATCAATAGAAGTGTTTAAAATAAATTTATATGCCTCAATTTTGGTAATTTTTATTTCCTCCTCATGTGAGGAGGAGGAACCTCCTCAGCGCTCTCCTCCTCCTCATTCACCTCCTCACCATTCCTCCTCCTCGGAGTTACACTCCCTGTAAACAACTAAATATCATTTTTAAATGAATGTGAATTTGATGAATGATTTTTTTGTTCACAGTTAACTGGTTTGTCTCTAGGCTACGCGGTGATATTTATTCAGTTCTCAAAAATGTATTATAATACTGATATTTAAAACAATTAAATTTTTACATATTTTCTGTCAACTATTTATCTATTAATTTTGTTGGTTTTACTACTAATTCAACTTATGTTCTACAATTGAATGGGTGACAATAATCGTGGCCGGCCAATCTCCCATAAAATAAAACCGAATCATAAAGTTGGTTTGAAATAATAGTGAAACAAAGAACGCGTATAAAATAAAACTGCAACATGCGCGGAGTCAAAATAAAAGTGAAACATAGCTATGTTGCTCTTTTATTTTGACTGTGCAGAGCCGTAATCAGAACGTAATGCTTGGGCATGCTGAGCATCCAAAAAAAACAAAATTTCCAGATAAACTATAACAAAACCATATTTCCAGATAAAAATATTTATTGAATAAAATGCGAACAATGGTTGTTACGATTATCATGTTTTTTTAAAGAATATTAATTTTACGTTGCTTTTCATCAAAAAAATACTTAAGAATACGTTCATTCGGAAATGCGTGTAAATATTTATTTTCAAAGGCCAAAAATGAAAGATCGCACATTCGTTGCTCACTCATTGACATACGTTTCATTGTTTCTATTCGCGACAAACACGAAAAAGATGACTCACTTATAGATGTGCTCGATCCAAACGTTTCCACCATGCAGAAAAAATCATAAACATCGGGAATCGCGATACGAATTTTATATAATTCTTCTAAGACATTAAATTTATAGTCTGGATCATTTTGTTTTGACTTTGCTTCCTCTCTCTGTAAATATTGTTTGGCTACGTTGATGCTGCTCTCATCAGGCGAATTTACACCAAGGAATAAAAGTGGCTTTATTTTGTTCAAATCCATTTCATATGCTGTGCTCAATGCTAACAATATTTCATTGTTTTCTTGAAAACGTCGTTCCATTTCAGAAAGAATTTTCTGAATAGTTTGATTGAATGCATTTTCTACCTCTTTTCGCGGCTCATCTTTGGTGCTCAAACCCGAAACTTCGTAATCATTTAAATATTGTGGTAGTCTTCGGAATCGAAATATTTACTTATTTCGGACGGTTTGCGCGCACTTGTTTCCAAATCGATATTCGCCACTTTATCTCGTTCACTTGCATTATCAGAGACTGGTTGATCACTGTTTGAAGCTATTTCTGGTGCGTTAGTTCGTGATGCTGAAGCACTTGAAGTCGAAGCGGATTCAACGGCGGCTATTGCTATTAATAATATATTCTAGGGGACAGACACGATTAAAAAAATAGTGATATTTCGTTCAAAAATAGCAAAATTAGCAGAAATTAGAGAGACTGAAAGTTTTTTGTTCCATACATTTAGCATTGCCAATACATTTCCTTATGGAGGTTGTTTTGTTTATTTACCGTTATTTGTCAACAAGTCTGTCTTTATCAACGCATTGCACTGTACATAGTCCATAAGAAATACATAGAGACAATGCAAAAGATCGGCAGATTTTTTTACAAACAACGATGAATAAACAAAACAAAAATCTCCATAAGGAATGCATTGGTAATACCATCGGCGTGACATGCTTCATACAAACGGAATTTCGTACAAGCAGCGCCCGTGTACTTCGTAGTGGAAAAAAAGTGAAGCTTGCTTGTCACCAATATTGATGTTCACGAACATCAAATTGTTTATGCGTTATTTCGCCCATTTTATGAACTGGAAATGAAAAGTTCTTCAATTTCTAGCAAATTTCACATATGAATTCATAAACACATCGAGAAAACACAACTTTTTTTCACATAAAAAGCAAAAGCAAGATGATTTTTTCGTTGATGGTTGTTCGATCCTGGATCGTTTGTGATTCATTAATGATTTGCAACACATCCATTTTTGATTTCGATATTCCAACTGAATACGATGTTTTGTATTCATTAAACAATTCCATTTTGATCACAAAATAATTTTTTATTAAAATGGCTATGACGAAAAACCACGCGAACGATTGCAAACGATAGCACAAACATTAATGTCTAGGAATATCAAATACGGAAGATTAATGATTTTATCATTCAATTTCTTCCTTTGGCGTCGATTTCGCAATACAATGGGACGGTTGATTGATTTTGTCATGTCGATTTAGGCCCCAATGCTTGATGCCTTCCAAATGTTTTTCGATTACACTGCGTTTGCCCTTATTGGAATGTTGAATGGCAAAATTTAAATTATCACGGAAATTAGTTTGTCTTCTTCGACATCGGTGGTGGGCACTGGGCACTTCGTCGGTCGATTCGGGGAACATCAGCAAACCGGCAGACTGAAAATTATTTTATGTTCGATTAAATGCGTTCGATTAATTGTTTGTCGCCAATAACAAATTATATTACATTCAAAGTTGATTTTTGAAGATATCTTTTATAAATGTATACTTAAAAATCACAATAGAGATTTTATTTGGAATGAAACAATAAAATACAAAAAAATTACCATTTTTATTCTGAAAAAATATAAAACTTGCAGATTAGATCAACACAAAATGTTTGTTTGCTTGTATTTTTATTTATTTTGTTTTGTTGCTTCACATCGGCGAATTAATTTGACATTTGTGTCGAACTTCAAGTCAGTGTTTCCCGATGAATTCGCTTTGACAATAATGTCAATTCGAATTTGATGTTCCTAGACATTAATGTTTGTGCTATCGTTTGCAATCGTTCGCGTGGTTTTTCGTCACAGCCATTTCAATAAAAAATTATTTTCTGATCAAAATGGAATTGTTTAATGAATACAAAACATCGTATTCAGTTGGAATATCGAAATCAAAAATGGATGTGTTGCAAATCGTTGATGAATCACAAACGATCCAGGATCGAACAACCATCAACGAAAAAATCATCTTGCTTATGCTTTTTATGTGAAAAAATAGTTGTGTTTTCTCGATGTGTTTATGAATTCATATGTGAAATTTGCTAGAAATTGAAGAACTTTTTATTTCCAGTGCATAAAGTGGGCGAAATAACGCATAAACAATTTGATGTTCGTGAACATCAATATTGGTGACAAGCAAGCTTCACTTTTTTTCCACTACGAAGTACACGGGCGCTGTACCCATGTGGCTGCATGTCACGCCCATGGGTAATACTAAATGTGTGGAAGAAAAATCTAAAAAATTAGCAAAAACTTATGGAATTAGAATCACTACAATTTAAGTCCTACATACCATTTCTCTGAAAGGGACCAACAATAGTCTCTTGTTTTAATTTTTTATTCATTTCGAACACAATGTTTGCAATTCAACAATTGAAACTCAAATGAAGTTCGCTCAATTTTCGGCAGCAGCCAGAACGCCGATCGATTATGATTAATCATGAGCAAGCGATTGTTTTCATTTAGTCATATACCGTTAAAACAGTTGACATAATGCATTGAATTGCAAACACAGAATGCTTTGAAATTTTTTAAGCAGTTTGTTTATCAGCTGATTGAACTGTCGACAATATTGCGATTATGTGAATACATGGAAGATAAGCCACAGTACATTGTGTGAACAATCCAAATGGCAGAGTTTGACTTATCCGCCAGATATATGCTATGGCATAAAAAAAATATGCGCATATTTTTTGGTACATTTATATTTTGTGACTAACTTACCATGTAAATTCATGTGCATTCCACGAATTTGGGACAAAAAATCGTGGGATCCACAAAAAATCGTGGAATGCACATGAATTTACATGGTAAGTTAGTCACAAAATCCAAATGTACCAAAAAATATGCGCATATTTTTTTTATGCCATAGCATATATCTGGCGGATAAGTCAAACTCTGCCAAATGGCATGAGACTAAACAATAGTGAGTGAACGATATATTGTACATTGCATTTTGGATATAGCTTGCTTCTTGCTCTTGAAATTATAATAATCGACTAGTTGTTGTTATTATTGATAGCTGAGCGAATTTCATTTGAATTTTGCATATAAATTGTAGAATAATACAATTTCTTTCTGAGTCGAGCATGCTTTGGGCATGCTCAGGCAATTTTTGGGCATGCTGAGCATACTCCGCACCACTCTGGATACGGCTCTGTGACTGTGGGCATGTTTCTCTTCTATTTTCACTCTTTGCATGATTCATTTCCATTTTAAACGCCCTTATGTTTCTCTATTATGTTACCATTCAACATGTTTCCCCTTTATTTTAAAAACTGCCTATCACTGATACCAAACTGATAAGGAATGCGAATTTCAATGTGGCGATAACACCAATGGATTGAGCACATGAAATACTGTATGAGAATCGAAAAAAAATTAACTTTTCTTTCTTCGATTTTTGCCTGTTTCGGATCGTCTACATGGGAAGTTTGTATGAAAACCTCGGAGCGCCGCTGCTATTGCATTGGCTTCTATGGCCAAATGTACACATGGAAATATCTCGAAAACGGCTGGGTAAATCGGCAAAATGGACCGTGGTGTCACTCCCAAAGGGAGTGTTAACACCCAGCTGGTTTGATGGCCTAGAATACAAATGTGGTAGAGTTTCAGCTGATACATGGATTCTCAGGATTTGACCTGATTCCAATACTTCAATTTCTTCGCGTTGTGGTAAAATTTCATACAAAACATAGGTAGAATGACTTTACAGATGCACATAAAAAAGGAAGCACTGGCATCAGGCCAAATCCTGAGAATCCATGGATCAGCTGAAATTCCACCGGATTTGTATTCTAGGCCATCGAACCAGCTGGGTGTTTACACTCCCCTCGGGAGTGACATCACGGTCCGTTTTGCGCATTTTCCCAGCCGTTTTAGATATTTCCATGCGTAAATATTTAATAATATTATATTCAATTGCATTGGTCTATATGGAAAACAATCGAGCGCCGAAAACTTATGCTGTTTTGTGCGATGTGCATAGATTACAGAGCTGTGATTGATGGCAATGTATTGAGCCGGCTTTTTGACAGCGATTGATGCTATTGTACTGTACAAGCGAAAGGGAGAAAGAACAGACACAACTATTTTTCGCACACGCTCAATAGAGTATCAGTTGGTGTTTAAACTCACTATGTGTGTATTGACTGTGTTTGGTACTAACGGCCTTTGTACGCTAATGCTTGAAAAACAACAACCGATATCTCTCGCTAGCGCAAATGTCACATTTGTTTATTGTCTCTCAATTCAATTTGAAAATCCGAATGTTTTTTTCTAATGCAAGATATGTAAAATCAAATCTATTCAAGCAATCATTTATTTAATTTTTTTTTCATTCATTTCGATAAAGGATACAAGCAATATCATTGAAAAATTCAATTGCAATCAAATAAAATATTTATCATGTTCAGAAGTGATGTGTTTCGATTTGATGTTTATGGTTCGAACTTTATGTTAGTACAGAATAGTACTCTGTCAGAGTACACACACAGTCGGATAGAACAATATCAATATGTATATTGAGATGTTGTCGTCCTGTTTGTTAGCGGTTAATTATTGACACATTGGCCAAGTCGAGCGAGAGCAAAGGAGACGACGTTTCTTCAACGTTTACACTATAAATTGATTTTACTTTTCCGTACACAACGTGTCAAGGGAAAGTATAGGAATTGGTCCCGAAAACTTTTTTCGCAAAATTAGCTAAGATCATCATAAAAACTCATGAAACGCGTAGAAAACCACTTTTTGAGACACTTTTCCGTTCGTGTGCCGTCGTTGTCGTCGTTGTCGTAGCTGTTTGTAAACACGATAACTCAAAAAATAATTGAGATAATCCAAATCTGAAAGTCCCAAAAGTTTTGTATCCAATAAACTTAGTTTAAGTTCGAAGATGAGCCATTTTCGATTTGACCCTGGGGTACTTGCCCTAAGAAAAACCTCAAAAAATTGACACTTTTGTATGGGAGGTACCTGTAAATTGACTCTGATTGGCTTCAAACTTTCTGGGATTTCATTTTTTGGGAAAAGAATAAGATTCTGAAAGTATGAAACTAATCGGAATCGATTCACGGGTACCTCCCATACAAAATTTTTGACATTTTGACTAAAATTACCGATTTTTGGACAATTTTGTATGGGAGGTACCCGTTAATCGATTCCGATTGGTTTTAAACTTTCTGAGGTTTCATTTTTTGGAGAAAAAATAAGATTCTCAAAGTTTCATGTTGATCGCATTTGCAGAAGTTTGATTTTTTGTCCTCAATTTTTGTCGAAATTTTCTTGGAAAAAATTGAGGGCCAAAAACCAAACTTCTGCACATGCGATCAACATGAAACTTTCAGAATCTTATTTTTTCTCCAAAAAATGAAACCTCAGAAAGTTCAAAGCCAATGAGGTACGGTTTACGGGTACCTCTCATACAGAATTGTCGATTTTTCACTTTATTTTCATCAAAACGGAGAAATACTTCATGTATTTTGTTGACGATTGAAGCAAAGTATATCAATAGCGCCGCCTAACATGATGCGACATTGGATGCGACGTTTGCACGAATCAACATCTCTGTGTACAACGCACACATAGACTCTTCGCATTCACACGAACGTACACACAAAGACTTTACTTTCAGAGATTTGTGGTTGGCGGCGCTCCCAACAAAGTTTCAACAGCAGTTCTAAACGTCAAACATTGTTAAAGCATATGAGATAGCTACTGCTGATTTTCATTATTATATTTTCACTGCCTTTATTTCAAGAAAATTCACAAAAAATAACCAAAAGTACCTACGGATAACGCAGGCCAACGGTACGGAAAAGTTCGGGATTACCAATGTAATTCTCTTTATATCATTTAGATTTCCGGACATTTTTTTACGAGGGTGCAATTATATTTAACTTGTTATGGTCGAAATTGATACTCCGTAACTCTGGCGATCCAATCAAAATGACCCATGATACGAGTAAACACAGCAGGAATCGCTTGTGGATCACAACTTCCGTCTGCTGATACACTGCTCAAAAATCCGATATGAGTGTTTGCACCATACTCATTGACATTCATTGACCAGCATCTTCGATACAATGACTTTTTGTATCAATGCTTTTTGAACAGATCACATCCTCAGTTATCAATTTCGAATCGCTTCCAAAGTATCCATGCAACACAGCAGAATCTACATTTGGAATGATCTTTTGTTTGGCTGTCAACATATGTTCACTTGTTCTTCTGACTTTGACGCTATCTGAAATTCCAGATCGATTTGGATCGATGGATGTAATAGTTGCGCATTTGAGAAAAAAACAAGAAGAATATTCTTTTTAAATAAAAGAAACCCAAACTAAAAAGATCTTTTCTTAATTAGAAGAAAGAGGAAAATAGAATGAAAGCAAATTTGAAGTCATACTTGATTTCGAAAATCTATTGCTGCTAATATGTGCCGCAAATTCCAATCCCATGAAAGATTCGTTGATTTGTCGTCTCTGCGGCAATCGAATTGGAGCAAACTTCACCACTTTGCTTGTATAATCAAGTAAACCATCCCGAGATAAACGAAGGAGAGCAATATTATTTTCAAATTTATTCTCGTCAAATTGCGGATGCAAGGCAGTCACTATATACAGTGAGTTTTTCTGCATATAAAATGTCACACTATATACAGTGAACTTTGGCCACATTAACTGTATATGGGCAAAAACACAGACTGGAAGGTTACATTCGCACGATTTTTCAAAATATTCATGCTCATATCTCTTCTGTAAGCCCAGAAACCACTTGAAGTATTATGCTGAGGCAAATTTAGACCACAAAAGGAACATTTCATACCAACAAACCTTTCCCATATCTCCCACACCCATAGAAATATAGCCGTTTTTTTGTTGGACTGGAAGGTTACAATTTTGGCGATATGTTTGGAGTTTGTCTTACATATATCTAAAATCCAGTTCCTCCAGCAGAGCATCCTTGTACTCCAAGGTTCTGTTCGCTATCTGAAGGATCAAAGAAACGAACGAAACCATATTTACCCCATAAAAATCAATTCGGGTCGCTCTATGATCCAAAATATACGGACTGGAAGGTTACAGAAAAAAGACTGTCTCCTTACACAAAATTCCTCGGGCTAAATAAACCAAATATCAAATTCAAATTAGGTTCAAATCAGTCGATAACAAATAGAAATACGAGAATTTATCATGATTTTTGGTTTGGAATCGATTTGTAATAGAAATTTGTCATAAACGATTCCGATTTCTCTGATCAAAAAAAGGACTGGAAGGTTACACATAAAAGACTGGATCGTTACAAAGTACATCGACGGTTGAAATAAATGCAATAATACACTCAAAATTGATTCAAACGGGTAGAGAAAGAATAGAAGTGTTATCATTCTTTGTGGTGTTCAGTTCTGGATTGGTTTACAAAGAAAAAACCTGTCATCAAATGATCTCGATTTTTTCAATGTAACAAAGACTGGCTCGTTACACATGTCTGAAGGCTCGTTTAAGTGTTTTAGTCAAATAAAGTAACTAATATTTTTTATTTTCCAGAAAATAGGCAGAAAGTTCTTTAAAAAAACTGATATAGCGTCATTATTCTTGATAAAGGTATACACGAAAAAAAACTTTCGGGAATTTTAGACTGGAAGGTTACATTCCAATTTGCGGCACCTTTCAGAGCCTTCAAATGCACATGAATAAGATGTATTCATTGCAAAATTTGGCCAAAATAGCACGATTACATCGTAATCTAATAAATAAAATCGAATAATAACAATGATAACGAAAATTATATATTTAAACAAGACTTTTTGTTCGGTTGTGTATTTTCGCTCATTTTGACCCAAAACGAGGCACAAGCACAACTACGTTGAAATGGCACACTATAAATGCCTACCTTCATATGAAAATGGTATTGGCCGATACTTTAGGATCACTTTTAAAGAAAAAAGACCACAGTACCGCGATATTTGAATAAAAAAAAATTCTAACCATTCCCGATTTTCGTGTTTTTGCTCATATAGTGGCTCATTTTATATGCAGTGAACTTTCGAAATTAACTGCATAAAGTGAACATTCAAAGTTCACTGTATATAGTGTGACATTTCATATGCAGTGAGAATTTGTTTAACCACATAGCGCTTTCGCTTTCTATGTGGTTAAAAAGACAATTTACGTATATTAAACGTAGCATTTTCCTTTCTTTCATGAAAATTATAACCAATATCACCTATTAAATTGCAATTACGACTGAAGTATTTGTGTGCATGATTTTCGATTGAGTTCATCTGTTTGAATTTAAAAAAATTTTGATTTTGATATTGCGACAGCATATCAAACTGTAGTTTTTGAACGTACGACAGCATCAATTGAATTGGTGTGATTGAAATTTTTTCTCTTTCATTTCCGCTGCTGCTGTGCGAATGTTTTGCATATTCTTCTGTTTCTAGCCCATAACGATAGAAAAATATGATGAATGAATATTCGCACAGCAACAGTCTAGGTGAAAAAGGAGATAAAGAACTCACCAATTCTATCTACGACAGCATCATCCGTATAAAGACTACTGCTTAATATGATGTCGCACTATGAAAATCATAATTTTTCTAAATTCAAACAGATGAACTCAATTGAAAATCATGCACACAAATACTTCAGTTATAATTGCAATTTAATGGGTGATATTGGTTATAATTCTCATGAAAGAAAGGAAAATGCTACGTTGAATATACGTAAATTGTCTTTTTAACCACATAGAAAGCGAAAGCGCGCGCGCGCCGAGCTTTCTATGTGGTTAAACAAATTCTCACTGCATATAAAATGTCACACTATATACAGTGAACTTTGAATGTTCACTTTATGCAGTTAATTTCGAAAGTTCACTGGATATAAAATGAGCCAATATATACAGTTAATGTGGCCAAAGTTCACTGTATATAGTGTGACATTTTATATGCAGGAAAACTCACTGTATATAGTGGCTGCCGCGGATGCAATGTGTATGCATCGGGATAAACACTGACCGTTGGTTCCTTTATGTTGACTGAGCCAACGTCAACGCGAATCGAATATGCATTTTCAATGATTTTGGCCGTGGCAATAATCCATTTTTCATTCAAAATCACCCCCGAATAATAGTGCGGATACGGTGTTAATGGGTTATGATTATATTTAATGACTATGGTGGCGTGCCATGGAAAATGTACATCTTTTGGTAGAGTGAAATTCGAAATATCAGAATAGGTGTGCAGGGTTGATAAATACTCTTTTATTTGAGCTATTATGACAAATGGAAAGGTTAAATAAATTAAGATTAGGTTTGAATGAAACGAATTTCTATAGAAACCAACATAAGAAAATCCAAAAATATGGAGAAAACAAATGGAGAAAAATACCTCATAAAAACATACTTAGCATGGATGAGCAACTTACGTATGATTCATTGAGGTTAACAAACTGAATGGTTGTGTTTAAAGCAGAAGCAAAGCAGAAGTAAAATAAAAACACACGCAACATTTTTTCATTTGAAAATTGATTTGATTACACTATTGTATATTTTAAGCGGTCGAACTTTTTTGAATTGTTAATTCCAAACATACAACGAATGTTGACCAAACGTCATTTTCGCTGCTTTCGCTCGCTTTGGCTGGTGCATTCAATCAACATAAACCGCTACTAAGCAGGACAACCACACTCAACATTCATATTGTTCTGTTCGATCACGACCACTGTGCACTAACACCAACACGCATACAGATCGAATCGTAAACGTCATATCACATCACTTCTGCACATTCATTCCGTATTGACTGCTAAATCAACTAAAAAGTGTGAAACACTCATATATCAAAGCATTGAATTTTGAATTTGAAATGAGAATTGTTTATATTCGATTGAATAAATGGGCTTCATACAAACTAAAAAATGACATATTGCAGCTAAGAATTTATTCTCTCCCTGGAAACCGGTGAATTGAACACAAACATCGCACATAACCTCAACCAAAGTTGAAAGTGAGTGAAAATGAATTTTGGTTTTGAATATTTTCTTCAAGTCTAAATTTAAGACAATGAAATATGTAATACATTTTGTCGTTCATTTTGCAGTACATTTGTCGTAAAGAAGGAGCGCAGTCAACAACAATGCCGATTTTCGATCCTCTTAACAGCGACTACGCGACTCAACTGTTGTCAACAATCGGAGAAAAGTTGTACTTGAAAGCTGAACTGGCCGATGTTCATTTCGTGTTCGGACCAAATGATGACTACGAACGAGTCCCAGCCCACAAAGTCCACTTGATGGCGGCAAGTGAAGAATTTGCGGGAAAGTTCAATGGAATGTGAAAGGATAAGAATGCGGTAGAGATTTCCGATGCGTCTGCTGAGGCTTTCAAAATTTTTCTGCAGTTTTTCTACTTGGGTCAAGTCAAACTGAACATGGAGCACGTTGCTACAGTGATGAATCTCGACGAGAAGTACAACGTGCCCGAGTGTATGGCGGTGTGCAGCAAGTTCCTGAAAAATAATCTCAACGACGACAACGCCTGCCGAAGTTATGGATTGGCAATACTCTTCAACCAAGACGATCTGAAGCGGTCATGTTATCGGGCTCAATGCTGTACTCAAGTCAACTGGTTTCCTATCATGCGAACAAAAGGTGTTGGCCGAAATTCTGAAATTGAATTGGTGGAAGCCGAGCTTTTCGTGGCAATTTTGTGCTGGATCAAGCAACTTTCGCGGATGACAAGTTAGCACAAAATTACATGGATACTAAATTTAACGATTTGATCAGACCAATTCGTTTTGAATTGATATCATGCCGAGAGCTCTGTCTGATGATTCGCGAATTAGGTACGAATTCATGGTTCGGTGTCGCATTGTATGACGAAGTCCTTGGAAAGGCTTCAAGCGAAAGAAATCAACTGAAATGCTGTAGTATAGTTCCAAATAATGTCGAAAACGAGATTTATTGCAATCGATTGACATCGAGAAATAAATCATGTGACCCGTACCTGATGAAAAATTTGGAAACAATTAAATTTTCCAGCAACGAACTGCTTATGCTCAAAAGATTTCTATTTGATTCCATTACGAATACCTTGAAAGTGAAAATGTTCCAACAGAAATATCAATTGTCGAAATATCCGTATCCGATGATTTCAAAGAAGAGGTGAAACACAATGGAATAACTATACTGAACAGCTCAAATACCAATCAGTTGGTGTTGTTAGAGCCGGTTTTAATAAAACCTGGATTTTTGTATGAAATTCGATTCAAGCAAAATCCTCCGCATAATTGTGCCATTGGCCTCCAAACAAAATCTAAAGTCCAAATGAAAAATGGCATCACCATTCAATTTCATGATGATCCATCGATACCTGATGATATTTCAGCCACGGGTCTAATATACCGTCTTGATTTTTTCCAAATCGGAAAATAACATGTGTCAGAGTATGGCCTGTTTCATTGTAATCAAACATTACTCGATTGAGATTGAATTTGTCGATGTAATGAAATTACTTATTTACTTTGAAATAAAGAGAAATAAACAAGAAAATGGATATAAAAGAAATCAATTGGTTCAAGGGTTCTCTTTTTCTGATTCATTGAACGTTTTTGGTATGACCGAAAAAATTGAAAATACAAATCATTTGTGGAACGAATTTCAAAAGGAAAAACAAGAGTAAGAAATTATTGTATTGTAAGTAGTAAAAATGTAGAAAAATCTTTTTTTTCTTCAAAGAACGACATCAAAATGTTGCACGGAATGGCTGAATTAAACACTTGACGGTAAAGCAATCTTAAATATGATACACGAAAGATATCTTAATTGTGGTTTTTTCATTTATATTTTAAAGAAAATTGCCTTCTTATGGGCAAAAAGTCGCAAAGCCAAAAAATTAGGGTGACCTTCCCCACCTGATTGAAAATTAGGGTGGCCGATATTTTGCAAAAAATTGACTATAGTCTATAGCACTTTTCTCAAATTTTTCACTATGAAAAGTGTGGTACAAACTTTCCAAACCATATGCATGGTTGGATAGATAATCGATGGGGCTACAAAAAAGTCCACTACGACCACCTCATCCGGGCCCATTCAGGCCCTGAAAAGTGGGTTCAAAGTATAAAATGTGGAAAAACTCCAATTGACGTGGTCTTATTTTTTTCGATTTTTTGGGCTTAAACGTTGGCCTACCTCAAATTCTTGAGTTTCACGATATTCCCAACCTATCCGCCAGAATAAAAATCGGTGTGGTCACCATTTACCATTTTTTCATGGTTTTTCGACTATATAAATTTTTTTCACACCGAATAGGCGGTCTGACGTTGCTGATGCGTTCCGATAAAACGCTCACCAGACTCCAACGAATCAAATGATACCATTGGTTGGGGTCACCTTTCCATTTGGAGAGGCTGTAGAGGCTCTCAAAATCGAAAAATCACCAGAAATCACTATTTTAGGGCAAATACAGGGCAGAAAACCACTTTTACCACCAAACCACTATGATGTTCGGAAAGCTCGTAAAAAATCTTACTTACGCGTAGAACATTTTAACTTCATAAAAACCTCTCCTCTGGCCCAAATTGGGGTCGAAAGTTTGAAAAATCATGCTCCTGCAAGTATGCAACCATCTTAAATGGTTTCTAAGGCACCAACGCAAGTGCAATGTGTTTCTTAAATGTAGCGACTGGTCTCTAGTTTCTTTTGGCATATAACTTATATATCTTATATGCCTCAAATTTGGCATTGGGGAGGCTAATATTGAAGAAAAAGGGTGAAAAAAATCGCACAATCTCATCACAACTGCCCAAATCAAGGCACTGGACCTCATTTTTGGACACTAATGATTGCATTTTCGGATTTCTCATTAAAAATTAGCTCAAGAACGATCAATCTAAAATGCAATTTAAACTTTACCACCACTTCAAATATAGTTCAGAAGATTGAGTGTCAAAATATACTAAAATAAGCTGTTAGCATGTGGTTGGACTTTTAAATCTGTAACATCAATCCAGACGTGTGCAAGGTCAAAAATTCTAGGGGGGGGGGGGTAAAATGATTTTGCCAGGGGGGGTCTGGAAATCGATTCTATCTAGTGTAAAACCAGTCTCCGAAAAAAGTGAGGACAAAAAAAAAAAAAGGTCCTCACTTTTTAAAATCGATTCTATCTAGTGTAAAACAGTCAAAATTCCACAATGGGGGTCTAAAATTTTGCCAATGGGTGTCAAAAAACAAGTGAAGACCTAAAAAAAAAGGTCCTCATTTTCAAAATCGATTATATCTAGTGTCAAATTTTCCAAATCGCTGGGGGGGTCCACATTTTGGAATCCTAGAGGGGGGTAAAACCGGAATACCCCCCCCCCCCTTGCACACGTCTGCATCAATCTGAGTTTCGTTTGAAGATTTGATTCAATTTTGAACAGGTCATTCTTAGGCTAATTTTCGACGAGGCCCATCGATTATTTATCCAACCATGCATATGGTTTGGAAAGTTTGTACCACACTTTTCATAGTGAAAAATTTGAGAAAAGTGCTATAGTCATTTTTTTGCAAAATATCGGCCACGCTAATTTTCAATCACCCTAATTTTTTGACTTTGCGAGTTTTTGCCCATAAGAAGTTTATACACCAAGTTTGAGCAAAATCGGAGAGATGAAATCAGAATTTTGTCCTACTTGGTGTGGAATAGTCGTACAACGAAAACTAACCTTAAATGCTTATGTCCAGAAAATGAAAAGCTGACACAGCATATTAGAATGACGTGTGATATTTGATGCAGTGCAATTTGAGCAGAGTGTATAACCGGTCAGAACTTCACGACGTTTAATTGCATATTTTATTACAAAAAATTCTTTCACAGTTTTTAACAAGAGAAAAAATAAAGAATTATCCATACGTTTAGTGCAGTTGTTATCGCGGAGAACTTGGATCGATTTGAATATCGCAATTAAATATTAACAAAGGGGCAGCAGTGCTGCTTAGCCGATAAACAATAGTTGTCATTCATCGCAGAACATACACGATGCTGTGACTAATGGAACAGACATTGGGCACATAACAAGTTATTTCGATACAAAACTACCAACAAAAGTAAGTATTGTTTTGATTTTGGTCATAGAAAAAATATCAAACACTCTTCGAAAGTAAACAATATTTATGTTGTCACATGAGAGAGCAACAAATCGAGCTCAACCAAAATGTTTATTCACAAGAAAAATATTTGTTCGCAGGCGTCTTACTATTCGTTTGTATTTGTGAGCAGACTGCAGCGCAGAGAGCACACACTGTCTGGAATTGATAAGATCACATTGCTCATTCGATATTTTTCATCTTGAATACCACACGAAAAGTCGAAATGGCATTAAACAATATTTGGCTAAACGAGCTAACACGGTGTTGTGATGCAATTGATCGTGAAACCATGCAGTCTCTCAACAATATCCAAGCACACTTGATGCAAACGGGAACATCTTACAACCGTGAATTCAAGATCAATTTCTTGAAAGCGATAAACTATCGGTAAGAACATGATTCATAAACTTGGCTTTTACATAACATTTGATATCAAATACTAAATAAAACATATTTTAGGTTGATGGAAGCCTGCAAACGCTTCGAAATGGCATTGGCAATGGAAAAATGTACGAAGACCATTGCATTTGAACCGATTGATATGGAAGATGACATGCCAGTATCAGATGTGCCTATAAGCAGTTTGCATAGAGGGCGTGTGCCAGACAGCACACCTTTTCAGGTGATGAACACCCCAATGAATGGTGTCGATTTATTGAACGAATTGTTGTCACCCGTACCACTGGGTCAATTGAAAAAAGAAATGGTTCCAGGTAAGGGATCCCCTAACATATTTATGTTTGAAAAGTGGTTAATGACGACGTTTTCTATTCAACAGAAGTGAAGACGACCAAACCAAAAAGGGAATTGATTTGTTTCGCTTGTAAGAATGAAAGGTTGCGGAATGTGTCATCATTTACATTTTCAACAGTTGACATGATGTACGATCATTGGTACGCACAACATAAGGATTCACAGTATCCATTCCGATTTTACCCGGTCGATTTGATCCATTGCAATATTGGCGAATGTCGCTACTTTAGCACATTCCTTGGTCTGGAAAAACATCATAACAAAGTCCACCCAAACGAGCATTTTGTCGCTGTGCAAAATCGTCGATGCGTCCTTTGTCCCTATGTTGGACCTAATTTGAATGCGCACGTTTGCAATGAAATGAAAAAGGTCTTGTCATTGAAGATATTTAATCCAACCCGGTATACAGAAGAAACTTTGGCCGAGCTTCTAGAATTGAACAGGAAATTCGAGTGCAAATATTGCGGAACAACTTTCAACACGTCACAAGAAGTCATGGCGCATCATCGTGAACAACACGGGTATGAATGTCAACATATCATTTTTGCACAGAATTCAATATCATCCATTTGCATTTGTTATGAATTTCTAGCGAGCTGATGATCCAAACGGGAAAGGCGGAAAAAAACCAAATTGTTGGTATGATTTGCGGTTGCTGTCAAATCATGGTCGGGGCCGATATGCATGCAAAGCACCTCAAATCAATTGTTGAAAAACGTTGGTCGAATCTGAACACCTGGCAAACTTGGTTTGAACAGTTTGAAATTGACTATTTGAGGACCAAAGTCATCTTCAGCAATGGTCTTGTTGTTTTCAAACAAAATTTGATTGGAACCGATTCCTACGGAAATTACGGTCCTGCCTACAAAACTCTCGGTCGAAATCTATTCAATGCTTTGAAAAATAAGTAGATCGAAATTGTTCAGGCAACAATGGCGATGGGTATGATTCTCTCTCATTGTAAAACATAGCCTAAAATAGTATTTCTTTATTTTATCCCAAATATTCATGAATCATCTAGTTTATTTTAGTCAAGTTTTATTGCATGACACCAACGGTTTCAATTCAGACTTTCGTATCAAAAAATATTATGTAGATCTAAGCCCAAGTACGTAATTACGTACAACCATTGTCATTCATATCAAATAATTGTGAGAAATAGTCTCTTTTAAGTAGCATCTTCGTTTTTTATAGTTATCTAAGACAGTAATTGTTATAAAAACAAACTCAATTTATATTCCTTTTAAAGACAAATCAAAACCACAAACTTGTGCGTCCAAGTGTAATGTGCTAGGGCATGAATGTTCCTAATGACAAAAAAATCAAAATAAATATTCAATAAAAAAAACACCGTGCGAATTGTATGTTATGAACTTGTTTTTATTATCCGACCGAAAAGTAAGTTTAGCACAAAAATTATCGTAATTTGGTTAGTGTGAATGTCCAATTGAGTTTAAATTGATGGTGTTGTCTCTGGCTCAGCGAGCATCGAATACAATCACTGTGAAATGTGAAATAAACAGAATTTAATCAATAGATTTCTTCAAGTTATGAAATTATAGGAAATACTCTGAGCAAAAATGTGATTTAAACTACTTACACCGCTTCGTACGTTTCTTGTACATAATCCGATAACCACATTCTCGGCACCGAATCGCGTCTTTTGGCCGCATTTCGTTCTCGCAGTGACATTCTAATGGGTGAGAGTAAAATAAAATGAATCCGTTTAGTAGATATCTTCAATGTTATCCGAAGTGGGAAATAAGGCTATAAACTAAATTAAATGGGACTGTTCTCAACGAATGAAACTATTCACATGCCATATTGTGAGGCAGATATAGTCATGATTAATAAAAACTTACCGCCGCAAACATATACCATCGCTGTTTTCAGAACAGTATCCTTAGAACTTGGCTCCGACATCTTTCTGAAGATGTTCAGTTGATATTATGTTCGAGAAAATTGAAGAAAAAACTAAATTGTTACTTTTGTAGCACGAGTTGATGTGAAACCAAACAAAGCACGCACTTGAATGACAGCGTTTTGACACCTAACCTTAAGGCTGAGTTCTGTCAGGTTTTAATTCGCTGAATGTCCGTTTGTCGTGGTGTCGCTACATCCAACAAAGATGTTTCTCAGCCCAACAAAAAATACGTAAAAAAGATATGTTTTGGATGAAAATTGATTTAATGGTTTTGTGATATGAATTTGCTTTTTTATTTGGTTTTGTCTGTAAATACGATTGCAAAATATATCGGTAAAATGTCTTACGTAAAACTGAGCATTTGGTTTTCATCCGGGTGTGCTGAATTGAATGACAGCGTTTGTCTAATAGCACACAGACGCTATAGAAATCGGACATGTGTATGTACAACATCAACAGAACTGTCATTGGTGCATAGTTTGTTTTAGTTGGTGTCGGGGAGAGAAACAATCAATTTATAGGCGGCATTATTTTCTGTATAATTTTCCAGCGAAACTTTTCCGATAACAACGGACTTTAATTAGTGAGAAGAAAGAATCGTGTGGCAACTATGAAGTCGGTGCTGATGGTAGCGGAGAAGCCGTCGTTGGCTGCTTCGTTGGCAAATATTTTGAGCAATGGACGGAACTCGAATCGAAAAGGTAAGAGAAAACTCAATCGATTGGTTATGGGAATATTTTTAGCTAATTTTGTTCGTATTGAATCCTAAACAGGTTCAAATAATGCGTGCTCAGTGCATGAATGGAAAGGGGTATTTCGCAATGAGAATGTTACGTTCAAAATGACATCGGTGTGCGGTCATGTCATGTCATTGGATTTTGTTGGTAAATATCGATTTTTTTTGCACAGACGAATTATGTTTCGTTAATAAATTCTTCGATTAGGTAAATACAATTCATGGGATCGCGTTGACCCAGTGGAGCTGTTCACTTGCCCAACGGAAAAGAAAGAAGCCACACCGAAATTGCGAATGCGACAATTTTTGGGCACAGAAGCAAAGGGCTGCGATTATTTGTTAGTAGCTCCACTCTTATCACATTATTCACTTACGTACCCACTAATATCAATTTATTTTCAAGGGTCCTGTGGCTCGATTGCGATAAGGAAGGGGAAAATATTTGCTTTGAAGTGATGGACGCAGTGTCACGTTCAATTCGTAATGTCTATTCGAATGAGGTGACCTATCGTGCCAAATTTTCGGCAATCACGGAAAAGGACATCAAATATGCAATGAATAATTTGATTCGGCCAAATGAAAATGAAGCACGCAGTGTTGATGCACGGCAAGAGATTGATTTGCGAATTGGGTGCGCTTTCACTCGCTTCCAAACGAAATTTTTTCAGGTAAAACAAACTAATTAAAATCGGCGCAAAAAAATTTACATTTTTCAATTGAATACAGGGTCATTATGGTGATTTGGACTCATCATTAATTTCTTATGGGCCATGTCAAACGCCAACACTGGGTTTTTGTGTGCAACGACATGATGAAATACAAAATTTCAAGCCTGAGACTTTTTGGTATGTTCAACTATCGGTTGGTGGTTCGGATGTTACATTAGAATGGGCAAGAAATCGTATTTTTAGCAAGGATGTAGCTAATTTCTTCATGAACATCGTCAAGAAACACAAAGATGCTCAGTAAGATGATCATATTATTTCAGTTCTGATTTTCAACCAATTTTTTATTTGTTTGACATAAAAATTGTTTTTTTCCCTTCGAATTCAGTGTTGAAAGTGTTATTGAAAAAGATCTGGTCAAACCACGTCCATTGGCCCTGAACACGGTTGAATTAATGCGAGCTGCTAGTGCCGGCCTGGGCATTGGACCACACACTGCCATGACTTTGGCTGAACGTCTCTACACTCAAGGTTATATCAGTTATCCACGTACGGAAACCACAAGCTATCCGCAAAACTTTGATTTAAAGTAAGACATTTGATTTAGGAAAAATTGTTATCATAAAATCCTAAGTTTCATTCAATTCAACGCAAATTTCTAAAAATCATTTCTTCTAGTGGTGTTGTACGCTTGTTACAGCCATCATCGGAGTTTGGAACTGAGGCTAAGGATGTAGCACAAAACTTTAATTCTCCACGTCGTGGAACTGATTGTGGAGACCATCCACCGATTACACCTGCTAAATTATTGAGTAAGAAATTTTTTCCATCTTTTTTATCTTCACCGTTGCCTGAACCATAACCAAATCAATATTGAAATTGTCATAATCTAATTTATGTTACTTTTTCCAGATCGAGGAGAGACGGACAATGACACGTGGCGTGTGTACGATTACATTTGTCGTCATTTCCTGGCTACTGTTTCGCAAGATTTACGATACAAACAGACAACGTCGAAATTTACTGTCGGTTCAGAGAAATTTTCGTGCACGACGAACAAATTGATTGATCCCGGGTATACAAAGTGTATGACATGGCAGGCATTTGGTAAAGATGATATAGCGCAAAGTTTCAAGCAGGGTGATTCGGTGAAAATCAACGAGTATAAATTGGTGGAGAGCCAAACTGGACCACCCGACTATTTAACTGAATCGGAGCTTATTACGCTTATGGAAAAACATGGCATTGGAACGGATGCTTCGATTCCGGTTCACATAAACAACATTTGCCAGCGCAACTATGTGACGATCGCATCGAGCCGACGTTTGATACCAACAACCTTAGGAAATGTTCTTGTACATGGATATCAAAAGATTGACCCAGAACTTGTGCTCCCAACTATGCGTTCCGACGTTGAGAAGGCATTGAACTTGATTGCAGCTGGTTCAGGTATATTTTCAAGCTAAAACTTATCTTAAACTAAACAAATTGGCTCAAACTAACGACTGCTTAAACTTTTCTCCACATTAGCTGATTTTGGTTCGGTTCTAAAGCATGCCGTCGAAATATTCCGTATGAAATTTTTATTTTTCGTGCAAAATATATGCGTAATGGATTCATTATTCGAAGCATCGTTTGCATCCATTGCTGACTCAGGAAAGGCATTTTCACGTTGTGGAAAATGCCGTCGCTACATGAAGTATATCCAAACAAAGCCAGCTCGACTGCATTGTACCCAATGTGACGATACGTATACACTGCCTAAAGACGGTACAGTCAGGTTAGTAAAGACAATTCTTTGCTGTTGGCAAAACAGAAAGCATTGCTTATGAATTATTCGTTGCAGAGCCTATAAGGAGCTCCGTTGTCCATTGGATGATTTTGAGTTGCTTGCATTTTCAAGCGGTACGAAAGGACGTTCGTATCCATTGTGTCCGTATTGCTATGCCAATCCACCATTCAAGGGTATGCCAAACAATGCCGGTTGTAACTCATGCATGGTAAGACAATCACTTTTAGACCTTTATTTGCTTGATTTGCCCTTAAAATTGTTTTCATTTTACTTTTCCGTACACAACGTGTCAAGGGAAAGTATAGGAATTGGTCCCGAAAACTTTTTTCGCAAAATTAGCTTAGATCATCATAAAAACTCATGAAACGCGTAGAAAACCACTTTTTGAGACACTTTTCCGTTCGTGTGCCGTCGTCGTTGTCGTTGTCATTGGTGTTTGTTAACACGATAACTCAAAAAATGATTGAGATAATCCAAATCTGGAAATGCCAAAAGTTTTGTATCCGAAAAACTTAGTTTAAGTTCGAAGATGAGCCATTTTCGATTTGACCCTGGGGTACTTGCCCTAAGAAAAACCTCAGGAAATTGACACTTTTGTATGGGAGGTACATGTAAATCGACTCCGATTGGCTTCAAACTTTCTGGAATTTCGTTCTTTGGGAAAAAAAGTTTGAAGCCAATCAGAATCGATTAACGGGTACCTCCCATA
>NW_022595262.1:811686-863113 GCF_009176505.1 Sitodiplosis mosellana | reverse complement strand
TTTGTATGGGAGGTATCAATTAATCGATTCTGATTGGCTTCAAACTTCCTGAGGTTTCATTTTTTGGAGAATAAGTAAGATTCTGAAAGTTTCATCTTGATCGCATTTGCAGAAGTTTGATTTTTTGTCCTCAATTTTTGTGGAAATTTTGTTGGAAAAAATTGGGGGCCAAAAACCAAACTTCTGCAAATGCGATCAACACGAAACTTTCAGAATCTTATTTTTTCTCCAAAAAATGAAACCTCAGAAAGTTTAAAGCCAATAAGAATCGGTTTACGGGTACCTACCTTACAAAATTGTCGAAGTTTTAGTTAAAGTGACTGATTTTTCACTTCATTTTTATTATTTTATTTTCACTGCCTTTATTTCAAGAAAATTCACAAAAAATAACCAAAAGTACATACGGACAACGCAGGCTAACGGTACGGAAAAGTTCGGGATTACCAATGTAATTCTTTTTATTTCAATATAGCATCCAACGTGCCCGAATTCAATGAATATGCTTGGCGTTTCGGTGTGTGATGAGTGTGATCGCGGGATTTTGGTTCTAGATTGCACCTCAGCACCCAAAAAATGGAAATTAGGATGCAATTCCTGCGATGTTATCATCAACATTTTCAATAAAGCATCGAAAGTTACTGTCAATGACAATAAGCAATGCGATGAGTGTCAGGCACAATTGGTAACTGTCGTCTATAAGGTAGATCAAACAAAATTCAAAGATAATGCGGAAGAGAAAACTGGATGCTTATTCTGTAGTCCTGATTTCATACCATTGGTAGAAAAACATCGGGCCGTTGCCACAAAGCCGATACAAACGAATTCGACGCGCGGCGGAAGAGGCCGTGGCAATGTGTCTGTCGGTAATGGTACAGCGCGCGGAGGTGGTTCGAATCGTGGAGGTGGTCGAGGACGACCACCAAAGGACAAAATGGCACAATTGGCAGCTTATTTTGTTTAATTTTCAGTCATTTCGAAGAATCATCAAAATTTTCTTCTAAGTTAGCGAAACCAATAACAAATCACTTTTGTTTTTGTTTGGTAACATTGTATTCTCTAACCAAATTTACGCACAACTGCGTGCATGAATATTCGCGTGATACTCAATTCAATTGTATTGAATCCAAGTATTTACACAATTTTTCGATATTTTACAGCTTTGTTTTTTTTTTGTCCATGAAGTAGACCAAATCGAATTCGATCTATTTCTAAAGTGACATGATGAAAAAAAGTATAAATAAAGTATTAACATGAAATTAATCAGTTGTTCTATTTCAATATGTTGGTGAAAATTGAATATTGTTTTGTCAAACTCCGGCTTTTTTTCCAATTGAAGAGTCTAATAAATAATGCGGTTCAGACATTTTTCGGACTATATTGTCAGCTACGTTCGTTATGAATTATATACAAAGAATTTTGAAAAGTCCCTATTCCTATTGGTGTCCAAATCACGTACATCTCCTATAATAAAAGAGTATGACATAGATTGTTAACATATTCATGATGAATGTAACTACTTTATATTATTCTGTGAAGAAAAATGAACGGCAAAGTCAAAAATGTACCATTAGATTGTAAATTGAATGGAGACAATTTTTAGCTGGTGCATATTCTTTTATATTACGAGAATTCATAGAAATATTCCAGACAATAAGATAAATTATTTCTAGAGGTTTCTTTGAATAAGGTCTTCGACCGAACATCTGATATACAAAATTCTGTTGATTCTTGATTTTAAAGGTTTGTATTTTCTATAGTCAGCAACATTTATCTTTTCAATTTGTTCTGCTCTCCGTCAATTTCCCCCTTTATAAATATGCGATAAGTAAAATATCGATACAGCTTTGTTTTCAAGACAGTATTTCTGCAAGCAAAGCAAGAAATACGATACGAGTGCATTTTAAAATTTTCCACGTACGAAACGTCACATTTGCTAGTGTTGAAAATGAAATCCACTGATTTTCAGTGCAGTCAAGTTTCGACAATCGATCGCTTCACACATCACACCTTTGACAGCTATCATACAAGTCTGAATCATGGATCGCATTAATGCACTTCTGAATCCATCTCACATTTTATTGATGTACAAGTGTCGAACTTGCGGCGAGCTCAAGTCGTTCAAGAAGTATTCAACTGGCCGAGGTATACCATCACCACCACCGGAAAATTCTGTTCGTTGCCCTCGCTGCCGTCTACCTATGGAAAGCCTTGGTGTGGTAAGTATAATTTTAGCAGCAATCAATGATTCAATTTTAATGCCGAATTTTAACCTTTTTTTCTCTCAAATCCAGGGATTGCCCGTTCCACAATAAGCATGGAGACCGTATAGCTACAATGAAGAAACTACCACTGAACAAGTCCATTTTAATACTGCAGACAATGTCTGTCAGACTTATTCTACAATGAAAATCAAATAAAATCACTAGAAAACTCTGGTTGAAATTCAATGTTTGTGTTTTTTTTTCTCATTATGAGAAAAATCCGTAATACATTTCATTGGAAATCGTAAGTAAATAGCAATCGAAATAACGCACGTACAGCTGGAAATAATATTTTTTGCACTGCTCGGTTCTCAATCATATCAATTACGTACTTGTAACATTTATCTTTGGGATATGCGACTATCATCAACATTCGTTAGTAAATCAAAGTGTTTGGAACAAATGGAAAACATTTTCAAGAAACGTGTCATCATCTAACATTTTTACTGTGTCATTTTCCAATGCGTATCAACATAAAATATGTAGGATTTCGCATCAAAAAAAAAGTCCATCATGCTCATACAATTGAAAATTACTTCGTCTTTGAAGCGACAGATCATTTCTGCCAATTTGGCATATTCATCAGTCGATGGGTATTCGTTTGCAACACATTTCTAATGGAACAGTTTCTTCATTTCGAAATGGAAAATTATAATAATAATATCGTTAATTTTTAATAAATTGGGCGAAGAAAATTTCAATATTCTTCATGCATCTAATAGCTGATGGATTTTTCGCTTCGTCAAATTCATACTAGTTTTTTTCTACAACAGCCTATCGATAACATTTTATGCATCGCTCTCTTTTTATACGCATATACATATTTTATTCTTTTCATTGGCCGTGAATAGCAACTTATTCAATATGACTCTGCACACAGAAAAGAATCCCCGGAAATTTTGGGTGTTCGCCGTAAAATTTGACATTTATATATAAATTTCTACATACATTTTACCGGCAACACTTCAATTTTCCGGGCGATGACATATTTTCGAACATTTTATCAAATACTATGTATATTTTACCGCTTGAAATGACAGATGGCGCTAATTTCTGTTGGAATATTTGAAATTATGTCATCGCCCGGAAAATTCAAGTGTTGCCGGTAAAATGTATATAGAAATTTATATATAAATGTCAAATTTTACGGCGAACACCTAAAATTTCCGGGGATTCTTTTCTGTGTGTGGACTTGCGAACATTTGCTGAAGTCATGTTTGACAATGGGTTTTTTCAACATTTTCCAGAGAATGTTTTTTTTCATATTTCAACTGTCAAATTATTCATGCAGTCTGTGTAATTTTGCGAAAAAAATTTTTTTCTATAAACAAAAACACGGCATCTGTGTCAACCGTCGCACTGTGAGATTATCGTTTTCAGTTTCTGTCTCTTTCTCTGTGTCGATCAGCTGAACAGAGCATGTTGTTTATTGTGTTTTACTAACAATATACCGCATTCACTCGAACCGAGAATAATGTCCAGAAAAATACCGTTGGCTTGCTGCACGACATGGCCATTTTATGTCGCACAAATACATTCTCAGCTACCGTAGCTTAGCTGAGCTACGAAACAAGTGTCACACCACTTTGGCTTTTATTCACACCATCGCAGATGACGTTAATAAAGGCTCTTCGCCAAATTGTGTGTACGTGTGCGAATTGGTACGTACAATGGTATTGGTTGCATATAAGTTTGTGCTCCTATTGATGTCAGAATTTAACAGAACATTTGTCAAACAGAAGTGCATTTCGCAATAGAACAATCGCAAAGATTCCAGTATTTTTCTTGTGATTAAATTAAATAAAACACCATGTATTCTGGAGCAGAACGTTTTCCGAGGTTTGGTGGTAAAATTTGGATTGACGCGCATGGATCATGTTCGTACGAATGCGCACTTTGTAGGAATACATTTTTCTCCGCCGGTTCGTACGAGTTCCATAATTCGATGGCGCACAGTAACAATTTGAAGTCAAACGTATCGGTTCCATTGAACAACAATTGGAATGTGACAAAACCATCGTCATCACATGGGGACCGAGAGGTTGGACATTTTTCTGCAAACTGGTCAGCTCACGCAAATGCGCACAACGAATCAAATGATTGCAAGCGAGGACAAGAACAGTCCAACCAATTGATTTGCACCAAATGCAACAATCGTTATGACAATTTGGCGGAGCTTCGAGCACACGTCCTAAATCACCATCAGTTCGATTGCGTTTATTGTCCGAGAGGGACAATAAAAACGTATGAAACCCAGCAAGGTCTGTGGGGCCACCAGCGAAAGCATCATGAAGCTACATTTCCTTACCAGTGTAAGGTCTGCCCACGGGCATTCAAACGACGCGACGAATTGAAGGAGCACAAACAATCGAAACACGTTCGTGGCAATGATGTCCAGTGCGATTTTTGCTCGAAGAAGCTGATGTCGGCCTTCGCAAAGGAAAACCACATCAAAAAAGAACACTCCAACCGCCGCTACTATTGTTTCCTCTGCACTGGATACTGGTCGACAAGCCAAAAAAATCTACGACAACACATGAACAAGAAGCATCCGGGTCGTTCACAACCAAATGAATAGATGAAAAATAATCACGGGAACAAAAAATAATAAAATATTCCAAATCCAATATTTTCTAAGTGTCGAACACCTCTATACATATTTGATTCAATAAATCACAATCTTACCCGAATTCATTGACTTTAACATTGGATTCTAATACATGTAAGTGCTTGTTTATCTTTCAACTTCAGCTCTTGGTTCTGGCTCCAATTTGAGAGCACTGAATTGAATTTATGTGAAAACACTTGACGTGTTCGATTCGGTGAGTATTACATAAGGTGAATATACACAAGGATTTGGATTTATCTGCAACAGCAAGCAGCATCACTTGATATCCCCTGTAAAATAGAAAATTTGATTCATTTCTGCAAACCAACTCGGAGCTAACTTATGGAAAATGAAATGCAGATTCATTTGATGAGAAGAAAAATACACGCATAAGAATTATTTATTTGTTTGTTCATGAATTCGCTACATTCTTGGAAAAAATGGAGAATAATGTATTCAAAAGGAGGTTGTGAATGCAAAAAGTTTATTGAGTACGAAGCAATTGAGCTAAATATATGGTGAGGTTATTGTGTTATCTATTCAAAATTGATTATGACAACAGATATGCATAGGTTAGATCAAAAATGAAGCACAAGTAGTAAATTTATTCCAAAATGTTACGGGGAGTGTGTGTGTGTGTGTGTCACTATGTCATGGGTTCATTGACTGGAGTAAACGTTAATAATTGATCTTATGTTAATGATAGACTTTGAGCTCATTGTTTCGATGAAAATTGAAAAAAGTGCATTTGTAGTACGCCAATCGTTGACCCAGTTTATTGCGATAGATTATCGTCACAATCGTTTGCTGTAATGGATTTAATGACTGGAAGTGGTGAAAATAGTTCGTCGTCTTCTTCATTTTCCTGTGAGTCTTCTGGCTCGCCAAGTGCATGAACAAATTCATAAAAATCAATACGGCCATCACCATCGACATCAACCTCTTTGATCATATCCTCAACTATGGCAAAAACAAGGGGAAAATGTCAAAAGTCGATTCGTAATGATATCAAAAGTGAATCTTACTTTCATCTTCATCTAAATCCTCTCCCAGGCATTGTAGAACGGCTCTTAAGTCCGATGCAGTGATATAACCACGGTTGTGTTTATCAAAAACACGAAAAGCATCACGTAGCTCACGTTCTTCTTGGTCTGCTGACGACTCAGCCGTAGCATCTGTCATATTTGACAATATATCGACGAATTCTTCGAAACTCACATTTCCGTCACCTATAGGAATTTTGGCCGATGAAATCCAATTAGTACATACTATTCACAATGCATAATTTTTCAATCATTGAATTGAATTAAACGAACCATCAATGTCAATTTCTAACAGCATTTCTGTTATTTCTGTTGTTCTCGCAAATTGCCCTAAAGAACGCATAACACTACCCAATTCTTCCTTGGTGATTGAACCGTCACCATCCTTGTCAAATAAACGAAATGCTTCACGGAATTCTGCAAATAGAAAAAAACCAAACTCTTTGATGTGGAACTGATGGCATATTTTCTCGGGAAATATCGAGGAAAATTACCTTTCATTTGACTCTTTGATATCAATCGACGGTTATCCATAACTTTTCGCCCCGATGACGTTGAAAAGAACACTCCATCCGTGCTGGAGCCAGCGCTGCGACATGGGATCGGCGATTCAACAGAAATTTCTTGACTGCCATCGCAAGCGTATCGCATTACACTGCTTGCATCCGATATCGCGTCCAATTGCTCGATATTATTCTCATAATCGGTAGTCGCTGCATTCCGCTCATTGTTATGTCGAGTCTGCTTGAATGGAATTTAAATATTGCTTTGAATCGATTGCTTTTTCTTAATAAGACACTTATCGTTGTGCTCATTGTAGTGTGTAAACAACGGCGCCAAAGAAAAGAAATCGTCGATTACATTGCGTATATCAACGAGTCATGAAAATCGATAAGTAGACCATTTGAATGTCTATAGCTATATTTTTCTTCTGATTTTCATAAGAAAAAATAAAACTACCATCCTTGAGATGGATCGAATATTCAAACGTACCATTAGTTGCCTGATTTCCTTTGTTGATGCAGTGAGCGTTTTGGCGAAATTGTTCACCGCCGAAAATATTTTCCCTTCCAACGTGACGGTTTTTAAATGAAATGCTACACACACAAACACCTCGAATTCAGCGGTCGAGTATCCTTGAAGGTAAGCGTCGAATTTGTTGACTTGTGATTCGTTCCTATTATGACGACATTAAATTTCCTATAGTTGGGAAAAAGAGATTTTTTGTCACAGCTCGGGATGTGTGCCTGTCTGAGTTTTACTTAAGAAAGACAATAAATTGATTGACACATTCAATTTAAAAGGTCCGTATCTTTATTATTCCCTTGGAAAGATGTGTTCGCCGAACGACAACTTTGAATTGTGTACATTAATTATGGAGTAAATTGGTGCTGTTGTCTGTTTAATAGAGTTAATCAAGCTAATGAAAGTCGTTTGCTCTGTCTCCTTCTTTCTAATTGGGCTTAACTCATGGAATAAGAAAACCTATGTATTCACTGTTGTGTGTCGCCAAATAATCGAAAGAAATTCATTCTCTCTAATGATGTGCCATGTGAAAAGTAAACAATCCCCTGCTACAATGCGTCAATGGAAGCCAAACAATTGACAGAGCTCGTGGATGGATAATACTGTAACAAGAGTGCTAAAGACAACATCCGAAATTGTCAATATTGTGTATTACACTCGAAAGATTGCTCGAAATGAGAGTCTTTGGAATTATTCCGCTCCAATTCGATTGGCAGTCTTTTCTGCTATATGATTTTCTTTGTGTAAAATCTGCAAAAAGTCATTTATTTCGCATATTTGAATCCGACGTTTTGGATGAGTTCGTATTTCTTTTTTCCATATCGAAACTTATTTCACGTTGGTAAATAATATGGTCCATAAAAATTGAAGATAGAAAAATCTAACTTAATATTCTGATATGAGCATGCAGGGATTAGGTGCTACATGGAAGCACTAGTCATAATTTATTGATGTAAGATTTAGACATTACGAAACCACAGAGCGTGGATAAGACGTTGAGTTCAAACATTATGCTTTCCATTCCCAATTCGATTCCAGTTGTGGTAAGAGGAGGCTGAACCGACGCTGTGAGTGGGTATTAACCGAGACCTTGAGTGAGAACACCTCAAGGCTGTTTTATTCTCATGTACCATCAAACATTATCTTTGCATCGCTGTGAAACCCAAACGAGCGTAGTAACAGGTAATACATACTATAAAATCGTCGATGAAGCAATTCATTTTTCATCCCATAATTTAAGTTTCACATAAATATTTTACGTAACAATTCAACATGTACATCATTTGGAAAAATAAAAGTACGAAACATTTTGTGTTGATTTTTTTTCTCCATTTGACGATTTGTAACTTTCGCTTTGTATTGCTGACAGATTGGAGAAGCATTTATAATTCAACTACATGATACCATGATGTTTTTAATTTTCCATGTAAAACCAGAGAGAGAGAGAGAGAGCGAGAGAAAGAAAAAACTTTTATATTCTCCATCCGCTTTGTTATAGTCGGAAACACCACCCACCAATTTAAGCGAACAATCAACATTGATTGCATTTAATATTTTGCAATTGCACATACACACACAGAGGGAGAAAAAAAGTTGTTCTGTGCATAGAGTTGGGCATATGTTTTCAAATAGAACAGAAAAACCTTTTACTCAAGAGTAATCATTCACAAAATGCCAATATCAAGCGGGAAAAAAGAATAAAAACATCGTTTAAATGAATGAGAATCTGTTATGTTCGTAATGAAATGTCTGTCATTGCCGCCACTGTTGAAACCAAATCATTTATGTACACACTAAGCACTGCCAATAGCAGAACACACAGAAAACCGACCTAAGCATGCCAGGATGATACAGCTATTCTAACATTCTTATCACTTTTGTTTGCTTGAGCTTGCATGGATTTAATGAATACAATGTTACGATTGATGATGCTTTTTAACCCTTATGTTGCAGGTAACGTCTTTCGATTAAAACGCAAGCTATGAAGATTGACTGAACCGAATGAAATCATCAAAATATTTCAGCACTTAACATGCATGAAAACGTAACTAAAACTGTTTGCTTAATGTATCTTCATTCTAAGTTTGCGTAATGAAATTGTCAGCTGGAGCGTTAATCCGTTTTCAGTGAACGCAAGTAAATGAACGTAATTATCCAAGCTCTGACCGATTTAATGTTGCAAATCCATCTAATGAAAATGCTGTGCTAAGGTCTGTAGCACTTCTGCCAGACGCTTGTTTTAATGCATATTTATTTAAGACATCTTCGCCACGAGAGACAATTAACAAGCTCCCAAATCAGTTCAAGCTTTTATGTAAATATACAACAACAGCAACAGCAACAGCAAAAAGTTTCTTTCTTTCTTTTTGCTTTGAAAAAAAGGTTTTTCAAATACTTTTTTGTATCCTCTTCAGTTGGATTTGAATATATTATTATTTCCATCATAAAATATTTGCGCACACACAAAAAAAGTTTTATCGTTTTTATTTTATGCATTCACTCACTTTTATTCTTGTGGCATTTGTATAGAAATTGAAAGAGAAACCTGTGTTGAATTGTAAATTCTATTCACTCGTTTTATCACACAAAAATAATGAAAATAACTTCTGTCGACAGATTGGCAAAGAAATTTGATTTTGTCTTGCGCTGAGGGATGAACATCAAGCGACGGAATATGGATGAAAACTGAAACTTTGCCGTGCATCCCCCATGATTATATAGCATTAAGATGCGGAGAAATTGATGCATGGAGATGGATATTGAAATGAGAGCAACTTGCCGCGCAATTTTCATTGTAGCAAAAGTTCCGTATGTACGGCACGAAGGGGGAACTAAAGCTTCAGGCGTTTTTGTATCAGAAAGCTACTATTTATTTTATTGTGGGATCGTGCGCAAACGCAACGGCAAACACTTTTATTTTACATTGAACACCATGTGGATGGATGCAGTACAAGCGGCAGCGATACTGAACAGAAATTAAGCCATCGAAAAGCACAAAATAAACATCTTCCTCTTGCTCGTTTGCTCTTCGGCAAACAAAAAATATGAAGTTATCATTTAATGATAGAGCGATGTTTACAAATAATCACAATGATGGGTGATGGTTTTTTTCTCGTCGCGCGTATTCAGAATAAATTTATATGTATACGTATAATTTCAAAACATTTCGTATGCATATCTGACGAACTGTTTCACAATGGAATATTTAAAAAACCATCTCAGACATTCCGCTATACATATTTGAAAAGTTGGGAAATTAGTTTCGGAACAACATTCTCGCGTTTCCGAATATTCAACAAATATTTATATTGAATTTTCTGCTGTTTCACACCATAAAGAATGCATTGAAAGTTTGAAATATGTTCAGTAATCATAGCATTGAAAATTTATTCAAAAAAACCACAAAAACTTTGATATTAAATAAAATAGTTCCAATTTAGTATGAACACGTTGCTTACCCGATACTCATGCTCCTTTTACTCGAACACTGTTGAGGTTGATTGTGTCTTCGAATAAAATTGAAATCCAATTTTGTCATCTTGTTTTGAATTTTAATTTTTGTTATCATATCATTTTTACAATTCTTCTTATGAAACTGGGGTTGTTTCCCTTTAATTTTATTAAAATAACTTAGTCTTACGAAGAAAAAAAAATGTAACACTCCCGACTTCATTTCATAGCTACATGTTGTTGCTTTAACTTAACTATTGAAACAATGTAAACAAATGCTAAGGTCCGCATTTTTTCATAGCTGCAACATTTTCACCTTCATGTATGAAAGGCGGTTATCAGTATTCGGTTTGTGTGAGATCTAATGATATTCAATATCACCATCCAATGAACAGTACGTATCGACCGGTATCTATTTAACGATTTGCAAATCGAGGCCGTTGTCCAGCGGGAAGTGGTGGTGGTGGTGGTGGTGGTGGAGGTCCAAAGTTTATACGATGCATCGGGAAGTTTCCTTTAAACAGAAAAAAATATAATGATGAAGTTAGAATGTTTTCGGGATGTATGTATGATTGTAAACTGATGATTTACCAGGATTGTTATTCCCATTCGGATTGAATCTCTGTGGTCCTCGTAATGGCATTCCTCCCATCATAATTGGTGCATTCGATTGCATTGCATTTGGAGGTGTCGATGTTTTAGGCGGCATCCGATAATACACAGTCCGTGTCTCTAATTGTGGATTCGGTTCGCTATCATGTCCCATGCGCTGAGTAAAGTGGCTAAAATTTGCCATCGATGTTGGTGGTGGTAATGCTTCATCTATTGATTTAATCATGTCAAATCGAATGCTTCAATTAGTAAGTTCAATTGAGTGTACCGGTAACAAACGACATCTAACTACTTTTTATACGTAAAGAATAATAATCGCAAACACAAACTACGAATGGAAATTACGAAAACAAAGCACCGAAGTCATCATATGTTTGAACAAAGACCCCTATTCCGTAACTATTGATGAAACGCATCGATTCGATCCATTTCATGCTCGGTTCCATCGCTTCGACCCATATAGCCATGGCTATATTTTCAAAAAAAAAAAATAATGCGAAAACGAAATGTTTCAAGAGCCTTATATACGAATAAGAACCCAACGATGAATTTCCCGCAGCATCATTTGGTTCATCTTTGGTCCAGTGCGTATGAATTTCTGAAAAGTTTTATTTTATCAATTTTCACAAAACATTCTGTCTAAATTGCACTCTCACACACCACAAATAAATTGATCCCTCCAAGTACACGTATACGTTTTGTGTCTACATTCGTGAGGACAACTTTCTACGCCAATTACTTGTTATCTTAGACTAGATATGTCGTTTCAATTTTCAATATTTAACAAAACGAAAATGTGTCTCTTTCTCAAGCATTCAATTTTCAATCACATCATTTCACAGACATACAAATCATTGCATACGTTCATAAGGTTGTGAATCTCACGAAGGAGTTCATTTTCTGTCCTTTCAGTTTCTCAATCAATTCTCCGTAGTGCAATCCTAATGTGACAGTCAGTTCAATTCGAATCAAAACTATTACAAAAGAAACAAAACTAGAATAATAATTAAGAATGATGGTGATGGATGACCCCAGAAAAAGTGTCCACAGGTGATGCTGATCCAGAGATTCTGAAATCTTATACCTAGCTTACTACCAATACTAACTTATGTGCTAAAATGTGTATTTGCATTCGAAAAAATAGTTGACAAAAGTTTTAGCTAAATATAAATGGGATTTTGGATTTTTAAGCATTTCTCATTTTCAAGATGAGAATACAATACCTTGGACATTAGAAGTGGTCACTGTGGCTGGTGTCGGTGCTAACGATAAACAACCACTGTTTGATGTATTTATCGTAGCATAATGCTGCACATGTTGTGTTCCACCATTATTCGATCTAAGCAATTTTAATTGTTATTTATGCTTTATTCATGAAAAATTTAATATATTCAAATGATGGGCACTTTGATGTGGTGGAATATCACTCAAAGTTGCTTAAAATTTTTGAAACAAACAACCAAAACATAAACTGATATCTGAATACCAATCTCAATTCGAATGTATAATTTTAAATTATTTATAGCTCATTGAATTTTCTTCTTTTAATAAATTCATTACATTCAACGAATGGATTATTTATGTGATCGATCAGAAATTGGTGTTCCGTTTATGTTTGAGTTGAGGAGAAAAATGTGATTATTCAAAGAATACACTACAAAAATATATCCCTAAATTGGGGAATTGAGGGAAAAAGGAACAATATTAAAATTAGAAGAATGCTGTTAATTTGAATTTTTTAACGAGACTTTTGTCGCAAAAGTTGATGTTTTCCAAATATCTGAATATTTCTTTGTCATGTGTTTGTTCAAAATGTTTGTGTTCAATTTTTTTTCTGAATGTATTGATTGATTTGGAAAACATCGATTCAAATTAGAAATTATTTGGTTTTGATTGTCTTAAATTCTAACATATTATGTATTTTAGTTTTAAAAGAACCCTGCACCGTATTTCCTTAATTTTCAATTTAAACTTTTTCTTTGTTTGTCATTTTCATTCTGCATTACTCGCAAACTCCGTTACTTTGGTAATAGTCAAAATATAAACTCAGCCAGATAATTACGTTTGTGCTATTATCTCTTAACATCTGCCCGAAAAAGCATTAAAATTATGCAAAAAATTATGGCAAAAATTGAAAATTTTCTGAAAATGTATAATATTATTACATTGTATATCGAATTTCTGAATTTTTATATCGAATCCCCGTAATTTGGTCTAACTCTTTTCTTTTTGATCGAATTCATTCTTTATGCGTTTGAGTAGCACATGAATTAAGTATACTTAATTGTATGAAATTGAAAATAACTTTGAAATAACCTTGATAATTATTTTTCTTTCAATACTGAGAACTCATTAAAATGAAAATCAAACTCATTCGTGTTTTGTGCGTATAAAATCGATTCCATTAAGACTGAAGTTGTACGGAAAAACAAAAAAATTCAATAAAACACAAATCACAGGCGAGTTGCGATTGTTTCAACCATTTTGAAGCGCAATCAGAAAATGGTTGGTTTTGATGCTATAGATATGTTCTTTTAAGTCCATATATGGAAGTTTTTATGGTACGTAAAGTCTCCCATTATTGAGATTTGAAACCATCGAGACTCGCCTGTATAGGCAAATCATAATAATTTTATATATCACTTATGCTAAGTATTATCGCTTAAAACCTAACTTAAAATACGTATTTACGCTCTATCCATATAAGTATCAAATTTATGCGGAATTTTTATGAAAAAGAGAGAAAATGAAATTCTTACCCCATGCCCATTCGAGGCGGTAACAAATGTTTGATTAGACCTTGATCATCGTCTCCATTCCGTTTTCGTTTCAGGTTCATACGTGAGTCTTCCATCTGTTTGTAGATAGAGAAAGGGAGTTTGGTTAGTTATATCAGAATTAAAATTGAAAGAATTTCATAAATTAAAATCGCGTACCTGTTGTGGGTATGGCACTGGTTGCGGTACATTTTGTACTGAAAACGGTATTCCATTTAGTTTTTGTTGATTTTCGTTGATCGATTGTTGTATTGACTGACTTAGTTGTTGATTTAACGATTGGTTCATCGACTGATTTATGTGCTGTATCTGAGTTTGGAAATTTGGTTGCGGCTGTTGTTCGATAATTTGTGGGTTTTCCACAACTTGCGATGGTTGCATCACTTGTTGGAATTGAACCGATTGAACAGACATTGTGGGTGGTGCCATGTGCGGATTGAATATTCCTTTGTGAACATGAACACACAAACACATTAATTTCAAATCAAAACAATTCGATCATTTTCCAGTCGATTAGAAATAACTTACTTGTTGGTTGTTGGGTGCGAATATCTGCGGTTTGGCTGACCGTTGGCGTTATAATCGCTTGATTACTAACCATGACAATTTCATTTGAACCCGATCTGTTCGGTGAAAAATTGTTAACACTTAAAATCCGCTCTGAATTTTTCAATATTCGATTTAAAATTACCTAGCTTGTGGCGCAGTTGTTAATTGAAAACTCTGTACATTTTGTGGAACTTGTTGAAACGTTTGATGCGGATACTGAGTATTGACAAGGAAGTGTTGACCAGAAGAAGACACATGAATTTGATGCTGTTGGCCGGGCGGTGCGGCTTGAATTTGTTGCAATGAAACTGGATTATAGATTTGGTGTGTATGTGTGCCAGCTGGTTGTGTGGAGGTGATTATCGTGTTTCCAACGATATGCTGTACACAGGATATTGGAGGTGGCACTGCCATTATGGGAGCGGACGTAAATCGAAGTGGTGGTGGCATTTGCATTGAAATATTTGGTCCATTTGTTTGTAAATTTTCGATGCCGTCATGATTGTCACAGTCAGTTTTATCATCAAGTTTGAGTTCCGGACTTGATTTCTCATCTTTTACATTGTTTTCCGCTTCATTTTCGTTTGTTAGGATTGGATTTGGTTGAGCCTCTACCATATTTGGCGGTGGATGAAATTGTAACTGTTGCAGTGGAATCTGCCCGGGATTGGTTGTCGTTTGGAAAATGATGTTTTGTTGTTGTGCTTGCACTTGCATTGGTGGCGGTTGGTGCTGTATTATATTCGGCGGTGGAACAGCCGTAATACATGGATACCTAAATGAATTAAGATACAAGTGTGACTATTCAATCTTTATTTTATTGGGAAACAATTTTTTCTGCTACTCACGCTGTATTTCCCTGAACAATATATTGCTGTGATGGTGGTCTAACGGTTGTTTGCTGCGTGGTGAAAGTGTTCAACGGTTGTGTTTGCTGCACAATCCCCTGAGGCTGATAAATATGCTGAATTGTTACGGCATTTTGTTGTTGGCCAGCATCTGGTGGCGCCTGTTGAATGTACTGATAGTTTGTCGGCGGTTGATTTAGCACGATTTGTGTTGGCTGTTGCTGTAATTGAATATTTGGAGGCGGTTGCGATAATTGAACTTGAGATGGAACGAGTCCCGGTTTCATGATGCTAGAAGGCGGTGGCACATTCAAATTTGTCTGTAAACTAGTTTGAACTGGTTGCTGGATAACCATATTTCCGGGTAAAATTTGCTGCTGTATTATTTGCGGCTGACTATGCGAGGCAATGGTTTGAACTGGGGTTGCGGTCACCATTGTTGGTGTATTTTGCGTAACTATATTTGTCTGCTGAACCAATGACGGATTTACCGTTGTTATTTGCTCGACACTCTGCATTGACGGCGGCGGAACGGCCAGCATTGGCGGGGGCACTGACATTTGTGGTATCACAGACTGCGCTGATATCACCTGTAATTATTCATTCAAAAGATGAAAAATGCTCAATTTTCGTTTAACTTTAGATATGGAATTGAATAAAATCCAGAAAAAAAAATGCCCGGTACTAACCTGAGTGTGAGTCGCTTGCATATTTTGTACGGGTTGTTGTGTATACTGTATGCTTTGGACTGACGCAGGTGCTTGCGCTGATGCTGGCCTAGGTGGATTCATTTGTTGAAAATGTGCCAGCTCCTGTTGCAGTGTTTCTATTAGATTTCGGGCTAATTGCTTTGCATTTTGCAACGCCTCTAAACGAGTATGTTCTATATACAAGTGCATTGGTTCGGGCGATTCAATGCCGAGCGCTGGATCAATGAATAATGATCCTCGGCCGCGTAGCGTGGCAACGGCGCCAGTCTCATTGCGAATATAAATCAAATTTGCTCCACCAACTCCAATTATTTGGGTTCGTAAATCGAAAGCGGCCGGAGCATGATCTAGGCCAATCATCAGTTTTTCCACATATGTCGAACTATTGGTAAGTGTGGCGGTTGACATCACCGTTGGCGGAGGACGATTCATGAATTTAGACATTTTTTTTTCATCTATTTATCTAAATCAGAAATTGAACGAAACAATTAGAATACAAATGACATTTCGAATGATAGACTCAATGCAACTGAATGGAACTATTGCTACGGTTCACAGCGTTGCATTCTTGGATTTTTGGACGCAATAAACTTGATGATAATTATTTTGTTGATTTGGCGGCACTTAGATACAATGAGTTTGTATCACTTTGAAATATAAATAGCGTGAAATGTTTATTGGTTTCACAAATAAAATTGTTAGTGTGATTGAGAATATCATTTTGAGATGTGATAGCCCGTTTGCTATTTGACAAACAATGAAACCGTTAATCAGTGGCGACGAAGCACGAAATAAGCAAAGTAAACATTTAAATCGGAATAAAAACAATATGCAAATGATAAATGGCGGTATGATGATATATTTAGTCAAATCGAACTCATTTTTCAATAATCCATATGCTCGAATAACAAAAACGTTTTTGTGTCCAATAAATGTCACATATTTTGCCATTCCATTGTAAACTCACCTAAAGAAATATATCTGTGAATCACAGCTGTAAGCGAAAATAAACACAACACCAAGCAAAATACATAAACTCTTTTATAAAAAAAAATTGATCACTTTGTTCCGTATTTTATCTCTTTCTATTATTCTTAATTCGATTTAAATCAATAAATGGGCCTTCATTAGGCTCTTTGATGTTACGTATTGTCGGAGATCGGAAGTAATTTCCTTCTCAATCACTCTCCCTTTCTTTTCATGCAATCATTTTGGTGTTTTTTTTTTTTAAAAAAAAACTTCTTCTTTTTGACACACAGAAAGTGTTTTGCAAAACTAGAACTAAAAATTTTCCAAACACTTATAAAGGAAGGCGTCATATACGCTTGATGCACACATTAAACGCGATTATTTTCAAGGTTCTTCATTTTTTATTCACACTACATTTCCGTTGAATAATCACTCAAATTCCAATTTATCTTCTTGTTTTATGGCACTTAACTGCGATTTATTCTATCAATTGCGAAACTGAAATAATCCATTTTGCACTCGCAGTGTTGATGAAACAAAAAAGAAGAAGAACAAAAATAACAACAGCAGAAATAGAAATGCGTATGCTCCTCTTTCATTCTACGTTTCAGCCATTTTTGGTATAAAAGTCAAAGTGCTGAATAAAACAACAAACGAACCAAACACCAACACAATCATTTCAGTTGGATGTGCTTGTGCAATTTCATTTGGCTTTGATAAACATAGTTGAGATTAGAATATGCTCGATATATTGAAAACAACTGATGAAGAATACGAATATTTCTCTACAAATTCAATTGTAATGGCTGATAGATTTATTTATTGAAAAAATATATCAATATTTTCAGATGGAATCAATACACAGACGATACTTTGACAGTTTGACAATTGACTGACAATACACAAATGTGAGGTTATGTTGTATTTCATTCGTATTACTGTTTACTCTATAGGAACAGACGTAAGTGCTGGTTCATATTAATGCCGTTTCTGGTCGAAAATTGGAAAGGGGAAATTTTTCATGAATGAATTCCACTATTTCGACCAGTTATTTTTTTAACTGAAGAAATACCCGAATGTGATCATCGTAAAACGGTATTACCGAATATAATTTATTTTTTTTCGATCAATTTGGTCTCTCCGGCTAAAGATACCTTGAAAAATCAAATGTTAAGTATTTTTTTTAAATCAAATTTATACAAATACAAAATTACAAGGGCAATAACTGCGAATACCGCAGAATTGAATTTATATAATTTCTAGAGAAGATATATTTGAAACGATTTCATAAACTAGGTTTTTGGGATATTTAAATCAATAAAATAATCTGGTATAAGAAGTATCATGAATTAAATTTTTTCTATGATTTCATTATTTAATTTCAGAGTGTATTTTAGTTATTTCATTACTTTACAATGTTTTCTTAGAGCACTTCTTGTTCGGAAACTTCCCGTTTTCAAAATTTTCATTTGATATCTCTGCATTGATTGATTCTAATAATATATTAATTTTTCTAATTCCAGCGGCATATGTCCGTTATAAACGTTGTATTGTTCAACGAATAATTGTGCTAAAATTCGTCGAAAATAGTCGAAAAAAGCCGAAGATCAATTGGCTTGAAATAGTAGTTTGCAACACACCCTGTTTGTTAGCATGCAGTAAGTATACAGGAAAAACCCCAAATCGTGTGAAATAGATGCTACCAACCGAACGGACCATGCGCAAACAAATGACATGCATAGCTTTTCATCCGTTTGAATTGAGATTCTGTCATCGTTTGGCATGAGCTCGCAAGGAGCGCACATTGCACACTACCACATGTGTGTTAATGGTTAACGAAAAAAAGGATGACTAAATGTATGCTTTGAAATTCAAAACAAAATCACTGTATTCGTCCCGTTCTAGCTCTTTGACAGCATTCGCTTGTCATTCATTGAAAACCATTATATGGGTCATATTTCTTCACTGCTCCTTAGCGGTGTGATGGTGTACGGATGTGCGCGGGATACATACCATTGTCTCACTCTACTCTGTCGACGAGAGCTTTTTCGTTGGGCTGTAGCAGCAGCTTTGCTGTTCCTGTGTTGCGGACTGCAGTTTAAACGAGCCACCATACAGAACGGGCCGGGCCATCGTACGTACAAGTGCTTCATAAGAAAAAAAAAAAGAAAATCGAAGAAAATTAGTATTTTAATTTTATTTGTGTGAAAAAACTTTAGTTTTTTAACGTTTTCTGTTCTGTGCGTGTTTTATGAGAACCAACATCACGGATTTACCAATCAAAAGAAGAAGAAAAAAAAAGAACAAACCAAAACGATTCGGAATAGGAACTTTTTAGAATGAACGATTGAACGAAAAAAAAGAGAAACTCTTCTAACTAATTTTTGTTGTGTGTGCTACAGGATTCAGAAACAGTTTTGTGTAAGTGAAAATCGATATTTATACGGTTAATCGAATACGGAGGAAAAAGGGGGGAAAATATCATAAACCAAATGAATAAAAATTACCTTGTGCTAAGAAATGTGCGAATTTTTTTCTCGTTCAAAAAGAAGTGAAAATTCGAAACCATTTTTTGTCGCTATTCGTGTTTTATGGATCGTCTTTGAAAATGAAATATCAATGCGACGAGAGTTTTTGTTTTTTGATTTTTTAAGAAAAATCTAAATCAAATTCAAAGTTTTGGAATTGATTACATTTCAACGAGTGGTTGTGCGAACAACGGAAAAGTGGAAAAACCAAACACATTTGCTTGCATGCCACGGCGAATACTACACACGATTCACTTAAATTGAAATACCAAATCAGTCGAAATGAATGTGGACTATTTTTTTGTTCCATTCACGGATGGAATATTTGTGGTTCCTTTACTGTATAGTGACACAACATTTTCAACAATAAATACGATGCGTTCAAAACCATGTTATCAGTGAATTTCTTTTCCGTTTCCTCGTAATTTCGGGAACAAAACAAAAGTAACTTAAACGAATTTCGAGTTGGAATTAGTTACTTTAATTGCAATCGTCGATCGTTTTCCACTTAATTTATTCTATCCTCATACAAATCAGTATGGTCATAGAAATTTCGTAATTTTTCAAGCCGTCAACACGAATGATTAAATAACATCCAAAGGAAGAATCTCTTTGATAAAAGGAAGCAAATTACATAACTGAAACGTTCTCTATGTTCTATGCTGTTCGGAATGATCGGGGATGAGGTGAAATAATAGCACAAATAGTGACAATTTGGTATTGTGTAATAGTCCAATGAGTGGACAATTTGCTATATATACGTATGTATGTATGTGGGCATACTCGTGTTCTATGAATGGAAAAAATGCTGTGTATAAAAAGCGATTCAATTCATTTTGCTTTTATTCCTTGTACCGTTTTTCCTATCCCACTGGTGACGGTGGAATTGCAATAAATATGTATGTATTTATATTTCGTACAACATCGGAATTCCCATTTCTTTTATAAGTCATCAACATACCGAAAGAACCATCAAACTCAGATCCAATGACAAACATTATAAAAGGTCTTATCACGAATCGAAAAAGTTTCTCCACGAAAAGCTGAATAAAAAAAACGATTGAATAAAAAATAAGGTGGGTTTGGAGGCAATGCGCCTGTATCTGCGTGGTTTTACATAGTGAACAAATTATCGGAATAAATGACGAAGAAGCAAAATGGAAAATATGAAGAAAAAATAGCTCAACGGAAACGAAATAATCAACAGAAATAAAAAAAGGAAACCAGGCACATACACGGCAATAATAATAAAAACGGAAAAAAATCGATGGCATTGCGTGAGTCAAACGCGAAACGAATGAGCTTGTGTGAAATTTGCTTGGATTGGCTGCCATGTACGAACGAACGAAAAAAAATAAAGAGAATAACCCGAACGAAACATGAAAAGAAATACTGCAAACGAGTAAAGCGAATCAACCCATAAAATGGAATGTTTAAACAACCACCATCGTGCACCAAAAAAGGAACGTAGCGACGCGAATTTCTACCAAAGCCCCAAGATTTTCGAAAATGGAAATTCCAGCCAAAAAGCGTTTAATTTTTGAAATAACTCATTAAATTTTCTAACGCCAGTCGATGTGATTGAAATGTAAATGCTTACGGTTTAAAGTGTGTGCCCTTATGATAATTATTTGTATGAATATTGCATTTGGAGTGAAGTGTCATCACGGCACGAACGGAAGGGAACATAACTGAACTGAACTGAACGATGCGAGGCAGTGCGGACAATTGTGTGCTCCAGCTATGAGTTTTCATACGAGCACACACATCGTTCAAGAATCATACAGTTGCCATACTTCAATGACTTAATCATCTGCAAAACACACGAAGTTGTCAATCTCGCACATCTCATTTGGGGTCCAAACAATTTGGCAGGATCTCACTCCTGCCCTCGCTTTCTCGTTATTTACATGGCGCCATGTTTTTGCAAATAAATAGTAATGAAGCAATTTTGTGAAAATTTCCCCCCATCCTTGACGCCGCTGCTGTTCACTCGTTCGCATCTAATCAAGGCACTCTTGAATTGATTCCGTTTATGCGCTGTCCCCTTTACTCCAATGCATCGCGTCCCTTCTGGAATTTGTTCATAAAACAGCGATTTTCTGCTTGTTTGCATGCCATAAAAACCCACCAAACAAATACCCAAAAGCGAAATCGCACACATTTTTTGGTGGTGGCTACTTGCGTAGTAGAAGCGTCTTACATCCCCCCACACATACATTGGCCATGTGTAATTTGAGAACGGATTTCGCCTGCAAACAGAGAAAATGTGTTATGTCATAGTTTTGGTGAAATGAAGAAAAAAGCTTAAAAATATAATTATTGGCATAGTCGAATGGAATGCCGTAAGCACGGTGATCCTAAGTCTGAGCTAACGAATGGAATCATAAAAAGCTTTCGTTCCGCATTCGTGTTTGTGTAGTTTCATTTTCGTTCCGCGCGCGCCGTTTGTATCCGACGAATGCGGGACACTACTCACATGTCATCCTTTTTCTTCCATGTGTCCACCACGACGATAATCCAGCAATGAAAAAAAAGAAACCAAGTTACAACTAAAACATACAAGGCAAAATCAGTGACATCGTTCGATTCGAATTTCGGTGTTTAAGTCTCAACTAAGTATCGTGTATAGAAATCGTGTTGTGCAAGCAAAAGTGTATGTGTGTGTGTTGGTTTTTCATGTGATGGCTTGATTAAAAATAAATTTCAACGAATCAAATTTTTCGTTTTGTAGCAAAGTTCGAACATAAAGAAATCCGTTTCCAAGTGAACCATTTGGGATATAAACAAGTGCAAAAGTTGTGAAAATACGAAGAAGTAAAACGAAATCTTTGAAGTTGAACGTATTTTTTGTTCGGTGCGAATCGAGAGAGAGAGAGAGAGAGAGCGAACGAGAGTTGTGTGCGTGTGTTGTTGTTGTTGCTCTCCGAATTTCGGAGTCGCCGTGTTAAGTGACAGAGTGAGCTCGTGTTTGTATTCAACATCATCGTCATCATCGTGCGCGTTGTGTTGTCATTCACTACCACAACAAAGCCCAGTGCCGTCATTAAATATAAAAATACACACAACGCGACAAGGAAAAGTCTTTACGTGCGTCGTGCTCGCAAACGACGTTTATAGTGTGAATATATATATTCTCGCGTAAGGAATTCATTTGACCCACCCAAAACTTTTTGTGTGCGCGCGTGCGACCATACCGCACACACTTCATATCGCAAATAACAATCATTTCACCGAAAGAAAAAGGAAATTTATTTATACGGATAAATTGATATTTTCGGATTTAGTTGCTGAAATTCATTTTTTGACATCGTACGTCTAAGTTTTAACTGGTGAGTATTGGATTTCAGTTTTCGATGCCTGTCGAAATTTGAAACTTTTCGTTTTCCCAACAATATATTTGAACAAACGCGATTTGGCTCACGACCTATCAAGGAGATTTCTGAGTCATGTGCAAAGCGGACAAACGATTTTGCGTACGTTTGCGTTCCTGGAAGCTTCGTTCGTTTTCATTCAGACGCTTTCAAACGTTAGGGGGAGAGCGTACGTTTGTTGACTTATGCTTCGCCAACGTAATCGTGGCATAGACTGTCTGTATGGTGCTTTCAAACGCATGAGCTGGTTAGACGACGTTCCTTCGCAAGATACTTTACGGTCGACGATTGAAGTGTCCTTTATGCTTCTTGTTCCCTCGGTTCGGTTCCGTTGCTAAATTTTCGTGGAATTTCTGCGAAAAGTTCACTGCATGCAGAAGTTTTTTTTAATAGTCATTCCGTTTTGTACGAATTTCGAATGTTAGCTTTTTTTCCATTGGTTGCCTAGGGCTTGTGGTTTAGATTTATTTTCATGATTTTGAAAAGAAAATAGTATAATATACATCACTATAGTAATGGTAAATATTCGTTGAAAAAAAATAGAATTCCTTGAATGAAAACATATTCATTTTGTGATATGACAAGAGATTCATCAGAACTCGTTTCGAAACTTCCGAATGGGTAATTTCGCAATGATATTAAAAGCACTGTAGAAACACAGCAGTGGTCTCGTTTGTAAATTCCAAGTATTCACTTCCGCAAAAACGAACCTTGAATTTATCCGATCTTCATCGCAAAACATGCCGGATAATACAGCAGACAAAAGCCTCAAATTCACGCATCAAATATATCAGAATAGCTAAGCTATTTAAAGTTCATGACATGCATAAGTTATTCTTTTGATATTCGCTGAAGAATCGTAAATTCTTAGAGAATATTCTCTTACGAAATTATTTCGCTACAAATGTCAAGTGTATACAAACGCAAGGAGTTTCTGTATGAAAATTCCGATGAAGTTTTGGGAGTGCCAAAATTCAGAAAGTTTCAATAAATGAATTTTTATATGCACATGAAATGTATTTTCAATTTCGAGCTGGTATGCTATTCACTAGTAGTGCTCAAATTCATAAAATACTATGTTTTTTTATAACACATGCGACCTTGTGCGACAAAGATATAGCTACTAAAAATAAATTTGATGTGTTGAGCGCACGAACACCAAAAAATAACAAAATAAGTGCGTAATTGTGACTGTTGCTTTTATTGAAATTTATGGCAATGGTTTGTCTCTTGTGCGCAAATAATTTTTAATTTAGATACATAACAAACGACCACTTGTGCCTAGCAAAAAAAGAGAAACACTCATACAAAATGGAATCTTTTCGCTGTCTTCTTCATAGAAAAGGCACTTAACTACAATCATTTTCACTTGACGACAAACCATAATGTGCCCTTTTTGTGGTTCTCTTACGAAAACGGAAAAATAAAGAGGGAAAAAAAGAACGCAAGTAAATCAGAACAGGTTCAAAAGCAGTGCAGTAATACATAATCATGTTCGACGGGTAATAAAACTCGAAGAATCTGTTTGCTGTGCCTGTGTGTCGCGTGGGCTGTGCAGCGACAAGACAATAATTCCAGCTATGTCAATGCCATGCAAATGATAGTGCTCAATCTATGAAAGAAAAAAGAAGCAAAGTAGTCATTTCAATTGCATATTTTATACATGCCTTTTTGTTTGCCATCCTCCTGTTTAAGAACATTATCAGTCTTCGAATGAAATGTCAGCGTCGTCATGATGAATTGTAATTTTAATGTCTTTTGTGGAATAAATTTCCGAAAATTTAGCATGAAAATGAACAACGCATTCCAAACTCATAGAAAGGTTCAAATCACTTTAATCTATGCCATTCTTTGTGTGAGAGGCATAGACAACGCGTATTAGACATTTTGGTGGATATTAAGAAACAAATGCAAATGTTCTGGCTTTTAAAATTTACGTTAATTGGTCTCGCGTTTTTGGCCCACATTCTATTTCGGTATCAGAATATACTGATTAATTTGGTGTGTTTTGAATGTGAACACTTGCAGAAATCCTATTGAAATCAAAATTAAATGGAAAATGATTAAGGAACATATGATGATGGGACCTGGTGGGTGTTATTTTGGTAACTCAATTACACATAGGAAAAAATCGTTACTGGATCCAACAAAAAAGAATTTCTAATTTGCATCTAATGAAAATTGACGACTTGAATCATTGTTAGGTACATGAACTCAACTCAATTTGGGTATGGAGATGATGGGCTTATCTTTGAATCAAGAACAATTTCTTTTTATTTGGCAATTTAGTATTCAGTCAACCACTTGGAACGGCATTTGCCTGTCCGATTCCGCATTTCGTGGATGTATTTTTGATGAGATAGAGAGAGAGAGTGCTTTGCGTTCCCATGCATCTTGTTCAGGCAATCGTCAACAAAACGGTTGGTGGTCGGTGGAAAATGATTTTATCATGCTGATTTAATGATAGAAAGCTTTGCTTGAGTCAACAGCAGCGGGAAAGAGTGGCGAGTCTTTACGTGTAGGTGGTTAAATAATGGAAAATTGAATTTCAAATAGAATATGCAAATTTATAGTGTGTCATTCTCATAGCTCATTACAGAGCGGCAGTCTGTATGTGTCTGCCTGCCGTGTTCTGTGAATCAGCGAAGTTCATATAATTATAACACATTACGTCTTTCGGTGAATGGGCACTTTGGGACATCATTCACATTCCAATTCAATTCCATCGCTGTGTTCACTCGCTGCAGCACACACAAACACATAAACACATTAAAAGCGTATAAAATGTCATATAATAAAGACTTCATCTGCAGCATTTCTTCGTTCGAAGAATCATTGTTTATCGCTGTTAACGTTTAACGTGAAAATCGAGCTGTTAAATAAATCAATAAAGGGTAAATGGTACTATTTTGTTGTTTGTTTGCAGCCAAAATGGGAATGAAAGTAACCGGTGGTAATATTTTGAACATCACTGTCTCCATATTTGCAGACATTTTATTTTGCTTCCGAGCATTCGTTAACCAAAATTTATCGAGTTTTATCATGAATGGAACGAAAATCGACCAAATATGATGCGCATTCCATTTCGTTTGAATGAGACAGATGCAAGGACAGGACACTCTTAAGATGCGTTCAATATATATTGCATTTGTAATTTGAATTTAAGTTCATCGTTCGGACAAGAATTTACTAGCCATTTTTAGATGTGACGCTCTCAATTACTTTGACAGAGCTATGTGTTGGATGCAATTGCGACGCTGTTGACTGATAAACTAATGGGAATTGATGCGTAATACTGGAATACCAGTTAAATAAAAAGGACTTTGTGTCATTGCCAAATGATAACAGCAGCAGTAACAGCATCAGTAGCGACGACACTGCACATTCAGCAGCATATTTGACAGCAGTGTATTTATTTGTGTATGTCATTATGTCGTTTGATATATTCAAATATTCATGAGCTCTGTGAGCTATCTAGAGCTTATTTTACACCACTTGACACACATGAGCACACCAGCAGTGTACATTTTGTTACCCGTTCTACAGAACCACCCACACACATATATATGCACACATAGATTCTATTCTAGTTGATTGGAATGGAATGCACGATTGAGAAACGCATATTGTTGTCAATGCTGTCGCTTCATCTCTCACTCTCTCTTCCTTTTCCGTTTGTTTCTCCCTCTCTCTCCCTCCCATCCGACATCATCAATGTTGGTGCGCGTGATTGTCAGTACACAAAAACCAAGTATTTCATTTGTAGTTGATAACAGAGCAACGGAACATCCGAACCGCATGCTTGACAAGCCAGATAGCATGGGTTCTCAGCATTTCAATGGGAAAATGAAATATTTTTGAATGAAAAGTTAAGCATGGCAGAAAAAAGAACGAAACGAAGTAAACGAGCATATTTACCATCTAATGGTAACTATGCCAGACTCCAACACACGATATCTTTGCGAAGACAAAGTGATCGGAGTTCGGAGACAAAGGCACAACAAGAATGCTCATACACGCGCTATTATGTGAGACATAATTTTGAATGAATTATTGCTTCGCAAAAATTAGATTTTTTTTCGGCTTGATACGACAAAGGAATACCAATTTCCTAAAAGGAATGCCAAATGTAATGTTTGAATATTTCAAGCAAACGTTCTTTTTTCGGCTTTTGTAAACAGGCAACAAAAACGGAAAAAAATTTCCATTCGCGTTGAAACTCACAACAAATATTATTTTTTGTTGGGGTTTAATGAATTTTTTTCTTTGGCCTCGGGTCTATCCTGGCTTAAACATCTTACGGTTTTATCACTTTTACGATTGGCTTGTTTTGCTAAAACAGCAGATAGCTGCGCTTTTTGCCAGAATTACATTCTCGTTTCGTTTATATATTTAAGTGAAACCGGTAATACTTCCGACCTCTTTTGCATGAACGAATGGAGATTGATGGTGTAGAAACTTGTTTCAGAATCAGAATATCACACACGCGCGCGCACACACATCGATTCCATTTGAGGCTCTACATTCCATTATTGTCGAGGGTTCTTGATCAGCTCACAGATTCCACAGCTGGCGTGATGGGACCCGAGTGAGTTTGAATATTCAAATTGGTTGTGGCGTATGCTTTCAAGTGTAGAAATGCAATGAACAAGTTAATCCAGTGAGAAGAGGAGATAGAGACAGAGACAGAGACAGAGAATAAAATAAAATATAAGAAAGTCTACGTATGTCAAATGACAACAGAGAATGAAACACAAGCTGTAACATCATATATGAAAATTGATTTCAAAATGAAAGGATAAAAACGAACATTTTTCTTTTCCTCTCCAAAAGCATGTACATATCATATTCAATTCGTTGCGGCAAAAACCAGTCCATACATTCGTCGAAATGTGTTAGCACGACCTGAGGGAATCCGGCTGTAGAGTATTCATTATTTTTCATTTATGTCTTAAATTCCAAAAATAAATCGGACGTAATTCAAAAGCAACAAACGTTTTCGTACGTACATTCACATTTCGCGTTTCGATAAAATCTCAATTTATCTCCTTTGTCAAACAAAAGGACCCTGTGAATCGCAAAGTAGCAGTGTGATTTTGGCGACTGTACGAGTAAAACGAGATAAAGAAGCAAATTGTTTGTTGGATTATTTCGATTCGTTTTCAATTCGATGAAACATCGCAATAGATTATAAATGGAATTTCGGCAATGGCTGAGTGGTAAAGCACTTCTTTCTAGGAAAATTTCATCTTAGCAGAAAAATAAGGGAAAAAAATATCGATTTTTCTCTCGCTCTTCGTGTTTCATTCACAAACTAGACGAACTGAATTGGATGAATGGCTGCCGTTGAGCTTTTCGGGAGAAATGTCTTGAGCTTTTGATGAAATAGTTTTTATCTTTGTTTGCAGCTCGTGTGTCTGTGAAGGCCAAAATTTATGTATAGTGAACGAAGATACTATCTCGGTGGGGCCCCATGTGCTGTGGAATGCGAGATTATTCGCTAGAATAAATACAAATAACAAACGTGTAGAAAATTAAAATGAGTACAAAAACTCATTTCAACTTCCTTTCGACATTGTTGTTTCACTGTTTGGAGCATTATTTTCATTTTTCTCTTGTATTTGAGTGGCTGTAAGCGATGATTATATATCTGGTCCCATATGTTCCTTGATGGCAATCGTTTGCTTGCTCTCTTTCTCGCCACTTTTTTCTTGCATTTATTTTCGCTCGCTTTCATTTGTCTCATATTTATATTTCGCAAGAATGCTATCATGTTTCTGAGGAAGATGAGTCGTCTTCTTCCCCATTTTATATTATCTTTGGCGTCATCGCTTAATTTGTAACAATGAATAATTGGAAAACATGCAAAAGCTTCTTTGTGCGTACATCAGATAAAAGGCATGTGCGAAGCAGGATGGAACGCTATCCAAACACGTTTATTCCCTTATATCACAAGCATTTCAGTAAGAAAAACAAGAGAGAGAAATAACATTTCGTCTTCGCCTATTTTGGCTTGGATGCGTGTGAATGAAACCAAGTGTTCAACAGAACAACAATTGATTTAAAAATGGATCGCCACAGCCTCGTCTCTCTCCAGAGAGAGATTGTGATAATGACACGAATTGCTCTCAACAAAAAATTCGGCGAGCAAGTGGAAAATATAGAGAGAAAAAAAACAGCCTGGATAGGAAAAGTCAGTGATACGCTGGAACTTAAATCCATGAAGCAGAAGAAATGGCAGTGAGAGCGAAAAAGGTTATGTGTTCATGTCTTTATTTCGTGAATGTTTCATATTTTTATGCGTTTGAGCCGATTTGGTTTTTTTTTCTCTTGTGCTTACTACAGCAGTTGTCACTTTCTGAAAACATCATGTATAGCTAGCAAAATTCAAACAGTACGGAACGTTGAATACATCATTTGGGAGCTTTGTATCTATGTACATTATACAAATATGGAAAATCCGACAGCGGACGAACCATTGCGATGATTCAATGAAAATGCTTTTCTTTTCTTTTTTCATTCTGATTTCCATCTTGTGTTTCATGCTTTCTTTCAAGTGTGTTTCCTCGATCTTCCTCCATTTCACTCTCTCTGGCATTTTCTATTCAAAAAGGCTTATGTATAATATACATATACAAATATGACAAGATGAATAAATCGAATCACTGAACTTCTTCGTACGGCTAATGTGCAAAAACCACACGATAACCCACAATTCAATGATAGTCCACATAAAGCCTCTTCTTGTATGCGGTGAAAGTGCCTAATGACCGTTGTTAATGCATTTTGAATCAGTTTATTCCGGTTTAATCACTATCAATCAATGTTATTTATAGAAAGATTTGAAAACTGAATGGAAGAATAGAAAGCTCAATTTACTCGTTTACAGATCCATTGCACAATTTGTCAATATTTTTATACATATTTCAACTGGATTATCTCAAGTGAATAGTTTTTAATTTTACCGAATACCCTTTTCCTATATGGAATACTTACTCTAAGTGGATCCCATACGATGATTTGATCAAACTTGCATGACTAAATACTTATAAGAGGACTGAAATTGGTGAAAAACGAAAAATTCCAATGCATTTAATGTCAAAATCTATGTGGTTTCTTGCCACTAGTTTTGCATATTAATCTCATATAATCGTGTTAATTGATTCGACAGTTCGATTAATTTATCGCAGATTAATTTGGGCCAATTTCCAATTGTTCAAGCCATTGTCATGAACATGAGAGCCGAAAATTAGTGTTAATTAAAGGAAATTTGAAAACAAAAAATGAACAAGTTACAAAAGTGAATACCCGTATCAAATCTTAATAGTTTCAACAGACATTCGTGATTTGAACCCTTGGTTTTTGTAAACATTTCAACATGGAAGGCTTTCGCAAAACACTATTTGATGAGAAAATGGCAAAAAATTGCTTGAAATTGGAAAGGGACTATCATGCATTGGGAATGGAAAATAGATACACTGAAATTTAAAACGGAAAACGGTATGGTGTGCCCAGAATCTGAGGTCATTATTTATCCATAACTCTTGTAGACTCCAAAAAATTTGATTTCTATGAGGTTCTGCGTTCATACAATTTCCCTTAGATTCCAGCGTGTACTTGTAGTTTGCTGTATAGAAGTAAAAAAATGTAATTCTTATTACTTTATTACCTACTTATTACTGCAATAAGATGACCTATTACTTATTACTCATCTTATTACTTTGTAAGTCCATCTTATTACAGTAATAAGATTGTAATAAGATGATTGTAATAAGTAATAAGATCATCTTATTACGGTAATAAGATTGTAACTGTAATAAGATTGTAACTGTAATAAGATTGTAATAAGTATCTTATTACTTTTGGTGCAAAAAAAAAAATCCCAAAAATAGTTTCATGTAAAAAACATGTAAATTTTTGTCAGACGAAAAAATGTGTCTTGCAAAAATCATGTCAAATTTTGCAAGACACATTTTTTTCAACATTTTTTGGTCTGACAAAAATTTACATGTTTTTTGTATGAAAGTTTTCTTCAAAAGTATGCATAATAAGTAATAAGTCCATCTTATTACAGTAATAAAATGAAAGTAATAAGTAATAAGTTACTTATTACTTTACTTCTATAGTTTGTTGTACATTTTGTATCAAAATATATCCTGAAGATATTAACTTGAGTACACGAAGAAAATCATCGCATTTTCTACATAACCATTTCATGAAGTACAAGCATAAATAACAGGAAAACGCGTTTAACGAGCAAAATATAACAAAACCGAAAATCAACAATCCAACGTATCGGACAGCATGAAAAAAGAGAATATAAATACTCATTAAAATTAGATTGAACACAAAGTATTTGGAGAATTTAGCTGTGTGCGTTTTGATTTTTGTTTCTTCTGAAATTCGCATTTGTTTTAACCATTTAGCTGAAAAAAAAGGAGAAACATACACTTTTTGACGCCCTCGCGTCGTACGTCATATCAGTGCTTTTATGTTCAATGCCCTATTCGTTACAACGTTCAACATCAATGTGGGCGCACCCTAAAACCATATTAAATTGTGATGAACATTATGAGTTTAGTACCGAGTTTTTTTTCGTCTATTATATTCCTTTTCTAGACTTGAATGTAAAATTGAGGAGAAATAATGAATTTTAGGCATTCGTTTTCACAAGTTCTCACTTGAAGCGATTTCATCATGCTTTTAATAAAATGTTGTGTGAAAAGTTTTTTCCCCAAACATGTACCAAAGATGAGTTTATCAAATTACTACGAGTCAGAATTTAACTTTCTACAACACGTTATTTGTCAACGGATTTTTTCCCTTCAAACGAATTTAGTATTTTAACAGCGGCAATTACTTAGGTAAAAACTCTTCAGACAAAACATTCGAGATTTGTAACGTAAATTCGAGCGAAATGAAATGAAGACGATTTAAAAGAAGAATTTATTTTTATGAGTGAATTGAAGAATTCCAATTTTTCTCTCTCTGCTTTACTGTCTCTGTCAGTCACCATAAATACGAAGACAACAACTTTGTGGGATTCTAGAGAAGAAGAAAATTAGATAAAATTGAATAGATTTATATAAAATAACCAAGATTTATAAGAAGTGGGCAATTTTTGTCTGATTTTCTATGGTTCGTCAAATGACTGAATCAATTTCATCTCTTCAAAACATAGAATCCACTTTCATGCTTCATTTAAGAAATTGTTTTCGAGGAATTTGCAATTTAATACCGACCATCTTCGAAACGGGCACGCTCATGTGATGCTGCTCATTGAAATCCTCTTTAAAAAAAAATCGAGCGATTCAACGATATCAACCAAATATTTGGAGTGGTTTTTCGTGTTTTCAATGGAAATACCGTTTGTAAAATTAAATTAACAACATCTGTGCTTCTTACTACAAAAATAACATTGGCTCTTCAATCAAAGTCAGGGCGCGACATGGCTTAGCCACACACTACGATAGACGTAGAGAAGCAGAGGGACGTCGAAAGAGAGAAGAAAAAACGACGAACAGAAATCGAATTCATTCCTGCTTTGTTGGATTATATTCTTGATAAATGATGATAACATCAATGTCAGAATTGTCAGTTACATTGATTCGTGCCCATGCCCTTTGGTAGATTCGTGTCGTTTTGCGGGGGCATACAACCGCTCAATTCAATATAATCCCATGACAAGGTTAAAAAGAATCAAAATTTGGCAAAAGTCAAATCACGCTTTATACGTTGGCATGGTCGTCGAATTGATCCAATCGTTTTGTCGTTCAATCAATAATAATAATCAGGCCAAATGGCCGAGGCAGTATCATTGTAGTTGCCCTAATTTCCAATTAAATTCAATCTAAACTGCAATGTTGTGAATGAAAGCAAAACTGTATGAATTGGGTATTTGCGCTGGACTAAATTCAACGAGAAAAAATACACGGAATTTTTTTTTTACATTTTCATTCAACGAATTTCAATGGATTTGAAAGCATGACAAATGATTCTCTTTGAATTCATGCTTTCATTCATTCATTTTCTCTTTGTGCTTTGCCACCGAAATAGCTGAGTGAATCCATCGAGTCTTTGCATTACCTCTTAATTACTAAAGTCACATTCATTCATTCGCAGAGGTGAAAACTTGCATGGAATCACTTTCCATTTGCTTGGCTATTTCACACTAATTTGCACTGGCTTGTTTCTGCACAACCGTCACGACTGAGAGAGCGAATGAACGCGCGCGAAAGAGTGCTGTGAGTGAATCACTTCTGAACGAGGAATAATACGCATGCGGGCTGTCTGTGTGTGTGTTCACATTCACACACAGAGAGAGAGAGCAGTCATCGTTTGAAAGCATTGCTTTTGGTTTCGTTTCGATTTTTCCGTCGCCGTTGCTTCGTTTCGAGTGTATGAAGTGGTGCTTTTGTGTTTGGTGGCACACAAAACACAGTCGCTTGCTGCATCGGTCGGTTCGAATGTATGTCAAGTAATGTTTTAGGGTAACAAAATCAAGCCAGTGTGTATATTTTGTCGCAGTTCTCGTTTCGGTTCGGTGTGAAAGCATTCGGGTTGGTAAACGAACACACATAGTAGCCACCGTAGCACTGCTTGCAGGTGATGGAAAATGTATATATATGCAAACCGACGAGGAACAACATGAATTCTATTGATGCGCAAACACATTCATGTTCTTCGTATTCGTTTCAGGAAAATCGCTTTTCAATGTGTGGTTTGAAACAGCCTTTTCATCGAACCACAACAACAAAAAAAAGAAAAATACATCCTACATGGTGTCCCAAAACTCCTTCGGAGTAAATGGCCTAGATTAACGAGCGGATAGAAGGTCTATGTATTGGAGAGTTTGAGCGTTCTCGGGAATTTGGAATTTTTCTTCGGTATTTGTATGTGAGTGTGTGCGTATATGTGTGTGTGTGTGGCTGAGTGAATGTGTTGCAGGCTCAAACATGAAGAAGCGTGCAAGTGATGTACTGCTATGTGTATCGTTGTCATGGAAACAGGTGTTTTATTCATTCATATTCCTTCTGTTCAACACAGAAGATCCAGTTCGATCCAGTTTGTCTTGTCTCTCTTGCTGTTGATGAAATTTTAACACACGTTGCAAACTTTTTTTATTGCATTTGAATGACAAATACAATGCTGATTCCTTCATTCCATGAACCTTCTCGATGCTCTCCGAAATGGCGTAGCACATCAAAAAACGAAATACATAAAATTAAAATGCAAATCGGATTCTGGTTTTCTGTTTTCAACTTTGTATTTTTATTTCGGTAGCAAATGTGCCAAAAAGTTGTCCGTTGTTGCAATACAGCAACAAATGAACGAATGATTCGACATCTTCTTGACTGTGTGAGCGGAACAAATTTTCAATTAAAATTGGTATATTTCGCGATTTAATTTACTTTCATCATTTTTTTCTTGCAGTGGCCGTTGAAGCGTAGCGTCATTTTGATTTGATTGTCGACTACGAAAAGACGGCGTCCATTCACCATGACGCCTCAAACATAGTTGAAATTCAACTCCAGCAATATTCATGTACCACATGTATGTGAACAACACCGCACTGGTTCTCATTTCTGATTCTTCGAATCGAATTTAGGGATCCCCCTTGGATTATTACATAATCGAATTTCTTTCATCTTTTTCTTTCCTTCATAGGGCGGTCATGAGAAAAATTGTTGGCCACTGGATTGTTTCGAGTCCCAGTTGTTGTCGTGAAACTACTGTGACTAAATTTGCCGCGATCCTGATTCCTATTCGAACGACAGGTGAGTTATGGAACAAAAAAAATAATTTTTTTTAAATAAACATTTACAATTACAATTTTAATTTGAAAAAAAAACTCTTGAATTTTATTCATTCCTTTGCATGCTTGCGCAATGCAGTTAGCTCGTGGGGCCCGAGCCAGCCGTTGTTCCCACACTTAAGTGGAGGCCTGCTTCGTGCCCCTTCAATACATCATTGTTAGCAGGTAATTCAACAAATCCATTCCATTAACCATTGTCATTTCTTTGCCATGTATGTCTTTCCATTTAATTCAATCCATTTGTGAAACATAAGAAACAAGACGACAAAGCCAACATTGACAAAACTCATTCAATAGAAGAAACATTTAACTCAATTTCAGCGAAGCAGAAAAAAAACTTTTACACGTTGACAAGACCAGAGAGAGAGAGAGAGAGAGAGAGAGAGAGAGAGAGAGAGAGAGAGAGCGGGAGAGTTCTACTTTTCTTCATTTCACTGGAAATTCTTCGTTTTCAGCAAATTTTATTTCTCTCTCTCTCTCTAGCTGAGGCGAATGTACACACCGCTCCAAGAAGTACATAAGCATTCGAAGCTAACTGAATTAATAAGACTACTGTTTGTTTATCAGTGAACACTATGTCAATCATATTTCGTTTCTTAGGAAGAATTTCATTCATACATATTGTTGTGTAGGCGTATTATCTCTCTGTCCACAACACGTTTACATGTCAACGCTTCGCATTCAGTTCAGTTAACAAACATAAATTAAAGTACTGAAACGTGAACTAGCTGCATTTTCATCGCACAGTTTGAAGAAAATATATGTATCATTTGTAATGAAACAAGTTTTTCTTCAATTTCGTCAGCTTGAAACCATTTTAATAAATGCACTAAATTTCATCGTACTTTCTTTTGCTGTGCAACGGAAAATTAATCGAATCAGTAGCTGCAGCCAGTTATTTTCTTCATTAATGCAATAAAGTGCTTTGTTCCGTAAATTGAGTTAAAATAGTTTAGATTGTTGTGTGAACCATTGGTAGAAAAACACTTTGGCGTAAATAGCAAAGCAGAACTTAAAATGAGAAAAAGTTGATTTAATGCATAATTAATCGAATTTTCTCTTTAGCTCTGAGCGCCACATAAATGGCAGTATATGCGTCGTTTGTAATTCTCCAGCCCTGGTCGAAATTTGCATATAAAATGTAGTTAAAAAATATGGGTTTTTGCCAGCTGCACTGTTGGTATTGAGGTCATTAAGTGCGGAAAATTATATTAAACTTTTCATGTTTCCGCATTTCTTTTGGCATCCAAAATCCCCAGTATCAAACCATTAAGCGTTTCGGGCAAAATAGTCATTTTGGTCACTCTAAACCAGACGACGTGCATCGGAAAAAAAGAAGAAGAAAAAGAATTATGAGCTTCAATCTGGTGGCAGCGACAGCACATGGTTTTTCGTGTTGACCTTTCGTCCATTTTCATTACTTAATTGGTTTGTGACGAGCCGAAAATGACCGTTCGCATTCAAATTGAAGATGAGATAATGACAATTTAATTACGTGTACATTATAAGAGTGCATCAAAGATAGCGTGTGACAATTCCAAAGAAAAACATTTAAAAAAAAAACATAACAAAAACTAGCTGTCAATTCACACAAGCACAACACACTCAAAACGTCCATATATCGTCGTTCATAGTTCTATCGACATTTTGACTAATTTGATTGGTTCTTTTTTTTTCTCCCTCTCTGTCTCTCCCATTTGTTTTTTTTTCGTTTGTTTTGATTTGATTCAATTTTAGGCCTTGGTTTGAATAAGGCACTTTATTCATTGGGTTGGTTATAGAAAATGATAGACGATTTAAGTTCGATATCCGAGGAAGAACGCTGCTTGTTCCGTCCCTTCACCCGCGAATCATTAGTCGTAATCCAAGGTCGTATTGCTGAGGAACAACGTAAACTAAAAGAGTTGGAAAGGAAAAGAGCCGAAGGAGAGGTAGTAAGCATCTAAATTTTTGTTCATGTCGTGTGCCCTCTGTCTCTATCTATGTCTCTCTGTGTATCAATATATATATATATATTATATTTTCTGTGTACTCTCATTCCTGTATAACTGTACAAACAAACAGAAAATGCCTTATATATACGTATATATATATATATATATAATCTCTTCTCTTTTATATGTCTATTTTTATTATTATATAAGTAAGAAGTATTTATATGTGTGCGTGCTCATTACAAGTACCAAGAATTACGTTAAACATATTTACGAAAAAAAATATTAATAATAATTTATAACATGTTATAAGTGACTGAACTGTTTGATAGGATTATTTTTACACCATTACAACTGACATATTAATCCTTAAGAATATTAATACTGATATATGATTATCCAATATACGCAGGATATACTTTTTTAATTCGTCTCACTGTCATGGTGCACTTCTCCTCACAACCACCCCAACCCATCTCGGTAGACTTCGGTTTTGAATAAATGACAAAGTGCCAAACAGCAACTGTGACAGTGATCCGAATTAGAAAAAATGTCCTTTAATTAAACTTATAATATTAATTTCGCATTTAACTTTTTTTTTCGTTGAGACATTTACCACGTGTTTTTATGTGTGTTTCATCCCCATATTTCTCTCACATACCAATTCATCATCACATTCACCACATTCTTGAAACGCTATCATTTTTTCGCCAATGAATTTTTCATTTGTGAATCTCTCCTGTTTCACACATCATATACGGACCTCTCTGTATTTTACATAACTCTGATCCATTGTGAATAGTTTTCTATCTTTTTTTCCTGTTGGAAATAATAGTTAGGGCAAAATGGATATTCTCCTGTTATTTTTGGAAAATATGTGAGTTTGAGCGCGTCAAATGAAATTCCTCGGTTTTTCTTTCAGAAAAAATAGGCGGTTGCTCGATTTAAAACCTCCTGTTTAAGAACTATTTCAGCGTATCGATTGACACTAAATACTTTTTTCGGCTAAAATATTGAAATTATATCCGTAAATTGATGGTTTTTGGATTTTTTTTTATACCCTCATTCTAACATAGAGAAATATCATATCGATGTACAACTTATGGCTGAAATAAAGCCATTGATATTTTATGAAGAAAATAACAACAACTTTCGGGATGGCATTAAAAATCGAATTTAATTTCGAAAAAGCGTTCAGTTGTTCGATCCGAAATATTTCATTAAAATTGATAAGATATCATTACAAACTTCGTGCAGGCACTTAATATTCCGGAGAGCGTTGTGTATATTTCGGTCGTCGAAGATGGAAAACGGCAAAGTGACGTATAATTAGTATCAATTTTATGGATCGACACTTTATGTTGCCCATAAATAAGCAATATGTTTATTGATTGCTATAATATTTCATCGAAATCGAATGTCGCCTGTCGAAAAATGGATAAGCCACAGCACGCACGCGGCGACCACAACGCTCGTAATTATTTTGATTAAATTGCATTTTCCGATTTTATTTCTCGTTTGCAACTACGTACATAAAATGAACTCGCCATACCGAATGGCTTTATGATGGGTATGTATACATAGAAAACCAGTGTTTGTTTCAATGTTTCATACGACGCCCTGTGTTGAGCTCAAATTGGTTTAAGCTTCAAACCGCATAAGTTCATTCGGTTTTGTTTGGCCATAATTTGTAATTGTTTGTTCAATCTGGTTTTGTGACAATGACGACAAGACTTCAATTGATGTTTTGTTTCCAATTTGAGCACATTTTGATTTCGGTCACCAGGTGTGTGTGTACTGTGCGGTGGAAAATTTCCCGAAACATTTTCAATTGGGCATATTTTCGACTTGTTGTCGAAGAAATTTCCGTGGCTTTGAAATTAATAAATCACAGCAGTTGAATTTTGAGTTTACCAACGAAAATAGTCCTCGAGTAAAATATCTGTAGAATCCAGTTGATTTCGAAATGAAATTGCGTCGAAATAAACGTATCTAATGTGAGGCAAATGATATAAGAATTGGGCAAATCAAGAGTGCCACAATGTGGCATTGCCACATTCATCTACAAAAATTCGAACGAAGAATACAATGAAAACACGAAAATAGCGACACTAAATAATTTACAAACACCATAAATACACATTTTCACTTGGTACGGCGTATATAAGACACTCTAGTGTATACCTTTTTATCCGCATGTAGGGCGTTTTTCTTCCATTTACTATGGTGTATGCGTACGAAGCAGCTGAAATAATGGTTTTCAAATTCACATATACCACTGAAATATGGTCGAACAACGGAACGTGAACATGCCACCCAAATGGAAAGAGACAAGGAAAAAAATATTAATAAATAAAGACGATGAGCGAATAAAGACAAATTTATGCACCAAGATAGACGGGTGCACCGTCTGACGCAATGCAAACGAAGAAAGTGCAAAATATAATAATTGCTTTGCACGATGATATAAAGAATGAAGGCGAACCGCGTAACCATCGTGACTGATAAACTGCGACAGCATCAATCAGAAGTAGAACATGCAATCATTATATCTTTTATTTTTCAACATTTGCTCCTTCTTTTGTTGTATATAAGCTTACTTTCTTCAACTCTGCTCAACAATTTGTAGCGCTCTCCACATTTGTGCTCCATTAATCAAGCGCATTATTAAGGATAAAATGAAAGTAGATGCATATCATGAATGGAAGCCATCACGGCTTATTATTTCAAATTTTACGTGAACGCCTTGTCAATCAATATGATAAAATTGACTCATTATTACTTACATTGAAGTATTACTACACCACCAAACGCTTTTATCAATTGAAATTCTAAAATTATTACTGTTACTTCATACGATATGCTATGAAGAACACTAATTCCCATGACTTGGAAAGAAAGATGTATTTCGTTGCAGTTTAAGTATTTTTGAAGAGCACCAGCTGTCCGAAAGACGTTATTAATTAGACAGTGTATTTCTGGATAGATGTAAAACTCCCATATTTTCCTGTTAAAACTTGTTGAATTTCCATTCGGCCGTAACGCTCATAACTCAGCTATGTGCTGCGGTGTCGTGCAAAGTTTTTGACAAATTGAACTGAAAACCAATCATTTTTCACTCCATTCCATGTGGCCTCTGTATTTTCATTTATCACGCTTTTTCCAGGTTCATTTTTCATTTGCTTAATTAAATTGATTGTTGCACCCGCAAATTTGAATTCGATGAATGGTTTAAATTGGCATTTAATCGATGTTTTATGCAAATTTCCTTTCTCTATGTGTGTTTGTTGATAATTGGCCTATCGATTGTTTGACCTTTTTTTCCCCCTATTTGTTTACAAAATTCGTATATATGTAATTCACTCTCATCATTGTTTACCCTTTTTTTATGTTGGCAGTCAACAGTTTTCGTTCATTTTTTGTGTTGCTCGTCCGAATAATACGCTCCACACAACAACAATTCATCCGAACTCGTATATTTTCCGAAAAAAAAACTATACACAAACGCAGTTCCCACCATTTTTTCTTATTTATTTGGTTTTGTTTTTTGTTTCGGTTCACAAAATAATTGCCAATATGCGAAGTAATCATTCGCAAGTGTTCAAAAACCAATTACTTAACTTTGTGGGCTCTTGTTAAAACTGTGAAGAGAATTTTGATGAGTTTGTCGAAATCAAATCTTTGTCACAAAGCGAGCTAAATCTTTTTCAGTCTTTTCGGGTATCTTGATGCATGCTAATAATATATTACGTGCAATTGATTGATTCCAGGAACTCAAACCATTATTTGCTTATTTTGAGGACAGTTACTGATACGTGTGCATATTTCAGAAATCGAAAGAATTCCCCAACCAAAAAGTGAAGGGAATTCCCGGAATACTATAGTTTGTATCGAACCAGAGTCTCCGAAAAGTTATACTTCGAAGTGTTTCAAAGCGAAGAAAACTCTTAAGAAATATAAGCCTTGCAAAGGCTTGAAATTCCACCAATCGTCTTCAAACAGGGACACAAATTAAAAATGTATCGTGTTTAGGGAATCACATAATACCATTTGCAAATCGCAGAAGATAGACTTCTCGCAATTTATTGGAAGATTTAACATCTTTACAGCCCGGAATTACACAATGTGAATACACTTCAGCGGAACTGTAAATTGTTCGGCATTTCAGGCCACATTTACGAGAGACAACACAGTGAGTCTATTTAATGTTTAACTGGATATGGTGTTGAACATAATTTCAAACAAGTACAGCAAATAGCCGTTTTTTCCCAAATGAATATTGCTTCACTTCAAATTTCGCTTTTTAAAAAAAAGCGCATACAAACACACTTATAAAGTCGGCTCTACGCAAAACATGGCTTTTTCACTATTTCCAAGCGATTTTTTTGGATAAAAAATTTAAACGTTCAATTGAATTCAAGCACTTTGTGTGTTTCGACCCAGCGAAATGGCGTCGGGTACGCAAGCTTATCCATATTTTATGATTGGTGGTCGCAGTTTCGAAAAGAATAGTGACGCCACAAAAGCAAGGGGGCTTTCACATGCTAGAAATGAGTGAATTGAAAAGCTTTTACTTGTTTACATTACATACTTGTGCCACCTTTGGGTGCTGTAACATTGAAATTATGTATCTTCGTTGGAATCGAACATATTTGCGTAGTAACACATGAATATTTTGTAAAAAAAACACCGTTCGATTATACCTTTGAGATACGTTTCTGGTATCAAAACCACTTTTTTTCGTTCATATAGAAATGCAAACCATAAAATAACCGGAATCATAAAACCAACATGGTATTGAAAAAGAAAATCTGCATAACGTCTCAATGGATTATCGATTTTCAGACTGATGGGATTTTATTGCAGCTTAAAAAATAGATGAAATATGCCACGTAAAAGTGGATTTTTACTAAGTCTTGATCATTGAAATGAAGGGTAACTTTGCAAGAACACACTCAGACTGCACATTTTGAAACTCCATTTGACAAAGGTATAAATTCAGAATTGTGATTCGATTCGTTCATTAAAATTCGATTGCTTTTCGTTGCAAATGGGAACGTTCTGAAGACGTGAGGAAATTAAGCATTTGTCCTCAATGGAAATCCCTTTTTTTGCATCGTGCCCCAAATCATATTGTCTGATGTAACATAATTTCCTATGCGCTTCAAGCGCGAGAAAGAAAAATCGTCGAAAGAAACATTGTATGGACTTGGACATTTTCAGTGGCTTAAGCATGGCCAATATTAAACCTATGCATCACCGACAGGTTTAACATGCCCCAGTCCGATTGCATTCAATTTGATCGTGGGCTGAAAATTAAAAGAAAAAAGAGAAAATAATATCCTGTGCTTAGTTTCACGCAGGAAATTCATATTCCGTTTGTGTACACTGAAGCGTATCATGTTGTCACTTGTTTCGCGTTTAAGCGCGACAAAAGTAAAGAAGAAGAAAAAAACCACGACAGAGAATTATTACGATTATTATTTTCTTTTCAACGTTCAGCGCTTTTCATTTTAAGTGTATTTACGTTTGATGTTTCCGAGAAAACGCAATTGTTGAAATGCCTTAAATAGGAATCCCTATAACAAACATCTGTCGCCCGATCCAAAGCCATTCCAATATGCAAAAGTGATAGCACATATTGGAAAGCTGGAATAAAAGAAAAGCGCTAAACGACAACATGAGCTCGCTCTCTCTGTGTCTATGTGCTTGGGAAAAGTGAATCTGGGATAAAACCCATTTTTATTTTGCAACGTATCGCACACGGAATTTATGACGGGTAGTTGACAGTAATACTAATTGTGTTGGTAAAATGAACGTGAACATGCATAAAATAGTTTAGTATTGACACCTTCAATCCTCTTCTCAATATATTATACTCTTTTTCATGCTGAAACATTCATGTCCTATCGTCGAAAATATGTTGACAACACTTTTTTCTACAAGAATCGTACTTTTGCATTTCATTGTCTTGTTTCAAACAACCTTCGGCGATAAAGGATTCGTGGTATTTCATTAAATCGATTTCTTTTGTTGAAAATAAAGCAACGACAAGCACAATGTTTTTGAAATGCCATGATGACGACAACGACGACGACATTTCAGCTAGCATTTCAGTACCAATGAAGACACTAGCGTTGGCCGCTGCCGCTTTAGTTGTGTCGTTTTCGTTGCCAATGGCAATTGTCAGTTTCCATGGCGTGCGTGTGTTTTTAACGTGCCAAGTGTAATCAAACTTCCATTACCCGACTCGATTTTCTAGCCAAAACAATTTATATTTTCGGAATCGTTTATTTTAAAAAGTCGGCACTTTTACTGGGGCTATTTGGCAAAAAAAACGACTGTACAGCGAATAAGCGACGAGCAAACGAGCCTTGTCCAAGGAAATCACAAACAATAACGCTGTGAAATTTTAATGCAATCGAAATACAAACGATATTTTTATGTATTCACAGAATGTGAACTTTTAAACGAAACGAATCGAAAAACCATTCGAAAAGTTATTTGGTGATTCTGTTTCGAAGAACGTGGTATTCGGCGTCGTAAAGAGATGAAAAGCACAAAATCAACTTATCCCAGCCGAAATTAGCAATTAAAATTAATGATAAGCAAAACAAAAGCCGCGATTTCCGTCCATAGCTCCATCTCAAAAGAACCCGAAGGACAGTCTCTTAAGCAGTTTGAAAAGAAAAATTAGGAGTAACAAAAGACTTTCGGCCTGATTTGAAGAGCATGGGTACAGCTTTTTTAAGTAGTGGGAGAAAAAAAAGCGTCCCATTAATTTGGGGGGGGGGGGTGTGCTCATGAAAATGATGCGCTGCCATTTGTTATATTTCTCCAATGCTTTTTCCAAGCATGGGAACGCATATGGAATTCAAGAAACAGTTTCATCAAAACACATACAAACACACACCGACACAAGTTCAGAAAACACAAAATAAAATCACAAGCTCATAATATCGTCTTCATTCAACAATAACAACAAAAATATGCACAACATGTCCATTTCCATCGCGAAGGGTTTTAATATTTTAATTAGGGCATACATTTTTTGTTTCGTTTGTCAAATTTCATTTTTATTTTTATCATAAAAGAACATACTCTTTCAAAATCATCACGATCAAAAAAGAAAATCCCATGGATTTTTGGTTAACTTAAAAAAAAGAAATTGGACAGTTCATCGAGAAACAGCACAAAAGAAGATAGATTTTCATATAAGCGCATCCAGTTCAATGTAGCCAGCCTAGCCTAGCCAGCCCTTCCGTTTATATATAATTGATGTTGATAAAAAACCCTTTTTCCGCATTTTTCAGCCACAATATGGGCGAAAGAAAAAGCAAAAAGAAGTAAGACTTTTTCCATAGTGTTTTAAAATCCATTTTACTTACTTTTACGTACACGTTTGCTAGAAAAAAGGAAGACAAAACACATTTTCTTAAAACTTTTTTTTCCTCACAAACACAAAAACACACTCAAAATAACACAACCGGATTAAATCAAAGCCAACGCAAGAATAATTTTTTTTGCATTAAATTTGGATGCAAACAAAAAAAAAACAAAAACAAAAAACAACATCAGAAGAAACAGCAGCAAGCATTTTGCATATCGCGCGTTTGTTATTTCCTTTTATCGTTTTTCTCTCTTTATTTTTTGGTTGTTTCTGTTCTTATAGCAAGGCTTGGCTGTTTACCAATTTATAATTCTAGCCTTTTAGATGGAAAAAGCATATTTTTTGTATCAAACTCTTTTAATGAAAATTAATTTTTTCGGCAAATGGTTTGCATTAGACGATTTTCCTAGTGAGCGAATGAAATGACTACTTTTTGACTCGAGATTTTAACAATATCATTTGTTTGTATTCAATTCAAATTTTTAGGCACCCTTCTAGAACCATTCAAGTACTGTTTTTTGGACATTTAATATACAATTTTTTTTAATTATAAATAATAAAAGTTTTTATTGTACAACACAAATTACAAATTCACACACAAAAAACACGAACACAAAAACACTGCTCTGCCGCTTGAAAAGTTTGACTACATTATGAACAAGCAAGCAAGTAGAGAAAGTCTGTCGCCGGTGCTCTTGATGACCTTAAGCGATTCGATATGTTTGTGTAACTGAAGATGGCAGTTTTCAGAGTTGACTCTTGTGTAGCTGGCGTTTGTCAGTTTATCGCTTGTGCAGGTTGAGCATCGGGCCCAGGTTATCTCTCAAATTTTGTTATATATACAAATATGTACTGATTGTTTTTCCTGATCAAACCGCACCACGTAAACAAAACTATCAAAAATACGCATTTCGAATGTTCTAGCTTCATTTTCAATCTAGAATAGAATATATAGTGTTCTATATAAATTGTTGTGCGTATTCGAACCGGGCGGGACACAAAACACACACACAGTGTCTATTACAAAAATTTATTAACCCACAACTTAATGTAATTGAAGATGGTAAACTATCCAAAGAGGAAAAATCAAGAAATTGGATGAGATTCAACTGTAATTAAATTGATAGACTGAAATTAAGCCTTCACCTTTCGATAATAATGACCGTCAATTCATTTGAAACAACAATTTCGACGTCAATCGATGTCAATCAACGCTTCGTTAGACGATTCTTAGAAGCTGTGTGTGAAATTCCCTGATCGAATTTCACAAAACATATTGGCACTCACTTCACTGCAGAAGTTTCTCGAATTTTCTCATATATTTTATTGCATTTTATTTCACCTATTTTCTCAGCTTTTCTATCTCTGTGTCTCTTTCTCTCTCTAAATCACATTTACTGAATTGCTTGTTATTTTCCATTGCCCGAAATTGCCTGATTAAGCACATTTGTACATTCAACACCTATAGGTGTATACACAAAACCCAACTCTAATCACACACACACGCACACATACTCACACATATATACTCACACATATACATACATATACACATAAAACGAATGCCTTAAACCAATAAACAACAAGAACAAAAAAAACACACACATAAAATCTACATGAACCTTATCATTTAGTAGAGAACATTAAGCTGGTGTAAATTACGTTTGCTACTCCATTTTGTCTATTTATTTCTTCCCTTGCTTTTTTTCTGTGGTGGGTGAATTGAGCCATCAGCCTTGGGTCCGGAGAAAAATGTTATTGTTATATATTTTGAATCAAAATTCGATCAGTCGTTATATGGCATCATGACCCAGTTCACTTTCCTGGCTTTGTCCACGCTTACGTCCTTATTTTCGATTGCTTTTTAACTTGTAATTATTATGCATTTCTTTTTTTTTTAATCTTATTTTTCTTACTCTGCTTGCCTTTTCTATTTCGATTCCTTCAGAAATCGTGCTTTCGTACGATTCCATGGTAAAATAATCTGTTTTTATACGCTTTTCAATGCTATGGCAGCGAAGCTTTTGAGATATTTTTGATTTTCGTCCATCGACTGAAAGGGAATGTGAAAGAAATGCAAATAAAAGGTTATCAATCTGAATGGTCAACGCCGCACTCGAGTCGATAAGTCGATTCGAGAGTTGTAGCGTCAGCTTTATTCTTTCCAGCGTAAACTCATTCTTCTGGGAGCGTGGGTGTGAGAACAAGCAAATTCAATACGATTTATCGACCAAATGAATTTCTCTGCTACAAAACAATTCGATATGGCGATAACGTTCTGTGTGTAGCTGTACCGATATGTATGGCTGGCCCCCGGCGAAAATTACATCCGGATCAATAGTTCTTTGATGGGATTCAGCACGTCTGCCGATTTTTATCGAAAATCGCATTACCCAAAGCATGCATGGCTAGTGTGTGCGTACGACGTCACTGGCAAAATTTACATAATTTATTGTAATTCTTTTGTCGCTTTCGCTTTTCTATTTCCAACATAGAGCAAATTTCAGAACAAAAACATATAGCTTAATGGACCAAACACATATAATTCAGTTTTCATCGAAATTTCCTCCATCCAAATTACTAAAAAATCGTCTTGCTATTTTAAAATCTGAAAATCCGTTTAAAAGATGAAACTCTGTATATTTAGTATATATTTGAGAATCCAGCCATTTTATAAAAGTGATGGGAAGTCATATCGTTTTGTAAAAAACACAGAAAAAATAGGTATTCTTTACTTTCCTTGTATTTTCACTATTGCCCTCTAGCTAAGTCACTCAGATATGACAGGTTCTAATATTTCAATGAACTTTGGTTGTTCTACGGTTCGAGTCGAATGCGAACAAAAATCAATTTTTATTACTTTTGTTGAAAATACAGGAGCGTGAGCTCAATAAATGGTTTGATGATTAGTCGTAGAGGCATTGTGTCGTCAAATTCATTTGATTAACCGCGCCAACATTCAATTCTTGCATCGAAGCAGTTCTTCAATGTGATAAAGTGCCGTAAGTTGATTGGCTCACGTTTCGTCGGTGTTAATTTCTTTGCAATACTCTCAATCTGAAATCGGATATTTGAGTTATTTTTCCTTTCTTCTTCATTCAAAATCGTCAAGTTTACATCACACACATACAAACACACACACACGCACACAGTTCGGATCAGGGAATGGGTGTGGCGATGGTCTTGTGTCGGAAACAATATTTATCGCATTGCGAAAAGTGTTGGTCGGATACATTTCAATGAGTAAAGAAGGATTTTACTCGTAATTGCGCAAATATGTGCGTGACTTTCGATGTATGAGACCCCGCACCGTGTACATACATATAGCATTGAATTACATTTTACGTTGATACGTGTACAGCATTCCAAGGACCTATCATCCGGGCTGTATGTGCTTGGTGGAGAAAAACCGTCACTGTATCGACGTAAAACATTAAACCACAAAAAAAGAAGAAACAGCCGTAACAGTAACAGTAAACTTGAACCCCGAATCGTTGCGCACCGTTTATGCAATTAGAGGCTAAAACGCCAATCAAGCGGATTTGAAATTGATCTTACTAATTTGTTGATGGATCGGAGAGCGTGTGGCGGTGCTGCCAATATGCACAATTGATAACAAACCAAAAATGAGCTGATAAGACTCTCCGTTCACTGTCGTTATTATGAAATAATTTGGGATCATTTGAATTGATTGTTATATCTATTGACTAGATCGAGAGGAGAGTATGTGAAAAAATTCTAATATATTTTGAAAGAGGAGAGTATGATTTCTGTTGATTCTATCTGCGTTAAAAGGAAGTATGTTGGCATCCCGTCTAGCCTCCGCGGTTTTTCACGGTTTCCGCGAAACTGATAAAAGATAACAACATGGTGTCTTCGGCAAAGTTGTAGTACTTGAGGTTTTCTTTAACATTGCTGAAGACATCTATCTCTTATCTCTTATCAGTTGCGCGCAAATCGCGCACATAAAAAAGCAAATTTTATATAGAACTTTTTTTTTCTTATCATTTTTCGCGCTTTTCGCGGAGCTGATAAGAGATAAGAGATAACTGACTTCAGCAAGATTATAGAAGACCTCGAGTGCTACAACTTTGCCGAAGACACCAAATCGTTATCTCTTATCAGTTCCGCGGAAACCGTGGAAAACCGCGAGGACCCGCCAAAAATGAACATACTCGCCTTTAACCATTTTTGAGTCGAAAGAAACTTACTCTTCTCTTTCACAACAAAGTCAGATGAACTTACTCTCCTCTCGATCTAGTCAATAGATATGACAATCAAGAACCAATTGCCAAACACAATTATTTTTAGACAATACATATTTTTATTCCATGAACATGTTTATTTTAGTTTCAAGAATTGAAAACATGTTTTTTTTCGTACTCAAGTCATTAAGCCATAATGATTGACTCCAATTATTACGTTCTGTTTATTTGTTTTTTCTTGTCATGCTTTCGATAATTGACTTTTGATTATCGTTCTTTCATTTAAATGGAAAAGAACAGTGCGTTTACATTTAATCGATCCGATTACTATTTTGAATGTTGTGAGTGTGAGCGTGAGTAATAATTTATTCATTGTCATAAAGCAAATTTAGCAATTGAATAGAAGACGAGAGTCGGTCGCTATGGCAAAAAGGTGAATGATTTTAATTTGGAAAGTGATCGATTTAACAGGTTCATTTCGCACGTGTTCCACCATCATAAATGTTCCCATGTAAAAGGTCAACAACGATGATGTCTCCATGAAATATTTTGCAACGTTTTCGTTGGAAAATTGTCACTTTTTCACGCAAAACATACGACAATGAGTTGCGTACATTGGTCCGTTTGGTTAGTGTTTTCATAATAAAAAAAATACATTTTACGAGCACAAAGATATTAGGCACCAGTTCAGATAATGAACAAAATGTTCTCATGTATGAACGCATACGCAAACAAAAGCCCATATGCCAGCAACTTCATAAATAAACAGGTAGAGAAAGAAAGAAGGGAATGAATGAAATAGTGCTGTCATATACGAACAAGAACCCCATATAAATTGGTTTAGTTTCCAAATAAGTGTTCATTCATTTATTATGTTGTGAGTGTGGCGGGCAAACATTGGGCGCAATCCTTCTGGTCTCAACTCACATGTCATTTCCCGTCCTGTCACGAAATATTCCGATTGCTTTTATTATCATTTCGGATACTTTATTGGTATAGCCACACTGAACGAATTAAAAAATCCGAACACATACTCGTTTTACCTATGGACATTGACATTTGTCCAATTTTGTGCCGACAACCATCGACATCAACACACACACACACGCACACACACACACACGCACACGAAAACTTTATTATCTTGATACAAAGCTTCCCGACCATTGGACTCATGAATTTCAAACGACCAATGCGAATAAAACGCTACTAGATATTTATGTGTGACCGTCAACATCGAAAAACGGATAAAAACATGAAAACAATAGTGATAGCGATAGTTTCTTCAGCAGTCTGGGAATTTATGGACTCGCTCAAAAGCGGATGGATTTTATCAGTGCCACATTTAAACGCCGATGTTTTGAATTGAACATACGCAGCAAAAGGCCAAGATATAATGTTTCTTTCATATATATCCAGTCTATCGCCATTCAAAGGAGCATTTAATGTTTGTCGCCTCCGATATAACAGCACATTTATCGTAATTAAAATCACTGTTTCATATCGTGATACGCATCATATTCGTCTGAAGATGCCACATGCAAACATACACTCAAGGGCGAAAAATGTGCACATTGAAGGTACTCACGCTCACATATGGGCTATACTATCTTTTTGCAATTGCAATTTTACACCCAATTTACTGTTATTTATAGCAACATCATCATCAATGTTGTCGTCATCAAAGTCATCGTTTACGATAAATGGCAACTTCTGTCTCGCTTTCTCGCTCGTTCGCTAAGAACGTAAAAACCGAAACTCATTTGGTCGGAAAATCGATTGTGTGGCTTTTTCAACGTCATCCATTTTATCTTTGAAATGGTTGAGTTCATAATTTTTGATGGATTCCCCGGACTGTTGTGCATCAACAAGATAACAATGACAATTTAATGCAACTGTATTGAAAGTGGTAGCAGCATAGCAACCACATCAAATTTTAATGAACAATCTATTCGATCGATTCGATGTTGATGCGTTGTAGTGTGTGATGTGCATTTTCAACACTAGATCCGTTTCTTTTGATTTTTCTGTATCCAAGACACATTTATCTTGCATTACTGATTATTTTTAGCTTGCTAACGCATTGCGTTCGCTTTTCGAAATATACACGCAATTTACTTGATTTGATTCGTTGAAAATAGCATAATCGATAATATGTTATGTTTCCACAGCAAACACACACAAACGCAAGCTTGTGTAAATCAGACGATAAATGGATCTGCTGTGTGTGTGCGTGTGTGACCATAATTGCAGCTTCGAGCGAAATGTTTCAGGGCTGGTTGCCATTTATACGAATGCGACAAATAGAGAAGAAACAAAGCGCAAGAATTCGAGAGCGCAATACGCATCTAAAGTCGAGCATGCTTTTATTTTATTTTTTTATGCTGAGAACTAACTAACGTTTGAAAAAAAATTCCAAGGGGAGATTCCTGACTATTTGTATCATACGAGATCAAAACAACGAGAAAGAGGAAAAAGAGGACGAATGAAATTTCTCTTGACACAAAACTTCATTTATACAGGGAAAAAATCCCATAAAGCTTTACTTCAATTCCAATACGCTGCTGTTTTATTATTATTATTATGTTTTTTTTTTTGCTCTTTGAAAAGTCAAAGTAGTTCTCTAGAGTACTAATTAGGTGTGGCACATGAAAGTATGTTATATGGTATCGATCGATGCGTGCTCCTTTCCGTAGCCATTTCATTATTATATTTTTCAAGTTTGAATCCGCAGTCATCACAAGGTTGCTGCAACAGCAATATACCACAGGCGATCCTGGTGGCACCGATTGTAATGTGTTGAAAAATACATTGTAACACACAGGATTTTACTATCGGTGCTACTAGGTGTCGCTAGTAGTAATGCTCTTGCAGCAACAGTGTGGCAGTCATACCATAACATAGCCCATACACACCACGAGGCATTGTTACACACGGAGCACATATAAAATCGACTGTGAATCCAGTTTCAACTGGAAATATTACATTTATTTTGCCTCGTTCTCACACGCTCGTTGGCCACACACAACACCCAGACAAATACGACACACCACGACCACACACAACAGCCACAGCCACAGCTCGCAGTCGCATATATCGAAAAAGTTGGCAAATGGTGGTGAAGATAAGCAATAGAGAGAGCGAGAGAACATAATCAAATTGCATGTCAAACTCACATAATACATCGCATTCGACTACACCTCACGTACTCTGCCACTGCTGTTTTTCTGCAAATATATGAAAATGTGAAACGAAAACGAGAGAGAAAGAGAGAGAGAGAGAGAGAGAGAGAGAGAGAGAGAGAGAGAGAGAGAGAGAGAGAGAGAGA
>NW_022595262.1:810910-811676 GCF_009176505.1 Sitodiplosis mosellana | reverse complement strand
AGAGAGAGAGAGAGAGAGAGAGAGAGAGAGAGAGAGAGAGAGAGAGAAAATATTGTCGACTTAATAATAATGAAGCAGTCGGTGAACGATAATCTAAGCAAAAATAACACCACACAACACCATAAATTCTCATCCATTTCATGAGTTCATTTGAGGCGACCGAAAAGAAAGGAGCATGAATTTAAAAAAAAAACTCCGAGGAATATTTTCAAAAACAAATACAAGTATGCCATTATATTTTGCATCGTACGCATTTCGAATGGGTCTGAAAATGGTGATTATAACTGAAATATGACCACAAATGGTTGGCATTTTCCCTTTTACACACACACACACACACACAAAATATAAGAAATTAATTTGGTAAAAAATTCATCGAAAGCTCAGATGTTGCTCGAAATACGAAACCCATTCTGGTGCAAATTCGAAAATGGGTCACATTCTATTCTATCTATCGGACGATGTGATGCTATATAGCACATAAAAAGTCTTATTAAATACTTTTCAAACAGATATTTCCATTGTGGAATTTTGAAGGTTTCCCTTCGAATACAAAGTGAGCATAAAACATTTGCGCGATTTCTTAACACAAAATGTTAAATTTTGATTGGTTGTCACCATTCAACAACTGTGCACTGCTTTGAAACTGGAATTAATATTTCTTGTATACAAGAAACTTCAATACATTCCAACCAGTTTTTGTTGTTTATATCATTGCGCATGGCATAATTTAAGGAAATTTCAGAACTACCCGAAGTTTGCCAAA
>NW_022595262.1:704594-805910 GCF_009176505.1 Sitodiplosis mosellana | reverse complement strand
CCGAATATACACTAGAATATATATTGAATTCGGCGTCCAATAAGCGTGAATATATATTGTAGTGTATTTTTGGCGGATAGACTATAAACATATTGGCCGTTTCTCTTGGGAAGTTTTTCGGATACAAAACTTCTAGAAATTTCAAATTTTGGATTATCTCATTCGATTTTTGAGTTACGCCAACGACAACGGCACACGAACGGAAAAGTGTCTCAAAAATGTGTTTTCTACGCGTTTCATGAGTTTTTATGATGATCTAAGACAATTTTGCGAGAAAAAAAATTCGGGGCATGTTCCTATACTTTCCCTTTACACTATGTGTACGGTAATGATAAGTAAAGTTATACCAAAAATCAATCAATGAGAATTCACACATTCGATAGCGCGTGAAACCTATTGTCTGTATGTGTACAGTTTGGTAGCTCCAAAATCATGACTGTTTTCAGCGTGTAGTTCAAATTTTCTTTGTTTTTCTTTATATTCTTTCTTCATTTCCTTCGATTTTGGAACTGCCCAAATCGCGATTCAGAGCTGCCCGTTTTAATTTCAGAATTGCCCGTTTGAGCCTGAACTGCCCGCTAAATTATGCCGTGTCATTGCGATTGTGAATATGAAAAGATTGAACGGAATGTAGTGGGGAAAAAACAAATCTATGGTACATTTTGAAGAATTCATCCATTTCCGAACTATAGCTACATAACGAATTTCAGTTGTTACCAATCAAGTTGCGGAAAAAATGTACCCATTCAATCCATATTCTCGCTTGCATTCCAGATAATAATAGAATGGGCACAGCACTTTCGTTATTATCTTTCAATTTTTCGATCCTAAGGCGTGAAATCAAATTGAAATTTAAATTTAATGAGTTTGTATTACTTGTCGGCTCAAAGATGAACTGTGAAACCAAATAATTTATGTTAAAACGAGAATGAAAACTAGTTTTGTTTGCCTGTTGCCGAAGCTGAAGCCAAAACCCAACCCAACCCAAAACCGAAGCCGACTTGCTTAAGCGGTTTACCCACTTATCGTTGCAATTAACGATAAAATACTTGAAAATCCTTTCGCTCATACGAGCTAAATGCACCCAAAGGGAAATAAAATGAACGATTTTCCCTTGAATATTGTGCCAAATGACTTTTGCTTTTCAAAGCACAAATATGGTGCCGACTTGGCTCAATTATCGCAAATTGGCTCAGCATCCGACGCAACGAGAGAGCGAAAGGGAACGAGCAAAAAAAAAACGAGAGCACAACTTAATTTTATTTGTGTTGTGTTACGCACCCGTCGCGAATAACCGATCCAAAAAGCGATCAACCAAGATTTGTTTCGCACATAAATTCACATTTGTTCATTCGTTGCATTTATCTGGAATTGGCGACTAGAAAAGTCCTAACGATTTTTATATTAAGTCACCATAATTCCATTTGACCTTTTCCTCGGCTCATGCGAAATGCTGCGTTTTCTTTGATTGGTAAATAAAATCGACGGAATATTTAGTGTGAATACTATTGGAGGTCCAACGGAATAGAAAAAGGAAATTCTCATTCTTTTGTTCGGTTAGAAACGTGTCTGAGCCTTATCAATGAACTTTATCTACATGTATTTATTCGACCATATCAATCGTCGCATCGTTACGTGTTACGTAGGCGCAAATCATTTGTACACCTAGGTAACATTGCACCTCACAACTCATTTCTGGGTTTTCCAAAAGATCTGTGCTTTTACGTTTGTTTCGAATACTAGTTGTAATGTTATTCGAACGCAAGTTGCTTACATACACTAGATGAAATGTCCCATCGAAATGAAGGAAATGTATAAAAAGACGTTATTCATTTTTGAGCCCGGTTTTAAGCGACGATTTGTTAGTTGTCTACGAGCAATTCATCGCGTAAATTGCTTTCCCTTCGGTCATATTTGCTTTAATGACTTTTTTCGCTGTGTCAAAATGGGACCGTCTCTACCATTCGCTTCTTCTTCTCTCTCTCTCTCTCTCTCTCTCTCTCTCTCTCTCTCTCTCTCTCTCTCTCTCTCTCGCTCTCTCTCTCTCTCTCTCTCTCTCTCTCTCTCTCTCTCTCTCTCTCTCTCTCTCTCTCTCTCTCTCTCTCTCTGTCGCTCCAACGACATTGCCGAAGGGGTGAAAATTGAAAGTATGTACTACAGTTGATACAAAGAAACTAGAAAACAAAAACAATCATGATATCGAAGCGATAAAAACAAAAGTCGGATGTCTGTACCGCTGTGTGATGACGATCTATCCAGTGGAATTGAATTGCGTTGGCGAAGAAAAAAAAATTGTTGTTTGCTCAGTCATGCAGGATGTGTTTGTTTGCTCAAAATATAATTTATGGCTCCGGGAATAGCCATAAAAACGGCCATGTAACGAGAATACATGGGAAAAAATTCACGTCCGAATCGAGATGTACGCGGTACGATTGAAATAGATTCATACACAGCGATCCAATGTGGAAGGATGAAATGGCCTTTTGAAAACGGTATCATACCAGAGTATATTTATGTGTGTGTATATCTGTGTGGTTGAGCATCTGTTGCTGTCGCCATTGCGGCGATTTCTACGCAGTGTATATTTGCACCGGGTTTTTGCTGGTGCTTTTCTAAACAGTATGTTTTTTTTCGGTCGATGAACGGTGCTGTATCACTTGAAGTACTGCGAATAAGCATTACAATAGATGTATATTTTCGGTAAGCCATAAAATGGCTTCGATTTTTTTGTTTTAGAACAAAAAAAAGTTACATTTTCCTAGATTTGGACATTTCATCAAAGTCAAGCTAAAAACTTTGAAATCATTGGTGCGTCATCAATAACAGAAGAAATAAAAAATCAATATTACTTTTCCTTCGCCGTATTTTTTCTCGAAAATATATTTACAGTAATATTCAAGTTACTACAAGTCGTGAATGAAAATGGAAACTTTCATGTTGTTATTATTCACATAGAGCAGACAACCTTTAACATGCGTGCGGTATTGAACATCACATTCAACACTATCGTTTGGAAAATATGAACAAGTTTGATTTCTCAAAATCTAGAACGGTTCAAAAGGTCAAAGCTTGGAAAACAAATATGCCTGCAGCGCCGATGTTGTTAAAATATTTTGTCATAAATTGTCGATAATAATCGTATTTTTAGGATTTCGAATGGTGCGCGTATAAACTAAATCGCCACATTCACCGGAAGGTCAAATGAGCACCTGTGTCACCACCGCATTTTGTAATCCGAATTGGGAGATTTTCGTACAAATATTGACATTCCAATTGAAACTTTTGACGAACCGGAGCCATTTCTAATCCATGGTGAATTTCAATATAGCGTAGCGCAACCAATAACTTTCTAACATTACTGTTCTTCGGAATATTTTAGTTTATTGTTATATTCCATACCAGACTCCTAAATCATTCCCAAAAGTAAGCCAAACTCATTGAATGCGTCGGAATCGAAATTTATTTCTAGCGCCAACGTTTGAAGAATAAATTGCTTAACAAGAGCTTTACTTTTCTGGAAACGAAAAAAATTGTGGTTTATGTCGTCTGTGTTACGTCCAATCGAAAAAAAAATCGATGGAACTCAGCAGGGAACGTCATACATCAAGTTGGTTTCGAAATAACTTGTAAAATGATAGAGAAAGAAAAGTATATGTTCTCCCTTTTTTGTTTCTACAGTTTTCGTCGTCTATGTTTTCACTTTGTGTCTACAAGCTTTGTTTTTCATCAGTTTTAATTCAATTGGCTTACAAGTAACTGAATCGTATTTTCGGCAAAACAAATATAACTACTGATCAAAGACCGAGCAGAAGAAATTGCGGGGCAATAAAACGCTCCAAATGAAATGTTTATAATGATGATTATATGGACATTTATTCGACCGCAACCACCATTAAAAAATTTCGGTCCGGTTATCTCTTTATTAGAGCGACGATTCAAAATCCCACAGAAAAAATGTAAATATTCATGATATTATTTGCATTTAATCTAAAGTTGTGGTCGTCAACTAATCGTACATAATAAAGTTTTATATTGGATGTCATCGTCCTCTGCGTTTCATTTTTAAACTCATTTACATAATTTGCCAATTTTAATATTTTATTTCATTTTTCTTGTTGCTGTGCGACCCTTTTTTTCCTCTCTAAATTGTCAGTGGTATAATATACCACTGGTATTCTTGGAGTTTCTGGTTTATATCGTTTGCTGAACAAGCAGATTTTTTTTGTCTCTCCCACTTCTTTGTTGTCCCGAACTTGAGACTGAAAAAAAAAACAATGTCATTCATCACGCAGTGAGATGTTACTTTTTGAAATTTATCCACGTATAAGACTTCACAGGACTTGAAGGTCGCACACAGTGCTGATTACAATTGCACGCTTTCACGTCGAGGCCGAATTAGTGTCATTCATACTGCTAATGCGATTCAAAGAAGTGGAAATAAATCGGACAATTTATTTATTTTGACCATCTGCTTCGGTATGCATTGTATCATTTGTTGTGTGATTAGGCACGTTCGACTACTGTTTGGAATGCATCCAGCTCAGTGATGTTCTCTTCGGATGCAATCCAATGTGTATGCCATTCGGATTATTTCAGCAAAAATAAACGCAACTCGATATGCGTTTTACAAGTGTTCCACCTTAAACTACGTTCGAATGGCAACATGAATGCCACCAACGATATACAAAGTCCAGATACGTGAATGAAAAAAAAAATTGAAATTGCGACGATAAACAGAACAACCTTATCAAATGGTTTACAACAAAAAATATTGTTTTCGATTTTCCAGTTCGTGGTTATGGGGCAACCCATTGCAAGAGGGAAAATGGCTAAATGTGATCGCAGACCAACATTCTTTCTTTTTCGAAAATAGACGGCATTTCGTCAACATTCATTCTGTTTTCATCTCTTTCTCTCTCCCTATGTGTGTTGTGTGGATAAAACTGCCAAGCGGGCGAATTATTAATATTCAGTAATGTCGCCAGCAATGATAGCGACGAAAAACATGGCTGAAAAGTCATTTGAATTTTTGTTTTCTTTCTCTGGGAAAGGAATGAATAAAAATGACTTTTGGCAAGCATTCCCCGGCGCGACGTGAATTTCAGATTTTTTTTTTGCTCTCCCCGCCTTATGTGATGGACGAATTCCAATGGGCTTTTTCTCACTCTCTTTCTTTCTCGCTTTCTGGTTATTGTTTTTCCGCTCATGCTGTGTCAATGTATCGAAAAATTTGCGTCAATGCCAGGCTTGGTATCAATTTGTCACCGCTGATGTTTACTTTTAGCTAGATTTATTGAAGGTCTCCGCCATTACGGATGGCATCGGTTGTAATAACTAGTTTATGTACATCGAAATTTTGATATCAATAACTTCCGTTTTTTTCTGGTTAGAATCTAGCATTTATTTATAATGCACTTTTGAAAATTGTAGCGTTTTCTCTTTTCTGTTTTGTTTTTGTTGTTGTTGATTTTTTTGCATGTCAATACCAGTGCTCTTCCGTGCATGTTTGCCGTTTTCTATTTATCTATATCATTTTCAGTTTTCCACCTACTAATTGTTTGCGTTTTAGACGTGATTTGTGTTGTTTTGCTTCCGCTTTATGTATTGTGCTTTGTGTGCTTTGTGGGCTGTTGTTCCACTCTATACACCAAAAAAACAACAATGAAATATCCGCATTTTATCTGTAAAATTGTGTGCAGCAAATTCTCTTATCGTTGTATTATGTTTGTGAATTGAAAACAATTGGAGATTTAAAATGTTGCGCTTTCGAAATCCAACAATACAAGAGCTCAATTTTATTTTCAGTTGTATTATTATTATGTATACAATTTGTCGAGTGCAAACCACTGCATTGGAATTTCCATTGAAAACTAATGACAATTTGTTCTTCTCATCATTTCACACCTTGTACACTGTGAACGGCATTCGATTGCTATAGATCCGATATGATGACGACGATGAAGATGAAGGCCCACAACCGGATCCTACTCTCGAACAGGGTGCACCAATACCTGTTCGATTGCAGGCCTCATTTCCACCGGAACTGGCCTCCACTCCGCTCGAGGATATCGACAATTATTATTCGAATCAACTGGTAAGTTAAACTGTTTCCTCTCTATCCCCCTCCTATAATACACTACCCTTCTCTCTCACTTGAAAATCAACTGCTGGCGTTAGTTTTTTTTGCTTTCATTCAAAACATACACACATTTACACCAAATTACAAATGCAAACGAAATTTTCCTAATTAAGCGCACGTAAGTGTTACGACTACTGCATCGTAATTTTTGCATTGTTCCTTAACCATACTCATGTATGGGTGTGTGTGCGTGTGCATGTGATTTATGCTTATGTCATCGCGCTCGGTTCTGGAGACTATTTCGGGTACCATTTTGTTTTAACATTTCGAATTTATTTCTTTATTTTTCTCTCTGTGCCTGTGGACGGTGAATTGGAATGAAAGTGTTATTGGTTGGTTTACATTCACAATGAATGTGGATTTTTCGGGCATGTATGTGCTGAATAATGAATTTTGAGTGATCCGCTCGTTCGCATCAACGGCATATGCCAATGCGAACGTGTGTTATTTAGTCACGAATAATTTGTGTATGTATGTTACCATTTTTATTGATTGAAATGCAGAGACCTGCTTTATTATTTTCTTTTCTTTCACTCGTCCGTTCGTTCGTTTGTTTTCTTCCAGCTCGTTTTGATCCGATTCAACAATAACAACAGCTTGACGAAGCGCTTTTTTGTTGTTGTTTCGCACAGTCAAAAATGTGGAAAGAAAAAAGGGCATCGCATGTAGTTTCCCAATCTAATGGAAAGCCAAATGTGAATTGTGCCAATTTGTTTATGTGTATACGTGGGTATGCAGAGCGTCAGACGCGCTTTACATTATTGTTACTTTGATAATGTGATCAGAGCATTTCGGATTGCTATTACATGGTTTTCGCAAAGATTCGTTTGCTCAACGGATGCCGATGAGAAGACAGTTTTTTTCCGCTGTTGTTTATTTTCAAAACAATCGCTTTCAGTCAATTGGCTTTTAAAATGCACACAAATTCGACATTCAATTTAGAAAGGAAAAAACCTCAACTTTTTTTTCCAGATTGATTAATAGATTTCAACCCTTCCGATTACGTGTTTCAATTGCACAATAGATCTCATCATGGTAAAATATACATAAGCGTTGTGCTATACTGCTGTTCGACAACGCGAAATATAGCTTACGCATTTGATGTGCTTGTGACCATTGAACTTCCACTGCCATAATAAAAGAATGGATCAAATCATAATTTTTCTTTCTCGATGAATTCAATTCGTTCAAGTCATTTTTCTTTGCATAATATACCAGCGATGGAATGTAAAAACTTTGACTTCTCTGTCGTTGCCACGTTGATTTTAACGACGGTTATTTCACACAGTCACTGTATACACTGATTCCTATTGCATAGATTTCCATAAATATTTTATTCCATGATGTAAGCGTTCTTTGTTTCTGCCGACATGTTCTCCAATATTAATATGCCTACAATTCAAGTTGTTGCATGTTTGTTGCAAAAATCAAAAGTGAAATCGATAAATATTTGGTTACATTGACGTCACAAAACGAGTAGTTGAGACGGGAAATTATTTCGCCCAATGACTTGTTTATTCTATTTGAAATTCCGAACAAATTCATGTGCAAATGTTATTAGTTCCGTTACACAGATTCACCAATACAATGGCAATAAATTGATTCGGTTGGAAAATTCCCTCCCCAGTTGCCTCCCCCAATGTGCACCGAAATAGAATCTAAGCACCAGTTAAGTGCATTTCAATGCCAAACCAAAGCAATTGTTGCGCATTTCAGCTTTAATTGTAGTGTCATTGTTTTTAAAATCATTCTTGGAATTTTAATTGGCAGCTGGCTCAGCCCATTTGCATTTGTACTGGAATTCGATAAATAAAATGAATGGGTTATTTGCGTCTCCCATTGCTTACAAAATACATTATGCTAATTGTTTGTTTTTTTTTCATAGTAGAAAAAGAAAATGTCGAATACTTTTAATGGAGACTAGTACAGCATCGAAATGAATAGAAGAAAACGTGTAAAAAAAGCGCCAGCAGTAACGCACTCTGCATTAGAATGAATTTTCAAATTAATATCTGTTTTTTGTTCATCTCTTTTTCCAGACATTCGTAGTTGTTAGCAAAGGAAAGGATATTTTTCGCTTTTCCGCAACAAAAGCAATGTGGTTACTTGACCCGTTTAATCCAATTCGTCGTGTAGCTATTTATGTTTTAGTACATCAATTCTTTTCACTTTTCATCATCCTTACTATTCTCACAAATTGTGTATTAATGATAATGCCGACAACACCAAACGTCGAATCAACCGAGTAAGTAAATTTGTGAATATATGTTAACTCCCTCATTAAGGTTTCAATTTTGAATTCTCGACGCGTTTTATTCAACACCAACGAACGATTTTTCGACGAAGCGTGCATATATTTTGTGTTTTGTTTTGTTTTTCACTCGCGACGCGCGAGAGTTATCCATCACGATCCATTGAGAGAGAATTTCTATTATGTTGGATTGATCGCAATTAGAATAGAGTTAATTATCATTATTAAGCGTTAATTACATAAATGAAGTGGTGTTTTCTCAAGGATTGCGCTGAATCACCAACAAGAGACCGACCCTCTTTTCTTTGTGCACGAGTGAAACATTTGACATTTGATTTTATGGTTAAAAAGTTCAAGGGCTTTATGAACTGATGTTAATGGGAACTCCTACAGCTTGCAGCTTTGATTAACAGTTATTTATTTGGAAGTAATTTTTGGTTCTTTTTTTCTTTTTTCGTGTACAAACCAACTAGTAAACAAAGCGTTTTTTTTTCTCCAATGGAATTTCCAAAAAGATAAATTTTCTTGCGTCTATTTTGTTTTTCTTCGTATTTAGGGTGGTGTTCACCGGAATCTATACTTTTGAATCAGCTGTTAAAGTGATGGCTCGCGGTTTCATTTTGTCTCCGTTCACGTATCTTCGTGATGCGTGGAATTGGCTGGATTTCGTAGTAATAACATTAGCGTAAGTATCCAATATCATCTTCTTTATAAATAGAATTCTCACGTTTGCGTTTTTTTCCCTTATTCAGAGCGATTGTATTGATGACTGTAACTTCTAGAGTTACATCAGCAGACAATCAATTTATTCAATTTTTCCGTTTGTAGTTCTTATGTTCATTTTGATTTTATTATTATCATCATTATTATTATTGCTGTTTATAGCCGATTTTCCCGTATACTCGACTCAACTATAGATAGATTAGACGACATAATCATTAATCATAATATATAACCTAGATATTTGAGGTCTACTTTAACTACAAGTAGTTTGAGACTAAACCGTCTTTTGTAATAATATTTAGATTAGACAAACGCAGAGAAAGTGAGAGCATTAATTACGAATTGTTTGAAATTAAATTTAAATCTGTCCACCTGTCGGTTCTGTATTCATTGTCGAAGACGACGATGATGACAACGAAGAAATCAATGGGCATGAATTTCAACAAAGAACTCCCCCTCACAAAAACCAAATGGTTTGCATTCAGTTGATGAAATTCAATTTTGATTGAATTTTATCCTTCAAAATGCTTAGTCAGTGAGTTGTATGATTTGCATAATTTCCAATGGTTCGACCATCCATGTCATCGGGTCGGAATTCGAGAAAGCGTTCAACAATGTGATTTCATACTGGATCGCCAATTTGCTATGGTGCTCTATGTACATTTGTAAACAATGAAATGAATAGATATGCAGATGTATGTATGTGAAATTGGATTGGCCACGTTGGCCACTTCATTCGATTCGTGACATTGTGCTGTGCCGTTGTGCACAGGTGATGAAAGTATGTTTGATGACCCAAAAGTTTTTATAAAAATATCTGGTTTTGACACATTTTTCATCTAGGATTTCTCCATGTGCCAGAGCTGAATCAGCAACATAGTATACATGTACACAATCTGAATAATTTGATACATAAACTATTCCGAACGGTTTTTCTTTTGAACATGTAACAACAACAAACTGGAATTTCTATGAAACAATTTGTGATTATTATTGTAGTACTAAATTCAATTTAGAAAGTTATAGTTCGACACAAAAGCCTTATAATCGATAGCAACATAGAGAGTTTAGACAGTTGATAATTTATCAAACCATATATATATATATATATATCGTTTCAATTAGTAGAAGTCAATGTTGGAAATTGCAGAGAATAACTGGAGCAATTTTCGTTTAGAATTTAACCACATAAGTATTCTCATATACAACGTATACATAGTGAGATAGCATAATAATCAGTTCCTGATGTATTAGTTTTACAAAACCGTGTTTTGTGTAGCAGAAAACAAAATTATGACGACGATGACGTTGAACAAGAAGAAGATGATGATGAAAAAGAATTACCCAGAGTGACTCAGCAGTCCATGTACTTTATGTAAATATATAGATGATTATTATTAAATGAAAAGTTTATTATGAAATACGACGGCGCGCAAGACAGGGTAAATACAGGAAGCCAAATAAAATGCTCAGTATATCAAAAAGATCATTGCCGTGGATCAGACGAGTCTTGACGCTATAGCGATAGTTGGAAGTGTTCAAACAAACTAAATCCTTGGCAACCGTTCTCCAAGAATATCTTGATCGAACGAAAAATTCTCTTTTTTTATCCTAAGACGTGCTAAATTGCTACCGCTGCATTGCCTGATCTTTTTTCCTGCCACTTTGTGTATGGTAATTGATAGATACAAAAATTCAACACGGGGATTTCATCGAAATAATGCTAAATTCAAAAGCAATTCCTTTGTTGGAAGCAAAAAAAAATCATGGCTAATGACGCAGCGACTATGAGCGCAATGTATTTGAAGATGAAAAAAAGTCAATCAACCAACAGCTACGTTAAGATTATGAAGAGAACACATTTTTATAAATACATTATATCAAATTTATTTCGTTTACTCTCTCAGAATTTGAATGTGAAGCACTTAATTAATTTATTGGATGTGGCAACGTGGCGCGTCTCTTTTCTTGGATTTCTTTTTGCACACGTACGTTCATTAAATTACGCACAGATTAAGTCGCCAATTGTGTATACGTGTGCCGCTTATAATCATATTACACTTGTTTTTAAGTGTTTGTATTTATTTTTACGATTTTAAATGTGTAATCCAAAGAAAATTTGCGTATTTTGCCTTTTTCGAGTTTCAATTTCAACGCCATTTGTACTCGTATACACCTATATTTTCCAGTCCCTCCATAAAATTAAATTCAACTTTAACGTAATAAAAAGGATTAACACGTACGGCAATAATGTAATCGAACCCGTGTGAAAGCGCCGCAAATGCTTTCAAAATAGAAGCGATGGGCCTCATTCGAGCAAGAATTCGGCTGAAAAAGGTTTCAATTATTCGGGAATGTGCGTTTTTATTTTTAAACAGTGGTTGAATTTTTTTTATCAATATTCGGTGTGAATGTCTCAATTTACAAAATATTTTTTTTATTGGTAAATCGATAAGTCCATTTTACTCGAGCAACGAGTGGCAAGTGCGCTTTTTTCGCTGTAGATTCGAGTGTGGAGTTTCTATTTGGTATTGGCCGAAAGGGCGAAGATGAACCGCGAAAATAGATTTTCATCAAATGCGATAAAAATGTTCTTTGGTTCAACATGAATCTAATTGATGGAGCTAATATGAAATGGAATTTCCATCGCATTTGCTTCTTTTCACCGTAACACGTTTTGAAGTGCGGAGGTTTTCCATTCTTTGCTCTTCTTTACCTTCGGAAAATGACTAGTTGAATGCTGACCCAGGACAATGTGAGCAAACGTTAATTTTACCTGCAGAAATAGTGGCCTACATTATTCCGATTGAATGCTTATCCAGGCTTCTGGCATTTCAATCGAACGTCGGTCGTATGGCATGCAAATGAAATTGTCAATTGATTCACTGTGCGGATATTATTCTCCGGATAATTCAAACAATATTTCATTGTGTGACTAGCATACATAGACACAACCACATGCACATTGCACATTCATATTGGGGTACATATCGAATGCAAGCAAGCACCGTATAATTATCTAGCCTGTTATATGTTCGTGTTGCAATTTGAAATTGTGCATGCCGCCTGTTTGCCGGTCACAGGTTTGCATTTAGCACGCGAAAGCGAATGAAGAAAACCCGATTTCCAATTAATTGCAATACGCCATTTCAAATCTATTTTCGCTTCCAACAAACCATTAATAATTTTAGTGCTCTAATTGAGTGTCTTTTATCAATTTTTTCCATTTATAAACGATGTGGGAGTTGAGAATCTTCGATTGGAAAATCATTCCCGGGATTGAGGAAGAATGGATGGCGAAAGGAGTGAGAAAGAGAGAGTATGATGTTCCAAATGCCCTCGGTTGTTTGAGGTCGAAAAAGTTCGAACGTGGTGTGGAATGCTCGGTTTTTATTTGCTTACATTCAACCCAATTCGTAGATTTTATTTGCTGTTTCCTCACAACCATTGCGACCTCACCCAAAATTTACTATGCCACGGAACTTTATTTTTTTTCCTACTTCGTTCACCGTACGCTCGCTCCTCTACCACTCTCATGTTCCACGATCGGCAGCAGTTTTTGATGGATATTTACCATCTCGAATGTGTGTGAGATTGCATTTTCTTCATTCGCACGGTTTGTGTGTGTGTGTGTGTGTGTGTGTGTGTGTGTGCAGTATACGGCAAATCGATTTTCCACACTGTGCACGCGAACTGAAAAATTTCTATTTGTCTGTAATCTATAGAGAAAAATGCTAGCTCATGAAAATGAAGCGAATGGCATTCAAATGAAAAAGTCTTTCTCTCCCTCTCTCTCGCTCGCATTTCGATTTTCCAGTGGAACGCTTCTCAAATACGTATACAAGCATGCTTTCAGCTTGCTCGTAAGCTGATTCGTGCATTGTGTGGCATTTTTGGTGTACAATGTACATACACGACTGCACATACACTTTACAGCAATACGTTTCCACTTGCCTCCACAACAAATGTTGCCACTCAATGCTTAAAAATGCGGATGACGATGAGTACCATCATACACTTGAGCCCCTTGCCGTCGTCACATGGCAAAAGGCAGACATACATAAGCAGGGTGGAAGAATGGAGAAAAAAAGAAACCAGCTTCATTTCGGTTTGAACAAGTCGCGAGGCAATGGAAAGTGCAAACAATAACTTGAGCTTGGGCATTTTTGTTGTTGTTGTTGCTGCTGCTGCTGTTGCTGTGATTCTTCTATGAAACACATTTCCTTTTTTGAGTACGCCGAACAATCGATTCAATGCACTACTTTTGCGCGCGACAATTCAATGGGCGCTAGAACACCAAACACAGTGAGAGAAAGAGAGACCCAATACAAAAAGATTCAACAGATTTTTCCACTTAAGAGTTTCATTTGATTCTTTTTTTCCACTGCTGTGTGGATTCCTTTTTTCTCTCGCTATTCTATGTATGTATGTGTGAGCTTTTTTTGTTTCCGATTCGCTGCTGTTTTGAACCCAAGGAAAAATGAAAAATGTTGATGAAACAAATAATGGGGAAGTAGAAGTCTTTTAAATAGCATGGTTTCACCATGCGACAGATGAACAGACTACAATGCAGCGTACGCGGAAATGTCAGCACTCTCATTGGGATAGCTTTTGAAACAAAATGCATCCAAAACAAGTGGATGACTGACATCGACAATTCAAAAACCCCGGATTCCTTTTTATGCAACTAACTTTTCGCTCGATGAAGCACGTTTTCAACACTCGGCATCCAGTGGTTAAAACGATGGTAAACGATGTATATTCCAATGCAATTCAAAAAGTTATAAGTTATCATTTGAAACGTGTTTTATTTCACATTCAAACTTTAATGGCATCGTAGTCGATGAAGAAATCGCTTCTTGACATAAATTGCAAGTCGTATAGACACACCATTTTTTGCTATTCTGAAATGAAATTAGATGAGGTTGATCGAATAGGAGTGTGAGCACAGGATAAGCCAAGTCGAGCGAAAGAAAGGGTTTTTTGCAGGTTTCTCTTATTCATTTGCATTCGTTTCAGTTTGATTTTGATTTTCTTCCGTTATTTCTTTTCTAACTGTCATGCACAAAAAAAAAACAAATCAATCGGTTTTATTCTCGCTTGTCCTGCAAATATTTTTTGTCCGATTTTGACTTTACTTTTCGAACATTTGATCATTTGCTACGGCGTTCTATCTCTCACACTCTCTGCGAACCATGACCAACACCGATGACAGCTATGTGACAATGGGAATCGATTTGGGTAATTTAGCGGCGTTGCGTACATTTCGTGTATTGCGTGCCTTGAAAACCGTAGCCATTGTACCGGGTTTGAAGACCATCGTTGGTGCTGTTATTGAATCGGTAAAAAATCTGCGCGATGTGATAATTTTAACGATGTTCTCGTTGTCGATATTCGCTTTGATGGGCCTGCAAATTTACATGGGCGTGCTAACGCAAAAATGCATACGCAAGTTTCCATTGGACGGCTCATGGGGCAATTTAACCGATGAAAATTGGGAAAGTTTTATGAAAAATGACAGTAAGTACACATTGTTCCATTGGACAAACCATTTGATTATACCAAAAATAGTTTTTGTCACAATCACAATGTGCGTGTGTAATTTCCATTTCAGAAAAGTTAAGTAGTTTGTTTTCCGTAGAACATTTAGAACAATCTGTCTAGCAGATTCTGTTTTTACTCAAATATAACAAACAAGAACAACAAAAATTAACATAGTCTTAATAGATTCATTAGGAGATTTTAGTCATAGACTGCGTAAAACCACATTTGGAACACAAACTCATTAAAGACATTCCATTTTTTCTTGCTCTGTCTCTTTTCTTCTGCTCTCCATAGCGAACTGGTTCAAAGAAGAAGGTGCACTGGAATATCCATTATGCGGTAATTCATCGGGTGCAGGCACGTGCCCGGAAGGCTATTTTTGCATTCAAGGCTATGGGAAAAATCCAAATTATGGCTACACCAGTTTCGATACGTTCGGTTGGGCGTTTTTATCCGCTTTTCGTCTGATGACACAAGATTACTGGGAAAATTTGTACCAATTAGTCTTAAGATCTGCCGGACCCTGGCACATGCTTTTCTTCATTGTTATCATATTTCTTGGTTCATTCTATCTTGTGAATTTGATCTTGGCCATTGTCGCCATGTCATACGATGAACTCCAAAAGAAAGCCGAAGAAGAAGAAGCCGCTGAAGAGGAGGCGCTCAGAGTACGTTTCATAAGATTTTTTTATTGGATATTGTTTTTGTTTTTTACAGTGGAATATATTGCAAGCGCTACACTAACATGTACAGTCAGTCAAAAAAGTATTCGGCCACCTGTAAACTATTTTTTTTCTTCATATTTCTGTGCAATAGTTATTCAAAGTCAATTCGATTCTTGTTTATTTATTAAACTTGAAGTATATTCTTTATTATTAATAGCATATTTAAAATATTAATCACATTTTAGAATGTTTTTGGGACGTTTTTCAGTGAGATAGTTAAATTTGACACAAAAAACAGTCGTTGGGATTTTGGCGCATTCTGATACAATCGTGGCTTTCAACTCAGCTATGCTACTGATGCTGATTTGGTGTATTTTTCGATCCAAATGGTCCCATAAATGTTCAAAAGGATTGAGGTCAGGTGACTGGGCTGGCATTTCAAGCACATTTTCGATCTTTTTGGACAACCATTCCGTCACACTTCCTGCCGTGTGCTTGGGGTCGTTGTCATGCTGGAACACAAAGTCGGGCTCAATGTTCAATTGGCGAGCACTCACGAGCACTTGACAACAGATTTCTTTGAAGAATGCCTTTGTACACATACTGGTACATTCTTCCATCGATAAACACCAATTTTCCGACACCCGAAGCAGTAATGCAACCCCACACCATCACGGAACCGCCGCCATGCTTCACGGTTGGCGTTAGGTTTTTTGGCTGTAACTCCGTGCCGGGTTTTCGCCACACTTTAGCTCGAAAATTCGATAAAAATACTTCAAACTTACTTTCATCCGACCACATCACCTTATTTCAGTACGATTGAGGTGTGTTTGCATGACGAATAGCGAATTCCAAACTCTTGGCCTTATTAGCTGAACTCACCAAACATTTTTTCTGTGCGATCCGACCATTGTACCCATGTTTTTTCAGAACATTTCTTACTGTTTGCGGTGTAACTTCAACATTGTCAGTGCCAGCGATGTCTGCTGCAATTTTTGGCGCCGTAACCTTTGGATTTATTTTGATTTTTCGGAATATTTTCGTTTTCAGCCGATCGCTGATCTTCGACGGCCGGCCCGATCTTGTTTTGTTCAGTATTGTGCCACTTGTTTTATACTTTTTGATGATTGAGTTTATGGTTGATCGTGGTTTTGAACATATTTCAGCGTTTTTTGCTCACTTTTGTTATTTTTGTATGATGATTTCTCTCTCCTCGAAGAGAGTCGTTTCTTTAGATTTCACCATTTTCCATCGATTCGGCGGTTTTCAAGCTAACTAAATGCGCAAATACATTCAACTAAGTGACAGTTTAGTTGTATTTCACAATATTAGAAAATTCAATTGGCATTTGTCATCGATAAATGTCAAAACAATAGAAATAAATCATGAAATCGATGAATGGCTGAATACTTTTTTGCGTCGAATTTGAGGGTTGCGAGAAAAAACCTCTCAAAAATATTCCGAAATGTGTACACTGTACAATATAATAAATTTGCTATGAATAATATAGAAAATACTTCAAATTTATTAAATAACAAATGAAATTGTTAAACAAAAATAGTTACGGTTTTTATGATTAAATGCACAAAAAAATGCGAAAGAAAAAAAATTTCGAAGGTGGCCGAATAGTTTTTTGACTGACTGTATATATGCGTCAAACGAGGAAATGTTTGGAGAAAGTTTTGTCAAAATGGTTTCAACAATCGTAAACAACTACAATCAATCGTAAACAACTACATCGTAACAAACTAGTTGAAATGTTCAAATACAGGATAATGCAAAATACTAAACCACAATTAATGAATATTTAACGGCAATCCAATACAACAACTTTGCCATTGTCGAGTTTCAGAACTCATTAATCTTATAGTTCAAATCGATAAAATCAAATTCAGACGGAAACGATAATAATAGCATTTCCAAACCATGGATAAACAAATGAATGAACCTAGAGCCAATGTATTTGCTTTACACGTAAATCGAGCTGAAATGTCATTCGAATATCAAATATTCGGAGTTTATTTTCATTTTAGATGCCTAAAGATAGCATATCGATTCAATTCATACGTCATAAGGCATTTTATATTAGAGGATGACCGTTGAAAGTTCATTAATTATTTTACAAAATGTTTCTTATTTGTTTCCTATAGGAAGCTGAACAGGCGGCTGCAAATAAACAGGCCAAAATCGAGGCGCATGCAGCAGCCGCAGCAGCGGCAGCACAAGCGGCAGTTGATGCGGCGAATCAACCGGAAATGGCGAAAAGTCCATCCGATTTTTCATGTCATAGTTATGAGCTGTTTGTCGGACAGGAGAAGGGCAATGATGACAACAACAAGGAGAAAATGTCAATCCGTAGCGAAGGATTGGAGTCGGTGAGCGAAATGCAAAGACCAACTGCACCATCAACCGGCACGATGGCGTCTAAGGTTCGCAAAGTCAGCACGGTAAGTATTGCAATGCGAATGCTTTTGCATGCACCAATTTTCTATCGAAACACATACACATACACATACACTCAAACACCCCCCACACATATATACAATCTATCCCTCCACAAGAGACACGCACAAACACCATCTATAATATCCGAACGCATTCGGTTCACGATGCTGTTTATTCAACATAAAATAAATAAGTAAATAGCGTCAGACAGTTGTTCACGCACATCAATCGTACACGTGTCACATTTTCATTTTTTGATAGTCGGCTAGGGCGTTCTGTCCACGATATCACTTATTTCAAATCAGCTACACTTTTTATTCGCTGGCATTTGACATTATCACAAGAGACAATCGTTTCTCATTCGAATGGTTTCATCATAAAAATCGAATTGATTGAAATGGCATTTTCCCGTTTATTTCCTGCTTGTCACGCAATTTTGTAGCATTCTCAATTCCTATTCCTTCTCACTCACACACACATACACACAAAAATCCATTCATTCGACCGCACAAATATCTACATCGATTCATTTCCGCCGCTTCTTCATCGGAAATTCCATGTATCGATCCAGCTTTTTTTACCCTTTAAATTTCCTTTCGCCAATACATCAGCTATCAATGCTATTGATTCCACTTACCGAAAAAAAGCCTCAGTCATCAGAACGCAACCATTTGAAATATGGTTACGGTTTCACATTCAATTAATTCGTATTGCTCAACAAAAAAACAGAGGAAATGCGACTGATTCCATTTTTAAATCGTCGTTCTCATTTTTTGCCAGCGTTACATATATACATTTGGGCGGGCTAATTTAAACCAGAGATCAAAATTCGTACCAAAACTCATTGTTTCGATTATAGCAACGAAAAATTATATATGGATGAACAACGGTATATGTGATATGTTTGGTACGCTTTTTAGATCGTTTTTTTTATTCTCAATTGCAATTGTTCAACGAATTACAATTGAAAGGAATATGCGGAGCTATTTAACTGTGGCAAATAAGAGCAACTAATTTGTAGCATCGGAAAAAAGTCAACAATTTCGTCAGCATAAATTGATGGTTTTGTTGGCATTTCTTTTTTTTTTCATCACAGTCCGCCGTTGATTGTAATCAACTATTGTGGATGCTCCCAATATAATACGATTTCATTTGGAAATGGCATTTTATTGTTGTCGCAAATGGGAAAAAAATTGCACATTTCCATTGTTAGTTGTAAGCTATCAATTTAATCCGATTATTATAAATCGAAAAATATAGCACCAACTGCTCTCGCCTTCTCATTTCATTTATATATGCCCGATGGTATTATTCAATCGTTGGCTGCTTGGAATGCATTTAAAAATTGCGTAATAGTTGAGCAAAAAAACAAAACAAAACAAAAATATCAAAGCCTATAGTCTCCGGTGGTTAAGAGTTAATAAATATGCATTGAAATTAATTAATATTCCGTCACCCGTAGGAATTTCAATAATTAATGCCGTTCGTTGTGTGGTGCTCTCTATTTTCTCTCGCTCTCTTCAAAGCGACAATTTAAATAATTAATTCATAGACATTTTTACCGCAGAAGTGGCGGCGCAGCGCGACGCGGCTGCACAAAATGTATCTGATGTTTAGTAGAAATATAACGAGTCAATTGGCTCTCATAATTTATACCATTCGACAATTAATTAGCATAATGGTTATATATGCGCCATCTTGAAAGTGATTATCTATCGTCTAACAATCCCCCGAAGAAAATGCCGACACAAAAATCCACTGCAAAATGAATACACTTGCGTTACCATACTGAACACGGCATGCACCGATTCACTTCTCAGAAGTTCATTTACATTTCAAAGAAATTGTCAAGTTCCAAATGAAATTGAAATCGAAAGAAAGCTGTAAGAATTGAACATATTCATTTTTAATCCATATTCCGTCCGAAATGGATTCTATTGAACGCGTTTTTATTCTATAAGAAAAAAACGTTTAGATCTTCTCTATTGTATAATATCTGTCTAAATAAAAACTTCCGTTTGAAATTAAATGAACTCAATAGAGGACAGAAAAAAGTCTGCACAATTCTACACACACTCACAGTCACAATACACAGAATAGATACATTCTCGTTTGTGCATGCTCCACTTCTCTTCGTTGGAAATTATTTGCATTTTATGAATTTTTAGTTTGAATCTGAATAAACAATTGCATATCATATCAAGAGTTCATTTGCTGAATGTGTGATGCATGTTTCATGCACCAAACAAATCAATCATACATTTGAAATATCACCAATTTCAGCTCACTTCATACATTCTCCTCCAACATTCGCATGTGATACAGATACAGAAGCTAATCTCTGAATATTGAAAATCCGATTAAAAGTCAATTTTCAACGTTGCCTTTTTTAGCTTCTGTGTGAATACCGTTGCTGTTGCCACTACGGCGGCTGTTATTCAACCTTCCATTCGCATGGCACTACATTCACAAATATATCGATTTCAAATAGTTTTGTTCGAGTTTGTGATTTTATTCCTTTTATGTTTGTTCGTTCATTGTTTTTCCATTGTCAAAAAAATCGATGCGCCAAAAAAAAACTACATTTGCAATTGTACTTCCAAATTCGATTATTTCTTTTTATTCAGTATTGGTTCTATATTTTGTGTGAGTTCATCTATGACGTCTAATATAGACAAAAAAAAATCGTTTTTAGAAAATCCTTCGCCTTCAACCCGTCAATTATGTATAGTCAGTCCATTTCGAACCCATCCATCCAAATGCATTACGTATGTTCCATTCATTTGCGTCGCTCGTTTCACTTAAAACAACTCGAGCGCTTCAAACATTTATGACAAATTATGAAATTATCATGAGGCGAACGATGACGACGACGACAAAACTGGTTAAAGTCAACCATGGCTTAAGAAGGGCTACAATTCAAATTGAAATCGTGTTTTCCACAGTGTCGTTTCGTGTTTTTCCACAGTGATATGCGCTCGATGGGAAAAATTTGGTGTTTTTCATACGATGTAGACGATAGAGACCGAGCCATATGTGTATATATTGATTTAAAATTTGTGGCTAAGAAAATCGTTCACACGTCACATATTTGAATTGTAGAAAGTCATGATACTCAACAAATCCGAAGATATCAACCTTTTTAAAATAAAATGGAAATCATTGATGAGACTATGATAACATATTCGGTTTTTTTTTCGTCGCAATTTTCAGTTCTATTTTCAGTTAAATAACGTAATATCATTTTATTTCAGTTCTTAGCTTGTCATCTTATCTTTCATGAGCGTTATTTTGATGTGATCGACTTTTCAACTATTCATTGATTCGAAATAATTCTAAATTTAGAGCTTGGCTATTTCGATGCTTCTATTTCTGATCCTGTTCCTGTGTATATATTTTTTAACAAAACGCTTTAGATATACATTTCTCTCCGCGTGATTTCTCATTTTTTGTTTGTTTTTGTTTTCCTTTCATTTTCGCATTGAAACGCTTTAAAACCAATTTAGTTTTCTTTTATTTATTTGTTTTCTTTTCCAATTTGTTTGCTTGGGCTCGTTCAAGTCAATGCTAAATAAAAGCCGAAGGTAGGTTCTTAGCCATAATTCTTTGTCATCATGAATGCAAATTACCTGTGAAAGACAACTGAAAGCTGATTTATTCCAATCCAATTTCTCACATGGATAGAAATAAAATGGAAGTGAATATAAATGATTTCATAGTTTGTCATAAAACAGAAAAAAAAAATTGAAAAAAAAAATTCATATACCCGAGTTCGAGTTCTTGAAGCGATCGGGTTTGTTCGTTTTTTTAGGGATCATGTAAATAGTTGCAAAAAAAATTACGAAATTACAACATCAAAGATGCAAAACAAAAAACAACAATCCGAATTTTAAAACTGAGTATTTTCTGATTGCCCTTTAGACATCGCTGTCTTTACCCGGTTCACCGTTCAATATTCGAAGAGGTTCACGTGGTTCGCACCAGGTACTAATGAAACTATCATTTAAACATCCATTTGCCTTCGACTACATAATTTTACATAGTTTTATTCAAATCTTGTTGCACCGATTCTTCGATCAACCCAGAAAAAAGTGCGAAAGAAAAGAAAATACACATGTAATGAAAAAAATCGACACTTTTCATTTCTCAATCAATACGATGATCAAATTAAGTCAGTTTTGAATTTAGATCCACCTGCTAACTCCAATCTTGGCTAAATCTCTTTCTTTTGAAACTCTTTCATTGTGTAATTCTATTCGGTTCTATGTATTCAATGTTAGTGTTGCACGAATGCTCTTCTAGCTATAACTAAACGACTACAAATGAGCACAATAAGGAATGCGATGTATGTAACTGCTGTCTAAGTCTACTAACCTAGAATCGATAGACTCTATCGACACAACATTTGAACTCTTTGCAACAATCTGGAGAACAACAAAAACTTTTCACTTATTTAAAATCTCGACCAAAAAAGAGATTCAAAAAAATAAGGAAACATTACATGAATTCGATACACTATATCATGATGTATATAAAGTCCATGTAGTAACGCATTTGAAAAGGGGGATTTAAATGCAAATTTCATGCTAAAGCTATTCAACTCGAAAAAAAGAATTTTTTTTATCCTATTTCTGGGGCAGAAATGCGTTTGCATGAACTTTAAGACATCCACAAAGACGAATACTAAATGCGAACAATTTTTTATTTTGTACGAAATAGTTCACGATTCGAAATGGGCGCGGCCGTTTCGGAATACCAGGTAACGATCGTAAACCATTGGTATTGTCGACGTATTTGGATGCACAGGAGCATTTACCGTATGCAGATGACTCAAATGCCGTAACTCCAATGTCCGAAGAAAACGGGGCCATCATCGTTCCAGTTTATTACACAAATATGGGTAAGTTGATATGCAATACATGTGTTTTTGTTTTTGTTTTGGTTTTATTGTCCTCCACCAACGATTCGCTGTATAGCTAACATATTCGTTGACTATGGCTCTATTAAAACTGTCAGGTATTTTAGGATCAAGACATTCATCATATACATCACATCAGTCTCGCATATCATACACATCGCACGGTGATTTAATAGGAACTAAAGAACAAAAACTTAGACATAGATCACGAAATCAATCAATAGTTATGCAGCAGCCGGGCACCGGTGCCCAATGCACCGACATTAATCACAAAAGCCATCGAGATTACGTAAGTAAAGCACACCTAAATACACACATACGGTGTGTTCACTTCATCATTCGGCATTTGCCGCGGCCAATTCACTCGCTTAACAACAAATTTGAATGCATTTTCAGGATCATGGATCGGACTATACTGATGAGGCTGGTAAAATAAAACATAGTAACGACAATCCGTTTATTGAACCCGTCCATGGGCAAACTGTTGTGGATATGAAAGGTAACGGGGTTTTGATATATATATTTATGCACATACACTTTTCAATTCATTCAGTGATGCTCAATGGATTTTATGGCCTGTTGTAGATGTGATGGTTTTGAATGACATCATCGAACAAGCTGCCGGTAGACAAAGTCATGCTAGTGATCATGGTGGTAAGTACCTGCCCAGCCTGCCAGCCATGTCCAATCGACATCGAACTCTCCAATGTATAGAATAACCCTTTTTAGCTAACTCGTGTCTCTTTTCTTTAGCTCTCTTCTTAATGTCGTAGTCGTTAGCCCCTTTTATCATATATTTATATACATATACAATAACTTGTTATTTCCATTCTTTTTTTAGATTATCGTTTTTTTTATACATAGCGGAAATGTCGTTTGAAGAGCGACCGTCGCTCTTGAAATGACTTCTCAAACACAGTTTTTTGAGTTTTTCTTTCCCTTTTTATTGATTTTGTTTTCTTTCAACCAACAAAACGCTTTCTACTTTGTGATGTCTTTATACTTTTGTAAAATAGTTTAGAATGTGAAGATGAAAATAGCTTGATCGTCATTGAATTCAATGGCGAGCTACTTTTACCTCCATTCCGTTATATTCTTTATTCCCCCTGATTTTTTGAATGAAAAACATATCTTTCGGAATGAATTTTAGTAGGTGATTTTTCACAAATTTAAATCCATTTTTCCAAGTTTGGAATGTTTTTTTTTTGTTTTTTTAATCAAAATTGTATTAGTTTATTAGAAAAGAAAAGTGTTTGTTTTGTTTTTTTGTTAGGCCAAGGTATAAAAAATTTGTTAATTACGAAATCAAGTTTAGTCCATCACGAAAACTTTGTAGAAAACTGATCTGAAAGTAATGCATTTTATGAGAAGAAGAAAATAATGCCTTAAAAATTACCATTGAGATTGAATTTGGTCAACAGATTTGCAACCAGATAGCCATTGTATGACTTGTAAAATATTTGATATCATTAAAATGGCATAAAGAAGCGACTTCGACTATTTGTACAAATGTCACCTGCTTTCATGTATATGTATAGTAAATAGCGACAGAGAGCTAGACAGACATACAACAACAACGACAAAAAATCCCCCTGGTACATTACGGAGTAGTGGAATGAAGCGTCAAGAGGAATTCTTGACCTATTTTAGTTCTTACACTCTCTCATATATTTCTCTGTCTCCCTTTGCGTATTTGTAAAAAAAATATTATCCTTGTGTGACTCATCTGTTTCTTTCTTTCTTTTTTCCGTACCAATTTTTTTTCTCTTGCTCTCGTAGAGACTTTTCGATTTGTTCATTGTTTCTATATTTTTCACTTTCTCTCTCTCTACCTTCTATTTTCTACCTCATGTAAACAAAACGAGTGAAAAATTTGTACATATTCTTGCCTCTTTTTGTAAGTAAAGTCGCTACAATGCATTGCAGAGCATAAAGATTCGTAAATGCCGTGTTTGCGTTTCAGAGGGGAAAGAGAGGTATTTATCCCTCACCTTTTACACACTTTCTCTCTTTCACATACACACACCGTAATCATCCGAAGTGCACCACTTCTCGCCGTTGAACATTCGAAGAAGAAGAAGAAGAAGAACAAAAAAGAATCAAACAATTTCTTTTGTATGTTCTTTTCATTCAAGTTCCCTTTTTATTCATATTTCCCACCTTTTCTGTTTCTCTCTCTCGCTCTTTATTTCGATCCAGTACCCTTATTAGGCCAATTCCAACATGCTCCACTTTTTTATTGCACATTTTGGTTTTGTTTGATGCATGGAAATAAACGAAACATATCACACTCTGGCTAAATTGTATAATATACCATTTTTCTTTTCTACTTTGTTAATCTGACGTTACAATTTCATTGAATTTTGATTCGAGAGAGATTTGAATATTCTCTACCTTACCAGATTTTAATATCTTCAAAGAAAAACTTTCAGAATAACAGAGATGCCGTTAAAGCCCATCGTATTTTCATAAAATAAATGTGCATAAAGTTGCTGACGACGTAAGGTATACGCCAAAGTATGATATGTTCGTGAAATTTTAATTTTATTTTCTGTTCTTTTCGTCTGCACGCTTCATCCGTTTGCCAATATTTTGTGTACTGTAGACATTTTGTACCGTTTGCTTTCACATGGATTTCGAAACCAATCGAAATCGATATTTATATTCACCATTTTTATACTAACTGCATGACATCTTGTGCATGGACTAATTGCGTTGTCTCACGTTTGTTTTATTCTATACAATATTTTGAGTTCGATTTGGATTTTATTAACTAGATTAACGAGTACTCAAAGAGTTTTTGTTTATTAGCCAATTATCACATTGCCGACGCCGAAATCGCTTCAATCGATCTGTTGTTTGCATAAAATTGATTGAAAACCACAGTAGATGTCGACTCAAAGTTTGAGCCTCAAACTCAATGAAACATAAACCATCAAAAATATCAATTTCAATAATCCGTGAGTTTTAATCTAGAGCGTAACCCAAAAATATTGGTATCGATACGTTTCTTATTTAACAAACAAATTCCACCAATTCTATCTTACCATGAACCCAATGTGCGTAGAAGAATAAAAGCTTTTAAATAAAATTTTGCTTGGGAACCTTCATCTTCTTATTACTGCCGATTCCTCTACGAAACCATTATAAAGACAACATGCGCTATGAAAATTAAATGGAAAAAATGTTTTTTCTTCATTTCGTTAGCAATTTACACTTCAATGACTGTCGTTTCTATAATCGTTTAGTCTGTTTCGTTTCCAAGCAATTTTGGTTTTTTTGGAGGGAGGAAAGAGCCACCCATTCGGTAAATATGGTGTTTCCATTTCCAAAGCACTCAATTTCGTAAATCAAACACAAACATGTGCGTCGAAAATGTTCAATGTAAACATAGTCCTGTAACGTCGGTAAACGTTCTGTTTGTGACGACATAAAGATGACAACAAGCAGTGTTAAAATATTTGCCAGATGGTTAATTATGTTAATTAATAATGAGACGTTCTACTGGGTAAAATTCCATAAAATTCATCGTGTGCGTGTGTCCATCGTTGTCCAACTCATTTTTACACAATAGAAAGTTTCAATTTAGTGTTGAAATTTTAGGTTGGGTTTTTGAATAAGAAAACTGTTCGAGCTCATTGACCGACTCCTTAAATTGAATCGGGTAAAATGTTTTTCATTTTCCATAATAATGAATAGCCGTTTAACACGTTGTCGTTGAAAAAATCGCTGAATTTTAGCACATGTCATCATTATAATCACTTTCATTTGTACGTCGTGTTTCCATTGCAAACGCAGAAAAAGAAATGAATGGAAAATCGGTTATGACGAAAATTCATGCGCCAAATTTCATTACCATTGAGAATAAAACCACGCATAAAACTTTCACCAAACATCCAAATGTAAGCAAACAATAAGCAACAAGCAAACGCCGTCATAGGCAATCGAGAAAAATGAACACCTCTTTTTCCCCAAGCGGAACCAATTTTGCAAATAGCAACAAAAAACAAAAAAAAAAAGAAGAAAAAGCAGTTGGGTCAAAGTCACTACTAATTAGGATCACCCTGTTTTGTTCAGTTTCTGTCTACTATTTTCCAACAGAAGATGATGACGACGACGAAGACGGTCCAACGATGAGAGAAAAACTTTTCGAATTTGGAATGCGAATGATTGATTTGTTTTGTGTATGGGATTGTTGTGAACCGTGGCTGAAATTCCAAAGTTGGATTTCATTGATAGTATTCGATCCGTTCGTAGAATTATTTATCACATTGTGTATCGTTGTGAACACACTGTTCATGGCACTTGATCATCACGATATGGACCGCGAAATGGAGAAAATCCTTAAAAGTGGCAACTATGTAAGTAGTTCATACAAGCAGGTACACAAGTTTTTATTCTTATTTTGTTGTTTTTTTTCTCGCCCATTCACAGTTTTTTACGGCAACATTTGCCATCGAAGCAACGATGAAACTCTGCGCGATGAGTCCAAAATTCTATTTCCAAGTCGGTTGGAATATATTCGATTTTATAATTGTTGCATTGTCATTAGTTGAGCTCGGATTAGAAGGTGTCCAAGGATTGTCTGTGTTACGATCGTTCCGTTTGGTGAGTGAAAACAAACATTTCCATATTTCCATTTCAGGTGATGATTGAAAATAGACTCCAATTCAACAAGTCCATAATTTGTGTAATAAAATGCGTCGGATCATTTTGTTCTTGTTTGAAATGAAAAGAAAAATCTATTCCGACCAAAAAAGTTTGTCTCATTTTTTAAATTTCCTGCTGTAGTTGCGAGTGTTCAAATTAGCAAAATCGTGGCCAACACTAAATTTGTTGATATCAATTATGGGCCGAACGGTTGGTGCATTAGGAAATCTAACTTTTGTATTGTGCATCATAATATTCATCTTTGCTGTGATGGGAATGCAATTATTCGGCAAAAACTACACAGGTATCTCTATAGCGACGAATCAACAGTAATGATCAACCAACCAATTGCCACAAAACTGCAAACGCGCGCAATGCATATTTACAAACTTGCAGACTTTTTTGACTTCCTTGCATTTTTATTTATCTTATTGAAGTTTTTTTTCTTATCATTTTTGAAAGTAATGCCACTTTAAGAAATCGCTCGCAGCATTCGCTTTTAAATGAAACTTGTTAACAATTCAATAAATCGCATCGGAACAATCAACACCATATATACCTCACCAATTTCAATTCATTTGCCCTTACAAAGACTTTGCAGCCAATTGTTTAGCTTCGCAATTTAAATATTTCTCGCTTTTTCTCCTTTCTCTTTTTTTTCTTCCAATTTTTTTTCTGTCGTCGGGGGGTTTTATCATTTTTATTCGCTCTGAATTGATAGCTTCGAGTTTTCAAATTGGCTAAGTCGTGGCCAACATTGAATTTATTGATTTCGATTATGGGCCGAACGATGGGCGCTTTAGGTAATTTGACCTTTGTATTGTGCATTATTATCTTCATATTTGCCGTTATGGGAATGCAACTGTTTGGAAAAAACTATGTCGGTAAGTAGAAAAGCCTGCTGGCTTTGTGTTTGTGTGCGTTTCTACATATGTATTTCATCTCCGTTATTGTGATCTTGTCTTTGGACTTAAGTGTTTGACCATATAGTTTGTATTTTGATTCAATCTACCTCTCTCTCTGCTACTGTTCATTTCAATAAAATTTGGTACCTAACCTAACTGGAATAATCGAAAGAAAAAATATTGAGAAAAACAAACTATCTGAAGCTCTTTATATTTGTGAAAATATCACTGAATTTGCCTTCTTTAATACACTTCACCAAAACTTTCTTTGTTTCGTTGGAAATGCACATTTCTATCTATTCTGTCTTGGCACTTACCTAAAATATCTATTTTCACATTTTTGTACGTTCAATAATCGCTTGTGATTTGCTTTCAATTCAAACATATGTTGACTCAATTAAAAACGAAGAATAATGCTTGTTATGATACAAAAGCACTTGAAAATTGATTCCAAATTCGGAGTCAAATTTATTTTCGTTATTTACGGAAAATTCAATGTAATGAGTCAGCATTAATGTTTGTCATGCTTATGTGTGCATATGATTCCGAATGGAGATAAACGATGCTAATCCTTTTAAAATGATGTTTTTCAGATCGTGTGTTTTTGTTCCCGGATGGCGAAATGCCGCGATGGAACTTCACGGATTTCATGCATTCATTTATGATCGTGTTTCGTGTACTGTGCGGAGAATGGATCGAATCAATGTGGGATTGTATGTTAGTCGGTGACGTATCATGTATCCCATTTTTCCTAGCCACCGTTGTCATTGGCAATTTAGTCGTAAGTATTCCGTTTGTTTTGAATAAATACTATTTCAACCGCATCCCACTAACATGTCTATGCCAATTCGGAAAATCAGGTTTTGAATCTTTTCTTGGCCTTGCTTTTGAGTAATTTCGGTTCATCGAGTTTATCAGCGCCAGCTGCCGATCAAGATACAAACAAAATTGCTGAAGCGTTTGATCGTATCGGACGCTTTAAGGGTTGGGTCAAGCGATCCATTTTAAATGCACTAAAATACGTAAAAAATAAACTAACGAATCAAATCAGTGATCAGCCACCAGGTGAGCGGACACATCACAACAGTTGGATATGGAATGAAGGTTTTTATCCACTTGTTACTACTATTTATCATTTTTCTATATGTCCCTACCCCCCCCCTCAACTATTTTTGTATCAAACATATCGCTCTCTATCTCTCAATTCAAAACAAATTCGTTGAACAATCAATTTGCAGCTTCTCAAATTGCTTTCAGCTCGATCCAAGTACCCGATACCAAACCAAATAAAAAAATGACACCCACTTCGGTTTCTTTTTCTATCTCTCTCCATCTTTTGTTGTTTCGTTATTTTACTGTATTATTATTTTCGTTCATTTCCCCCAGTAGAGTTGCTCATTTCATTTTGGAATTTATTCGTTTTGTATTTATAACGATCTCACACCGTCTTTTTTTCCATTTTTGTTTTGGCCGCTTTCCTATTTTCATGCAACCCTCCAACTCGTGTTTCATTTAGTTTGTTAAGTTGAGTTGCGACTCCGTCACCAATTTTCAATGGACACACTTGAGTGAATTTTGAATATGAAATAAACTTTCGTGTCGAATTCACAGCAATTTTTTTCCCTCTAACAACTAATTGGTTTGTTTCAGTTTTTTTTTTTCATTTGTGTTCCTCTTCTCAAGAATTCTTCGAGTCTATTTTTTGTTGTATATTTTAAACCGTTTCCACAATCATATTAAGAGCATTGAGTGCAATAAGATTACGAAATTGTTCGAAAAACAGCAAAACAAAGAGGATTAAAATCCTGAATCGCGATTTTTTTAAAATAACCAAAAGAAAAAAGAAAGAAAATTTTAACTAGTTGAACAGTGGATTTGACCTTTCTTCAATTCATACTCAAAATAATAAATACTGTAGTTTATACTAAAATTTTAATATTTTGTTTTGTGTTGGCGCTTCACTTATTTGCCATTATTGTTTTTGGTTTTTATTCGCACGTGTTCATTTATTGTGACTGATAGAACGAGAGTATAATCCACGATTGGTGATAGATTGAACTCATGATCGCCAAATTACAAAATGGATTGTTCTATGCGCAGCATCATAAATGAACATGTGTTGAATATTTTAAAAGCATTTTTTCGTTGGATTGATTGGTGTTTATCTCAGTATCTTTTATGTTAAACATTCTTGAATATAGACCACATAACGAATAACATATTTTGCGATCTCGAATATTGGTTCGTCCTCAAATTTCACATGTTGATTGATTTGACAAAACATTTTATTCGTTGCAAGTCAGAAAAAAATTATCATCAAACGATTTTCACGCACATCATTCACATGTTTATTTAGTATCATTAACCATTTGTTTTGGTTTTCTTTCGGTTTTATTTCTGGCACATCATCAGTCATTATTTCATAAGTAGTGCGTAGTAATTTAGTAGTATTTTAATTTTTAAGTATATATTTACGTCCATAAGATTTGTTTTTTCATGACTGAAAAATGTCAACGGCATATCAACCACTAGCCATCATTTATGAATATTTTCTTTGTTTTCGTAAAACAAAATGAATGATTTATATGTACGATGGGTACTTTGTGTCCCCCTGTGTTTTTAATGAAAATAACACACAACAAAATATTTGCAAGTGCATCAAACAGCATACCGAAATCGTCTGCTGAGAAAAAAAAATGTCATTCAATATGAAAAATGCGAATATTTTGTTGTTACAAAATCCATTAGTCGTTGTTCGCCATCGTAATTTGTGTCTTGCTGTCTGTGTGTTCGTCATCATTTTCCAAACGTTTTTTCATTCTTGCAACCAAAATTCTATTTCGATGTCTTTATAAATAAATTTAAATTGAAATATTCCCTCGCTCGCTGAGCGTTCAATATGTAAATATATATGAATGTCCGAGAATTAAAAGTTGCGTTTTCATTCTCGGACATTCATATGTCGGTTAAATTATTTTGATTTATTTGGTAGTCAATGTAAAAAAGCTTGTATTGACTACCCATATTTCTATAGGTATCGCCCTCATTCCACCGATAACGATATCCAATTAATAATACCGATTAATCTGCCATTGCAAATCGATTGAAGTACAAATGAAACACCATACAAATTAATTTGTATTGGTTTTTCTTGCTGTTGGCGATGAACGAATATTCGCTGATGCGCAAGATAGACTGAATAGCTCCAGTATGAATATATTTTCGACTCTTTCTTTACAATACTGACAAATGAATGAAGTGGAATGAAGAAGTTGTTCATTTTGACGGTAGAATGAGGGCAATACCTATAGGGTAGTCAATGTCGGTTTTTTACGTTTCCAAATTAATTTGGTAAATGTTGAGTAAATGAAAAATAGCCGTAAATCTTGTTTGTATATCGTTGTTGTAAATCGTCATTGCGTATACAGTGGGATTGCACTGTTGGATTCGGAATTTTGTCAATTAATCCGTTCATTGTTCTTTTTGTTTTATTTTTCAAAATCTGTTTGAAACCGAAAAACAAAATCCGTTCGCTTGAAAATGAAAACGCGCATTATCGAAAATGTATGTTATGTATCGAAATCGGTTTAAATAATCAAATATATCAATGAATCGAATGGCGTTTGGAAAACCGAACAAAAATCAAATACACAACAAAACCAAAAAAACGAAAAACGAAAAAAAAACGTTGTTGCGAAAACGACGAGATAGGCAAGGGGATATGTGGTTGTATGTCAACAGAACATGGTGATAATGAACTCGAGTTAGGACCCGACGACATCCTGGTGGACGGTCTCATCAAAAAAGGTATCAAGAACCAAGGCGAACTGGAAGTGGCCATCGGCGATGGCATGGAATTCACCATCCACGGCGATCTCAAATCGAAAAATAAAAAGACGAAAACACTTCTGAACAATGCCAAGGTAACGCAATGTTTTTCTCTTAAACTCGTGTCTAAAAAAAACGTTGATTTATTTCGAGCAAAGAAAAAAAGAAATGAAACATATTTTGAAAACATAAAAGTGAACTTAACTTTTTTTTTAACACAATACAATAGAAATTGCAATTATTTTGTTTTATTCTTCTTAAATATTCGATTTATGATACGAAACTGAATCGATTAAAACGAAATTTATTATTGTTTTGTTGTGTTTGATCATCCAACTCTATCACCACTCTCTATCACTCTCCACACACTCTCCAGATGATTGGAAACTCGATAAATCATCATGACAATAGATTAGTTCATGAATTAAATCATAGAGGTATGTCCTTGCAGGACGACGATACGGCTAGCATAAAATCATACGGTAGCCATAAAAACCGTATGTTCAAAGATGAAAGTCACAAAGGTAGCGCTGAAACGTTGGACGGCGAGGAGAAGCGCGACGCAAGCAAAGAAGAGCGCATGGATATGGAACGAGGTAATTGATTCATTTTTTTTTTCAAAATTAAATATCCAGTTTGGAACTGAAACCGATACGTATTTACTAGATTTAGATGACGAAGTCGAAGGCGAAGAGAGTCTCGGTGAAGATATACTGGTGATACACGCAGATGAAGATGAGATTATCGAAGAGGGACCTATTGACTGCTTACCAGAAGCATGTTACAAGAAATTCCCAATTTTTGCCGGCGATGAAGATTCGCCATTCTGGCAAGGATGGGGCAATTTACGTCTGAAAACGTTTCGTTTAATCGAAAACAAATATTTCGAAACCGCTGTCATCACAATGATTTTGCTCAGTAGTTTAGCTCTGGTAATTCACTCAATCACTCAAATTCGAAGCGAAGGCATCCATCGTAAAAAGAAAAAGAAAAACTAATCATCCATTGTATTATTTGAACAAAAGGCTCTCGAAGATGTTCATCTACCTCATCGACCGGTTCTGCAAGACATTCTGTATTATATGGACCGTATATTCACCGTGATTTTCTTCTTGGAGATGTTAATCAAGTGGGTTGCTCTGGGTTTCAAAGCATATTTCAACAATGCCTGGTGCTGGCTTGATTTCGTCATTGTAATGGTAAGTTGGTTGTGGTGCCTCCAATGCCCTATCTCAACATCAATCATAAACACAAGTGCGGCCGCAGAAATGTGTTCGTTTTGCGCATATAAGAAGGATTTCCAGAAGGGCAAACCAATTTTAAGAAGAATGGACTTTTTTCTCCCATCAAATTGAACATTTCACACAATATTTATTTTTGCTTATGCATTAAAATTCAGTTGTCGTTGATAAATTTGGGCGCTATTTGGGCTGGTGCCGCTGATATACCGGCATTTCGTTCGATGCGAACACTACGAGCTCTACGTCCCTTGCGTGCTGTGTCACGTTGGGAGGGTATGCGAGTAAGTACCGTCGATCACAGCAGCGACACTCACACAAAACTCTTCATCGATATTTTTAAATTTTATTCGTTCGATGGTAGCGAAACTGTGGCGATTTGTGTGTGTGTGTTTTTACGCCTAATCTACGTACAATGTTCAGTTCATATAAATACACGATCGAATAACCATTTTTTTTGTACAGATTTCATCAGTGTACAAAGCTGAAACTTTGTCGTCGATGTTTTTGAAACGCTCTTTTCCAACTGTGATTTTTATTTCTTTTATTTTATGTTTTGATTGCTTTGCCTCAAGTGGGTGCCTTGCTTTCGCTTTATACCTTTGTACAAAATCAATGGAACAGACAACGCGAACCTTTTTGATGTGTTATGCTTTTTATCTCCGTTCTATCCGTCGATCGGATGATGCTGCGCTTTTGTGAGTTTAATGTTTTTTATGATGATGAACTGGTTATTTCATGCGCATCTTGTTGTCCCCCATTGATTCGAATCAGGAAATTGGTTCATGCACATTTCGTGTGATTCTTAAAACCAAGCAAACGTTGACATTTTGATTGTAATAGGTTCAAATTGATATAAAATATGTAAATAGACGCCACTTCAGCAATTATGAATGGGAGGAGTTATGTATTTTATTTCGAAAATGATTTAAGCCCGTCGCGCGATAATCAGGATTCGACGAAACAAAACGAAACAATCTGTGTGCAGTTCTAGGTGGAGATTTTTTTTCGTCTACGTGCGATTGATATTTATCATGTTTTGGAATTCTATAGGTGTCGTTAATCAACTTTGTTGCTTCACTTTGTGGAGCTGGAGGCATTCAAGCGTTCAAAACCATGCGAACGCTTCGAGCTCTGAGACCGCTACGTGCCATGTCCCGTATGCAGGGCATGAGGGTACGTAAACTAACATATCCAAACCCATACACTATTTCATCTTATTTTTATCCTTTTGTAACTTTTTTTTTTGGATATCGCGATTTGCATCGTAATTTTCATTAGAAGTTCTTTTGATTTTTTTTCCCTTTAGAATGAATCAACCAATTTCAACACATTTTCTTATTGCAACATTTTTTTTCCACAATGTTTTTTGTCAACACTCTTTTATCCTTTTTCGAAGCCGTTTCTACTTTCCACTAGATTCATTTTGCATCGCATCTCTCGTCCGTTTTACTTGTTTTAACTCGTTGCGATCATCATATATTTAGCGGTCTTACATCGGAATGTACTTGAATTGTGTTAGAAAAAGTCAAAATACATAAAATTTTATGTAAATGAATGTTGCGTTTTAGTTTAACCTAGTATTATTGTCCAATTCGAATAATATGTTGATTGTTGACGTTAGAAATGCAACAACCACTTCAAAACACATTCAAATGAAAACAATAGCACCATATACACATGAATTATACTAGTCGTGGCCTAGGACAATTTAGAACAACAGCTTAGCCATCTGTTTATTAGCTCTGCACAATTACACTACAAGCGAACGGAATGAATATCACAACATCTTTAAACTTTCGCTCATAAACACAATTAGAAAGCATAAACAGTAATTGCACCGTTTGAAACCTGTTTTTCGAATCAGTGTTCCCATACAAATTGAAATGATTGGGCAAATGTGAGTTGGCAGTTTTTATGAAAAGATGAAATTGGAACCGCTAGGAATCGCTGTACTTTATTGCATTGAAGACAAGTGTGCATCTTGATAAGTTGGTACGCAAATGTGGGACAAATTACTGTTGTAATCACGGCTCAAATATCTGGTATTACAATTTTGATGTATCACTTTTATGTACTACGTAAACGTAAAACTTTTTCAAGTCAATCATCAAAATAGAGTGGCGATTATTCACAACATTTCTAAAAGAAATTGTTTCACATTAAGCTAAAAAAGACTGCCAATTCCTGTATTTCTCTGTGTATTTTTTCAAGCTTTAAGTGGCTAATTGTACAACAATAGAAACCAATATATGACAAACTGAATAAGAACTTTAAATTGATGAACTAGAAATGAATTGAAAGTTTAATGTACAATGTTGGCTTCAGTTGTTGTGTAATATTCAAAGAAATTACAAGTATTGGATTGTTTTTTTTTCTTATTTTCTAGTATTTTTTGAATTTTTGATATATTTTTTTGGACTGAATGTTGGTTAATAAATTATTTTGTTCGATATTATTTCTTAATTTTTTTTTGTAAATGTGTGTTTAATGTGGTTTGTATTTGAAAAAATACCCTAATTCATGCGCCGATCGCATGATTTTGCAATCTCTTACGAAAATTTACATTTTTATGTTTCATAAATGGATTATTGAAAGTCTGAATTTTCGTAGCATACCATTGTGAGAATTTCTTCTCCACTTATTATTGAACAATTTGATTAAGTAAAATTTATGAGTAAAATTAGTTAACTTGGGTCATTTCGATTATATTCTTATAAGCACTATGATTGGAATTTCACCATAGTCAGTACATTTGACTGATTAAAATGACCAGCTTGATCGAATTCCAGATGTTTGATCAAAGTGGCTTGAGATTGATTGAATTTCAATCATAATAGTACGTACACACAGGGAAGAATTATTTTCCTCCATACAAATTTTCTCTAAAAAAAATTTTGTCTTAGATTTCTTATTTTGAATCAATTGTACAAAAAATCTCAACCATTCTTCCATGTGTGTATAAAAATCTAGCATAAAATGTCTCAAAATAAACGTCTAGCTGGTAGTAAATATTTTTGCACGAGGGTATTTGTTGTCTAAATTGATGTTGTAAAACGAAATAGTCTATCGCATCAAAGTGAATCTGTATTAGCTGAACATTTTTAATTTTACTTTAAATTTTATTACATTTTACTTTTTCTCAAACAAATCTAATGAAATAATACTAACATTTGTCAAAATAAAATCATCGTCCCAAACAGGTTGTCGTGAACGCACTAGTGCAAGCTATACCGTCCATCTTCAATGTATTGTTGGTGTGTTTAATCTTTTGGCTTATTTTCGCTATTATGGGTGTTCAGCTTTTTGCCGGAAAATATTTCAAGGTAACAAAATGCCCGTTGATTTTCGGATGTATTGAATTCTAATCCATTTCGGTTTTGTTTGCAGTGTGTTGATTCTAATAAAACTACATTAAGTCACGAGATCATCCCAGATCGAAATACATGCGAGGCTGAAAATTATACGTGGGAAAATTCGCGAATGAATTTTGACCACGTGGGCAAAGCGTATCTGTGTCTATTTCAAGTGGCTACATTCAAAGGATGGATTCAAATCATGAACGATGCCATCGATTCACGTGATGTACGATCGCAAAACATGATCAACATTTGTTATTTTCGAGCAGCATCGTCATGCAATGCAATAATATTCTATTTTGTATTTCAATTGTAGATTGATAAGCAGCCGATTCGTGAAACCAACATTTATATGTACTTGTATTTTGTATTCTTCATCATATTCGGATCATTCTTTACGCTGAATCTATTCATTGGTGTGATTATCGATAATTTTAACGAGCAAAAGAAGAAAGCGGGCGGTTCATTGGAAATGTTCATGACTGAGGATCAGAAGAAATATTACAATGCAATGAAGAAAATGGGTTCAAAGAAACCAATGAAAGCGATACCAAGGCCTAGGGTATGCAATCGCAAATATGCATAATGCATATGCATTTGAGTCGCGCTCTCTTCATACTGGAGGATTAATTTTATTTGTTTTTTCCCCTCTACAGTGGCGACCGCAAGCAATAGTGTTCGAAATAGTTACCGACAAAAAATTCGATATGGTCATTATGTTGTTCATCGGTTTTAATATGCTGACCATGACAATGGATCATTACCAACAGACAGCAGAATTTAGCATGGTTTTAGACTATTTAAATATGATATTTATTTGTATATTCACCAGTGAATGCTTATTGAAAATCTTCGCACTTCGATACCATTATTTTGTGGAGCCGTGGAATTTCTTTGATTTAATTGTAGTTACATTGTCCATTTTAAGTGAGTAATAGTAATAGTTTTAAATGCTCTCGCAACAAATACACCCATATCGATTTGACAGATTCAGCAATGTACTGGTTTACTACCGATAACTACTTAATTGTAAAAAATATTCTGTGTAAAGTATGCAGAAGCCATTGCTACAACTGCCGTATCGATTATCGAGTGCATTTGTTGTGAGAACATCCTAAGGATGAACGAGAATTGAGCTAATCATTGTGCATTTTGTATTCAATCCATAGGTCTTGCACTAAGCGAATTCATCGAAAAATATTTTGTATCGCCAACATTATTGCGTGTAGTACGTGTAGCTAAAGTAGGTCGTGTTTTACGTTTGGTTAAAGGTGCTAAAGGTATCCGTACGCTGCTGTTTGCCTTGGCAATGTCGCTGCCAGCCTTATTTAATATATGTCTGCTACTATTTCTCGTGATGTTTATTTTCGCCATATTCGGCATGTCATTTTTTATGCATGTCAAAGAAAGAAGCGGTATAGACGATGTATATAATTTTCAAACGTTCGCGCAGAGCATGATCCTTTTGTTTCAAGTGAGTGATCGATCGATACGTACCGATTTTTTATATTTGTGGACGAGCTAACAATCGAATTGATTTCCAATTGCAGATGTCTACCTCAGCTGGATGGGATGGTGTGCTGGATGGTATAATGAACGAGGAAGACTGTAATCCGCCGGATAATGATCGTGGCTATATGGGAAATTGCGGTTCATCGACAATCGGTATCACATTTTTGCTGTCGTATCTGGTGATCAGTTTCTTGATTGTCATCAACATGTACATTGCCGTCATTTTGGAGAACTATTCGCAAGCCACCGAAGATGTGCAGGAGGGTTTAACCGACGACGATTATGATATGTACTATGAAATTTGGCAACAATTCGATCCGGAGGGTACACAATACATTCGCTACGATCAGCTGTCCGATTTTCTTGATGTGCTTGAGCCACCATTACAAATTCATAAGCCGAACAAATACAAAATCATCTCGATGGATATTCCAATCTGTCGTGGGGATTTGATGTTTTGCGTGGATATTTTGGACGCGTTGACCAAGGATTTCTTTGCACGCAAAGGTAATCCGATTGAAGAAAGCGGAGAACTTGGCGAAATTGCGGCGCGGCCGGAAGAAGAAGGCTACGAACCTGTTTCGTCTACTCTCTGGCGTCAACGCGAAGAATACTGTGCTCGGCTAATTCAAAATGCGTGGCGCAAGCACAAACTACACAAAGAAACACCCTATGCAACGGGTGACGAAACTGATGGGGATCAAAATAATGCTGATGGACCGAGCGGAGGAGGAGCGGGAGGAGCAAGAGGGCCAGGAGGACCAGCAGGAGGAGGTGGAAACAATGGAGCTGGTGGCAATGATGCCAATACGCACTCCAATACAAACAATAACCATGATCACAGTGATGGTAACAATACGAACGGCGGTGCGGCGGCTAGCGGTAAGAAAAATTACTTGCCGAAAAACACATAAAACAGTGAGCACAAATTCCTGTCTACTTTGAAATTGACTGACGGAATTCCGATTTTGCGATGCGATCTGAATGCCTGAATCTTTTTCAAAGTAATCGGGATATTTATAAAAGACTCTCTTTTTCACACAATTCGGTGGAATAATTGAGCAGCATTTGATCTTTTCCATCAATACAGAAGCAAAACCGGAGCCCGAACACACTGAAACCAGTGGTGGTGGTGACGATGGCAATGAATCACCGTCAAAGGACAAAGATGGCGATAATGGTAGCCAAGGACGGCAGACTGCCGTTCTCGTGGAAAGCGATGGCTTTGTTACGAAAAACGGCCATCGCGTTGTAATACAACACTCCCGTTCACCCAGCACAACATCACGATTGGCCGACGTCTGAGAATTGTTCGCCTCACCTCTTAACGATGCACGACAGAAATGAACATCAAGTACTTTACAACTAAACCAAATTTGCTTTTTTTCTCTTCTCTTCGCCATTTTTCTTGAGGGGCATCAACAAAGTCTCTCTTAAAACGCAATAAATTTGTCTTGGCCGTGCAAGAAAAAAAACAACGAACGAACACATGACGTTTATATGCGGGCCAGACGCGACCAATCTAGCACAAAATCAAAATCTCAATTTCACTGTAAAGTTCAAATACAAGACCAAGTGCAATGCCACACAACCACAAATCAAATATGCGATTCTGGCGGCTGCGTTGCACTTTATGAACCGGAAAAATACCGAATTAAGAGAAACAAAAGCAAACTCAATTAAAAAATATATATAAAAAAGATGAGAGAGGATGCAATCGTAAACGAGAGTAACATGCACCAATATTCCGAATGTGGATTTTGGTCATGGGATTAGATGAACAAATGGCGGATATATCAGAGTGTTTGAACAAAGTGAGTCAACTTAAGAAACCAAAATGCACTCAAAAAAGCCGACTGCCATTTAAAATTACAAAACAAACAAAAAAAACGAAACTTACGTCATAAACAATCTAGTGTAAAATTTGGAGCCGTATAATGATTACTCCGATTAAAACGTATTGAAGATGTGACACACACACACAACTGCATGACATCTCTAGCACTGGAGCGATAAAGAGACATTGCAATGAACAAATCTAAAACAACAAATCTCCTTACCTTTTGGCCAGTTATCGTTGCCACATTAGGAGCATAAGAAATAAAATTTCACCTAAAAAGCTAAAATTGACTGCCCACGACGGCTCAATAAAACTAGTAATAACAACACACACATAAATAAATGATATCAGTAACACCACATAAGTGACAAAGACACTTTCTACGATACAAGTGAAACGGACACATACAAAACAACAACCAAGTTTTAAAAAGAGTTTCGATGGTCAATTTTGAGTTTTATTTTTCTTTTTATTTTTTGCAAATCAATTATCCCGGAAAATCGTTGGGATCGCTCAACACCAAGCGCTTTTTGCTAAAAAAATAAAATGTGAAGTGTACTAGCATAATTAAACGTCAATAACTAAACCAAACACGCGCAAATAAATCGTGGTCACTACCAGGCACATAATTATTAAAAAACAACCAACGTTTTTCTTCAACAAAAATAAAAGTTTAAAAAAAATAACATCGATCGTGCATAGATTTTAATCCAATCTCACAAAAACCTACTCAATCACATTCATTCATTATAATTCAAAACCAAAGATATTAAATGATTATTCTGCGCAAAAGAAAGCGATAAACTAGAGCCACAAACACATACTCACCCACAAACACTCAGAAAAAAAACAAACACACATACACAAACTCACACAGAGCCACAATTTAAATGAACAAATTTCTTTTTTTTTGTCAAACTAAATAAAACTCAATAAGATTTTAGGATATTTTTAAACAAAACAAAATAGGCAATTTGATTAAAACAAATAACACTAAGTTTATAAATCATTGAAAAACGACATCGCGCATACTTAGCATAAATAATTAAACATATGATTAAATAAATTGAACAAAAACATAAAAGAAAAAAAAACACTCACAAATAAAGACTTAGATAATTTTAATGAACTTAACGATTTAAGCCAATTTAAGCAGAACGTGCAAATGCTAAGCGACAACAAAAACAACAACAAAACAAAAAAATCGATACGAATAAATAATATCCATAACTAAGTATGCATAACAACAAAGATCGAATAAAATAAATGTGCTTTATATCGTCTACCAGGCACCACCAGCATCAGCAGTAATATAAGGCTTTTTAAACAATCGCACTCCAACAATCACAACAAATACAATCGACAATTTTGTTCACTTTTCCCAAAACGTGTCTCTACTGCAACCAGCAATATTTTCTTTTTCGTTTTGCGCCATGCCATTTTTGCAATTTCTAGAGGAAAACTTAAATGACGTGAATGAAGAAATAAAAAAAACGTCTATGTGCTATTAATGAAAACGAAAAAAAAAACTAAAAACACACACAAAATGGATAACAACATACAAGTATTCGACTAAGTGCTAGGAAACATCGTTTTTTTATATATAATTTTTTTTCTCTTTCTGTACGTGTTCATTCGACGAAATCACAACTAAGCAAGAAATCAAGAAACCAGCCAGCCAACAACTTTTTTGATATATTGCTTTAAAGAGGTGGGGCGAACCTACAACCAACAACAACTACTACAACAATTTTATCATTAAATTTAAAAAACAACAACAACAACAACAACAAAACTAAGCAAAACAACGTAAATTAACAAAAAAAAACAAGAGATTGTCACCAATTTTATGCAAAATGCTAAATCAACACAAATTCACACAAAAAAAAACAATTTTCACCAACACAATGAGCAGACAAACGAGTCAATAAATCACTCTCTAAATTTTTGAAAATGTGAATGTAATTTAAATTCAAGCGCTGATCACACAGCCACACAAAGTGAAGGAATTTAATTTAATTCGATTTAGTTTCGGTTGCACATTTCTAAACAAACCAAATGAATGGATAATGCTTGCGTTAGATTTATGAAACCAAAGAACAACAATTGTGCAATAAATTAATCAAACCAAAACAAAACCAAAAAAAAAATCTACCCAAATTTAAACTAATTTTTAACAAAATTGTACAATCGAATAGATAAATAATAATTAAGAAATTGGCCCAATCAAATCGAAGTAGTAGCGTCATTCACGCATTACAATCGAGATTTAAAAACATTTATGCAAATAATTAAGAAACTAAATCAAAGAATTTTAGATTAGAAACAATTTGTGAATGATGTGAATGAAAATTTGTAGAAATTTTAGGGAAGAAAAACCAATGTGTGAAAATTTAGGAATGGTGCGTGAATGGCGCACTTGTCGATTGAAGGTCTAAATTGGCATGAAACAAAAAAACTCACACACACACACACACACACACACACACACACACAAGTGACAATTGAAAAGAAATAATTTAGTTTTCACAATGAAATTTTTATGAAGCGTTTTTCTGCGATGTGAGCACAGTAGAAAAGCGTAATTTTTTCTATTAATTTCGCTTGTTCTTACGCGTGATTTTTTTTGTCTTTATTTCGAAATAGTATTCATTTACCTGAGAGGGGTTTATAGAGGATATTTGTAGATAAAAAATCAAATATTTTTTAGGTAAATCGGGTGTGTGTCTTACATTTAGTTTCTAACCTCGTTAGTCTTTGATTATTTTACCTTTTTTCATTTTTTGCGCACGCGCTGTGGATTGGATTCCGAAATTCGAATGAACCACACTCGAATCTGGTTTGCGATACCACGATTCTTATTTACGTATATATGGACCTATCTAGTAAAAAGGATGAATGCTTGAATAGTATGTGTAACTAACATAGTGTAGAGAAAGTTATCGAATGATAAAACAACGATTTGATAAGCAACAAAAACAAAAAATTATCTATTTTTCCTTCGATTCTCTCTTTTGTCCTTTGCTTATATTTCCGTTAAAAGTTGTTTAGAATTTATTTAGCTCATTATGTTACGGGAGCTATTAACTGAAATGAATTCGGTATTTAAATGAAGAAAAACTATTGTTTCAATTTAAGACGTAAATAAAAATAATTTTCGATATTTTTTCCTTCGCATATTTCATTCAAAGTTCATGAAAACGGTCGAAGAGGAATTTTTGAAAGCAATGTCCATTTCCGACAAACCGACAGACACACACACACACAATCAATCGATTTATTCCCTCCGACGATTGCCCATTTTTATCTTATGAACGAAGAAAACCACTTTGAGATTATTTTTTCATTTAACATTTTGGTGTGCAGTCAAACACAAACCACGCTAACAATATCCATTTGAATCGAGTTGACTTCGCTGAATGTGAAAGCGATGAAAGAAAAATACCGTCATCATAAATAAGCTCATACCATCGGCAATAAACAGAGCTCAGAAATCAAAATTGCTTTGATTTTTTATTTTAATTTATTTTTATTGAACATTTTTGTTTGCTCTGATGGCGTTTTTTCAGCGTGAATCTTTTCTCAAATATGTCTAAATCCCTTTCGAAGTACACAACACCGCACACATCTGACCATAAAATGCATTACATGACTAATTTCAGACGAAACAAAAAAAAAACAACACAATGGAAAATATTTTTTAAGAATCAACCAAAACGAAAATCCTGCCATTTTCAAGTAGACGAAGATCTAAACTTAGTCCATCAGCTTCGCTTTTTACCAAGAGACAAAAGAAGAAAACAAACAAAACGAGATGTATTTTCTGTATCATTTTCCGAGTGCGACCACATTGATTTATTAAATGATGGTTTTGGGGCAGCAGCCCTTCGATTCGAAGTTATCGAATTCCGCGCACGAAAATTGAATGCAAAATTCTCTGTTTAATACCCCGCCCAAAAAACCTTTTTTTACATCATTTCATTTTCTTTCGTTTTAGCAATAATCGAATGAACGATATGAAAATAACGAAGAGCGCTTAAAATTCGATCAGTTTTATCCCCCAATTGATCGATCAAAAACCACTCTTCGAATGGTATAGAAATATAACTTTTAATTACAAGAAAAAAAAAGAAGACAAAATTGCATCTAAACAGAACACTTTTAGCTTATGTGAAACAGCTGACGATTATTATTATTTTTATTGAAATGTTTGTTATACTAATCACGAAATTAGGTAGCCATTTGTGGTTAAACTTAATAAAAATGACCTTTTTTTTCAACGCAATTTATGTGTGTTATCTCTTTTGGGAAAAAAAATAAATAAAATGAAACAAGGAAAATCGAAACAATATAAACTTGAGCGATATAAAAAAAAATTTAATTCTCCTTCTCTGTCTCAACAATAATTGCATTTAAGGGATACAAAACATAAATTCAAGTAAAACAATTTGATCGCAATTAGGTTTAAAACCGAACAAAGCTAAGTGAAACACTGAACTCCCGCACCTTTGAAAGGACACAGAAACGGAAAATACAAAAGACAAACACAAGAACCATATTACGGTATCGACACAAGATGAACAACTACAAGAAAGCAAACATTATAGCCGAATTTACGTTTCATTCAAATCAATTTCCATTAGTCGAATGAATGTAATTCATTTGAAATGTGCTTGCATGAAGCACGTCGTATTTGATAAAATACGTTGAAGACAAAAATAAGAACAAATAAAGGGTCTACTTTTCCATTTTGATTTCTTTCGTTGCGCGTGATTGTTTTTCCTATTCGCTGGGAGTTTCATCTATTCCGCTGCTGCTGCTGAAGCGGGCGAGCCGACCATACATTTGCAAATTGATTTTGTGCTGAAACAAAAGAGAAAAACCAAAACCTTCAAAATAACGAAGAGAAGCCGAAGAAACTCAATCTTTTCTTTCACATTTTTTTCCATGCCAATAATCGCAAGTCTTTGGATAAAACTTCCCAGTATTGAAAGAGATGCGATTATTTACATCATTACCTCACATTCCATGCACCGTCGATCACATGTTTAGAGTTTGTCACAATAATTAGTCAATCGATAGAAGTAACTCTATTTCTTTTTCTCAATAGTAGCCATTTGCCCATTCAATAAAACAAAAGATTCGAATGTGTTCGATCATCATTTCAGGAGCAAAACGTAATTTTCGGAATTCTACGTTTCTTTTTGAACCATTCTATCACACACATGGGCAAGTTCAGCAAGATCGAACTACACTAATCTGCTGGTGGGTTCTATTTTAGCAAGTTAAAGTCCATTTTAATGACCGATCATTGATCAAAAATGCAACACTCAATTGCTTCATAAATCCGTCTCAATAACCGAATAAAACAGAAAATTACACTTCCCTCCCATACAATCTCGAGCATTTGATCTTACGTTTCTTTGACCAAAATTACACACAAACATACAACAATGAAAATGAAGAAAAAAAAACTCACATTCTCCAATACACACTAACCACATAAAGCGACAACAAACTAAAACAATTTATGGCAAACAAAAAGACAACAAATTTAAGAAGCAAATACAACAACAACAAATAATGAATTCAAATGAGATATTTAAAAAAAAAGGAATGATGAATATTTGAAATTTAAATAACAACAAAAAAAAAACGCTGCTTGTATATTTTTATTATGAATATCGTAATTTTTAATTAATATATCTTTAATATTTACTAAAAATTGTTGAAGTTTGTACAAATAATTATAAACATAAAGTATAGAACTTGACTGCTTTAAACAAAAAATACAAGAATAAAAAAAAATTGAGTTGGTCTTTTACTTGAGCGATAATTTCTTTTCAGGTTTGAACAGATTTCATTTGCTTTGAAATGGATTTAAATGTTTGAGAAGTGATAAGTGGCTCTCTCCGAAGTAGAAACTGTTGTTTCAAAATCTGAATTTCATCAAGTGTTGAAAATCAACGGTAAGTACACTAGTACATGCACAACTAGTGCATTGCATATTCAGGAAAAAGTCATGTAATTGTACATGTACAAAGTTGTTGAACCGCCGGACAAAAATGTCATAATCGGATTATATGTAATGAGAATAATTGCTGGCTGCAGTGATAAATATTTCTGCAGTGAGCGAATACAGAACACGTCCACGTCATGCAAATTCATAAATAACAATCGTTTCTACCTGTCATACGATTGAAGAGAGGCAGACATGAAAATCGATTGTAAAGAATTATTATGTGTTCCGAGAACCGATTTCATCAATTCTTTTTTTTCCGTTTCGTTCAAAATGTGTTTTTATGAAGAACACTAATCAGTTCAAGGCCTGGTATTGTCGACGTCTTTTTCTTCTTCTTATTGCGAAATTCTTTTTCATGTCATAGCACGCAAAGCAGCTTCTGTGTTTTCTTCAATGTGAAATATTTTTTGAACTTTAGAGTGGTAGAAGCTTCAATGCGTACTACGAAACAAGAAAGAATTTCACAATAAGATACCAAAAATAACAGGCTTTGAATCAAATATTTCGATCATAAATAACATAATCCACATAGTTTGCATTTCATGCAACACTATGATAACATTAAAATTGCTCAAATTCACTACAATCAAACCATTTCGAAAATACCGACCGCTTAGGTCATCATCATCTCAGCCGTTTTTTGTTCACTCAATGCGATTGCACAATGCACATTGTTGTGAAATTAAAAGTCGTAAAGAACGGTATTTTGTTTGGTTATGGAAGAGAATCCAATGTGAATATTTTAAATGCTGATTCTGACTCTGACTATTGTAATTATTTGGTTAAAAATCAAAGCCAGTAGTGCACGCTGCTCAAATTTTTCTCATCATTCTCTGTTTATTTGAGCATTATAAACATTTTCGAACTGTCCCTTTATCCTCTATTCTTTCCAAAGAGTTCGGCTACGGCTACGGCTATTACCAAATACATCGCATATAAACCATGCATAAAACACACCGATTCTCGTCTCAATATTTGCCTGTGTTAGTGCTCACATAATTTGGGTCTGTGTGCGATTTGTTGGTGTCGGCCTCGAATACATTGTGCGGCTGTGGTGATCTCCTGACATATCAATTGGCAATTGTGTGTGATGTGTCATTTGCACTGGTTGTATTGCTGAAAAAATCTCTGTTATTCAGCGCATCGTCGTGTTTTAACGAGAACGTATTGCCGCCAATCGATTGTCACCTAAACACGAGTGGAATTAGTACAGTTTCAGTTAGTGTAGAGAAATGGTTCAACACATGATTCGTTTTGTGTTGTGAAACATTGATTATATTTTTGTGTTCGTTTTGTGTGTCCGTTTAGTTTCAAAAAAAAATTATATACTGTTCTTTCAAAGTAAAGAACGTTTGTATTTTCAAGTAAACGACATGAGTTTGATACTTCACCAAGAAATGCGCAAATGGCGCAATAAATTGACGGATGTTTGTCGCCAATTTTTGGAGTTATCGCCTCCAGAGAGGCTGGATAATGGACATTTCAAGGAATATTTCATCAGAATGACATCGGATCGGTATGTGTGTCAAATATTCATACCACAGATACAATTTATATCGATATGAAACATTATTAGTTTTGATTGAATTTTTTCTTCAGCTTGAGGCGAACAACTGAACGATATGATTCGGAAAAATTCACGCGAAAAGAAAGATGCCGGCCCAACAAACATAGTGATGGAGCCAGTCAAATGATCGCCCATCTCGACCGAATCGAGCATGCGACACGAATTTTTCTGAATTCCGCCAACACCCAATTGGACAACGATTTCATGAGATATTTCTGCCGACAATCGGAAGAAAGGTTATATTTTACTTTGACATGTCGTGAAAAACGACTGAGATTTTTGCAAGATATTGGCGGTGTCAAATTTTGTCCCGCTCGCACTATCTGCTGTCTTGCCTTTTTCACGTACTAGCTATCATTAGTGCGATCGAATACACTATATGTCACCATCAAGATTTCTGTCGCACTTTGCTGTATAACAGTTATATCGCTATTTAATCAATTCTAAACATTTTTTTTATCTGAGTGAATTCCATAATGCAATGGAAAACACAAATATTGTCATTCAATACCATTTTGTATTACTGATTGACACAGAGTCAAGAAACTGTATCACTCTAATAATGCCAAGAGTATCCGATTTTGATCTTTTTCATTTGTTTTTTTTTCGTAGCATAAGCGAAGCCTACGACATATTTTCTTCAGCGCTGAAATATGGTGCTTATGGGACAAATGGAACGTCTAAAGATGAACAACATACTAACAAATTGACGAAAAGAATTGCAAATAAACGCAAGGCCAGTACAAGTTCCGTTGAGGAGGAAAACATGAAAGAGAAACGAAAAAAGACACACGCATCAAGTCAATCCTCTCGAGAAAGTCACAATTCGAAATTATTTTCGATAATGAAGAATTTCTTTGAAATTTGGCAAAGTGGACTGAAGTCGAGTATGCACTCAAAGGGATCAACAAAGAATGACAGAAAAAACAAAGAGAACGTATCTAAGCGGAGTATTGAGCAAAAACATAACAAAATAAACGAAACTGGTTTGTACCGTTACATTTTTAGCTTCCTATTTTCTCTAATTAGTTTATCTTTCTACTTAATCTAGGAGCTGGAACTAGTAAACAATCTCTGCACAGAACTTCGGGTAATAAGCGGCCAAAAGGTTTAGGACATGGTGAGTTTCATAGTGATTTGCATGAAATGACCAAATGCAGATTTTTTCAGTGTTGGACTTTGTTATTCGGTATCGTATTTCAGATCAAAAGAAGACTTCACGAGACGTCATCGACAAAGAACGGTCTAAAGATGTCCGATGTTCGACCGAAACAAGACATACCAAGGCCAATCGAACTGGTTCGTCAATTAAAATTGAATATATTTCAAATCTTTTAACGTGCCAATTTTGTGATCTATCTTTTTTGTTTAATCTAGGCACTGGAAGTAGTGAAAAGTCACTCAACAGGGCGTCGGGTGATGAGCGGCCAAAAGGTTCAGGGCGTGGTGAGTTTTACATCGATTTGTATAAACTGCCCGTATACTTCAGATTTCCAATTTTTCTCCCATTCAGAAAAATCCAAAGACTCACGCAAAGATGCAAAAACTGGACCTCTTCAGCTAAATAATAATCCATCAAATCCCAAGAGTTTACAATATGGTTGGTAAAATTGCGCAAGCCACAGTTCCCATTTTTTCAATTGACCAAAACATAAATCTTTTTAATGTTGGATTATGTTCTGCGTTCTCGTATTTCAGATCAAAAGAAGACTTCACGAGACGCCATTGTTAAAGAACGGTCGAAAGATGTCAGATGTACGAGCAACACAAGACACACCGAGGCCAATCGAACTGGTTTGTTACTTAAAATTGATCATATTTCTAATGTTTTAATGTGCCAATTTTGCATGTTTTAATGTGCGAGTTTTACATCGATTTGCATGAACTTTCCGCATAATTAAAGTTTCTTTGTCCCATTCAGAAAAATCCAAGGATTCACGAAATGGCGCAAATACTGAACATTTTCACCGAAACAAAAGTCCGTCAAAACAATCTGGTTGGTAAAATTTGCATATCTCTTTTCTTCAATTACCCCAGATGAAACATTTTTGTAACATTGGTTTTCGTTATTTGAAATTTAGACCCAAAAAAGACTTCACAAAATGGCATTAAACAGAAGGCTGGTGAAAAACAGTTCCACTCATTGAAACATTGTGAGTTTTTTTTCTTGTGAAGAGATTTTATGAACTAAATCTATTATTTTTGAATAAATCTCATGAAATTTCAGCCGAACCGACAAAGTCAGATAAGATCCGTGCAAAACCATCCGTTCAAAAGACAGTATTGGCACAGACGAGAACAACAAATTGTGGTTGGTTTCAGTTCATTTAAATTTTATACATTTCATCATTTTTTTAATATGAATTTTCATCTAATTCCAATTCAGCCGTGAAGCTTCAAGCCGGCAGTCTCGTCTACCATTGTTTTTATTGCAAAGATGCAAACGAGCCCACATTATTTCACAGTGAGAATGATCTGTACAGTCATTGGTTGTCCGCACACAACAGCTCAAGAACGCAGCCATTCCAATTTTATGCTGTCGAAACAGTCATTTGTTATCGATGTGGTGAGGTTGGAACGTTCGAAGAATTGACCAACCATTATTCACAAAGGCATCGGGATGAAGTGTTTGTTATTTTGAGAAAAGGAGCAGAAAAGTGTGCACTGTGTGATTACGGTGGCAAATGGATGAATATCCATTTTAAAGCGGAGCACCGTATTCAATCAAAACCCAAGCGTTTACAATCTGGTTGGTAAAATTTGATGATTTCGCTTTTTAATTACTCTAAATGAAACTTTTTTGTAGCGTTGGTTTTCTATATTTAAACCCGAATTTAGATCCGAATAAGACGTCAAGAGATGGTAACCGCCAGAATGAATCAATTTTCAATCCCGTGAAAATGTCGATGGACAGTCTGCATCAGCTCGGCATCACAAACAACACCAATGAAATTGATCATTTCTTTTGTTGCCAGCAACGTATCGAGCTGATTGATCTACTGGACCACATGCAACATCATGGCAATGTGTGTTCCATTTGCCACAGCTTCGAAGCAACGGACATGATCGAAATTTTGAAGCATATTCGAGAAGCTCACGGAGATAACGAGCCTGATATTCACTTGACGAACTTCGTAGAGTCACTCAGAAAAGAATTTTACGAAACGCAAGTCGTTTTCGCAAACGGACTCGTGTTATTTAACCGAAATTTGGTTGGCAGCCAACATGATCTCATTCACGATTTCATTGGATGCGTCAAAGAGTGGATCAATGTGCTGAAAATGGAATTTCAACAGGAAATTCAGAACAAATATATTCTGAAAGTTGTCTTTCCGTGGACGATTGGAGAAGACGTTAAATTGATATTTGGCAACCTGTACCGGGCGTTAGGTGTCAAAATCGACCAAACTCATGTAATGAGTGTTAAACGTACGGCATCCAAGAGAGCAATAGCAATCGAATGCAGATGTGCAAAGGTCAAGGAGGATATAATCAGACAATCATCTGTAAAGGGAATTACAGTGTCCGATCTTATTGACACCATATCAACGTACACATTTCCTCCAAACATGATCACTGCGGTTACATTCGAATAGATAAAACGACAAAACCAAAAGAATTATGTTTTATGCTTAGAAGCATTGAAATAACAAGATTAATTTTTTTCAAGATTTCCATAAGTATTTTCATACATTTTTTTATATTTTTGCATAAATATTTCCAAAGAAAATACGACATAATCGTTCCTTCAAATATGAAATTTGGAATAAATAATAGTAGTGACATATGAAAAGACAAAAAAAAATAGATTATCTCGGGCTATTGCATATCACAAAGAATTTCATAGGGGAATGTTGTAATCAGTGGACCACCTAAGCCTAATTTCGGCTATAATTTTTTTTCTATGAGGACTTATGTGGAGTTATATATACGGTTGAATATATTCAATAACTATAGTTATTGACATTGGCTAAAAGTTCTTTGCAACCGTACAAAGGGATATTGCAACTTTTTTGACCAGAAAAAACGCCATCTTACGTCGTGCCCGTAAATTATTTTACTGTACATTTCGATGGTAGAGCTTGAACAAAAGTTCAACACTATGCATAAACTTGGAAAGAGCTTGATAAACTTGATGAAATACATATATTTTATGGTAGTTGCAATACCCCTATGCAACCGTATTTTGTTATCTCCCCAAAAAAAATGTTTTGGTCATTTTTCTAAAGTGTTGATTATTGGCACCCTAAAATTTTGTAGTAATGAGACCACCTAAAAAAATGTCAAAAAATGAAATAAATGTCATAGAATACTTGTTTAGTAGATATTTATCGCATTTTCAAAGTTCTAGTGTATAGTTTGGGCGTCTGAAGCATCAAAATCCACGTCTTTTGGAAGGCATATTATTTACAGGTGAATTATTTTTTGGTCATATTTTCGTCATTCGGATGACCGGAAATTGTATACACTAATTGTATTTTATGCAGTGGTGTAACTAGAAATTTTTTTCGGGGGGGGGTTTTCAATTTTTCAGAAGTACTACTGTGTCCAAAAAGTAAGGTGACATTGCATTTATTTTGAAAATTCTTTATTTATTCTTCCAAATCAATTTCATCGCCTTCAAAGTAATCCCCTCCCGATACAATGCACTTATGCCAACGGATTTTCCAATCTTCGAAACAGTTGAAAAAGTCGACTTCAGGGATGGCCCTCAGCTCCGTCTTCGCTGCGGCTTCAATCTGCTCTATCGTCTCAAAACGGTGTCCCCGGAGCGGTCTTTTGAGCTTGTTGAACAGCCAGAAGTCGCACGGTGCCAAATCAGGTGAATACGGTGGTTGTGGAACGATATGAGTCGAGTTTTTGGCGAAATGTTCACGAAGAATGATCGCATTGTGAGACGATGCATTATCATGGTGCAAAAACCAAGAGTTGTCTTTCCACAATTCCGGCCTCTTTTGGCGGATAGCGTTACGCAAACGACGCATAACACTCAAATAATATTCCTTGTTGACTGTTTGACCCGGGGGAAGGAACTCATAATGCACAACACCCCGATAATCGAAGAAAACAGTCAACATGACCTTGATTTTTGAGCGACTTTGGCGCGGTTTTTTTGGTCTCGGCTCACCTTTGGCACGATATTCGCTCGATTGGTCGGTTGTTTCCGGGTCGTAAGCATAGATCCAAGTCTCGTCTCCAGTGATCATGCATTTCGTCTTGTCAATGTAGTCAGAAAGCATTGTTTCACACACGTCAACTCGACACCTTTTTTCCAAAAAATTCAATGATTTCGGTACCAGTCGAGATTTGACGCGTTTGAGGCCCAAAACATCCTTCAAAATGGTATTGACTGAGCCTTTCGATATGCCAATATCATCAGCAAGGTCTCTAATCGTTAATCGACGGTTTTCCAACACCAAATCTTTAATTTTTTGGACGTGAGCTTCGTCGGTTGAGGTTGATGGTCGCCCAGCACGCTCTTCGTCTTCGACACATTCACGGCCTGCTTGGAACTCACTATACCACTTGTAAACATTTTTTTTCGACATAGCCTCATCACCAAAGGCTTTCTGCACCATCCTCAACGAATCCGCAGCAGAAAATTGATTCCGCAAACAAAATTTAATGCAAATTCTTTGATCAACAAATTTCGACATCGCAAAAAACGAGAAATTCACTTTTAGCAGTCCACAAAACGAAGCGTATCTCAAACACTAATGAATATTTTGACGTGTAATTTGGCAGGGATGTCAAAGACAGTCCTACCAACCTAAAAATAAAAGGATTTTTTCAAATTCCCCAGCGCGCTAAATTTTAAATGCAATGTCACCTTACTTTTTGGACACAGTAGTATTAAAAAAAATGCAAGGGAGTCTTTCTGGGAATATTCGAATTGATGATTTTTGGGGATAAAACAAAAATCGTCTTAAAACAAACGAAAATCGTACTAAACTAGACAAAAATTTACAAACGTATTCTTTAACTTCGATTTCCAGAATGCTTAAATCAATTAAAATTGATTTAGTACACATATAGTCAAATGTGTTTTCGGAATCTTGTATGAAAATAGTCGTCTTCAGTCATTTCTCGAACAGTCGTTTAATTTTTGAGATATTGACTGAAGAATAAGTATCAGGCGACTGTAACTGAAGTCAACTACTGTCGTCTATTTCGTTCGATATAATCATTTTTAGTCAGCCAAAATGTCCCAAACTAAGCGACTGATTAATAGTCGATAAAATTTTACACAACGTTGGTCATATTCCTACCGAAGGAAATATTATTTGAAAGGCGAGCGAAGCGATCAAGTATAGTGAAATTCGATTTTTTCTTTGTTTTTTATAAAATTTTCTTTTGGACGATCTCATTTGGGGGGGGCTGAACCCCAAACCCCCCCTCTAGTTACGCCACTGATTTTATGACGTTGTTGCGGTGCAATCAAGTCAACACTACACTATACACGGGTTTTCGATCTCATTTTGATGTGGATAATGGATCTAACTAAAAAAAATTGAACATCAAAATTACTCCGAAATAATTTTAAATTATCGATATCATGGCCTGAGCTAACCAAAAAAAACAAAACTCTACTTGAAAAATACGATTTTCAAACTTGTTTCGGCCTTCGGCAAAATTCAATTTGTTATAAAAATGATTTTTTTTTTTACAATTTTTTTTAACAATGGGTTTTTGCACTCAAAAAAACTTGCGATATATGGAAATCGGCTGGGTGGCCCACTCATTAAGATGGCCCACTCATTACAACATTACCCTACAATTTATCGACAAATGATTTGTATGCAAACATAATCAGTGACAACAAATGAGAATTTCGTATGCAATTTATAAGATATCAGTCAAGTAACATGCGATTACCATAACAATTAAAATGGAATTGGTTAGCCAGCAGTGCCCCGATTGAACGTTCGGAAATTTCGTGAAAATTCTTGTGGATCCATATTTCGAGCGCGTTCGGGTGTTAGCTGACGTGGAGTCTCCGTTCGTTGGCTTCGGTTTCATGGCATTGGCAGTTTGCATGCTACCGCCTGATTGACTTGCATTACCACCATCAGCTCCATTTTGACCATCGTCAAAGTCATTGGGGTAGTCAAAGTTTGCTACCATTGAACCGTTTGATTTGTCGTTGCGTTGACTGTTTGTTCGCTGACGAACAGAAAAAGATATTTCAAATTTTCAGAAATCATTTTTACTTTTTGGAATTATCATACTGTAATAATCCGTATTCAGCATTAGTTATAATTTGATTATTCTAGAAAAACGAATTTAAATTTGGTTTACAGAATTCATCGCAACATTTTCTACTAGCTCTAAGTAAAAAAAAATGTCATGTAAAACCATTACAATCAATATTTTTGAATAAATCAGCATTCAATCCACAGAAAGTGGAGAAAAGAAATTATTTGAATAAAATTAATTAAATATTTGCGGCAAGTTCATCATGTCATTAATAGCATTGAAAATAGTTTGATTATTAAGCGCGTGATTTGACAGTTTACGGCCGAATAACATAAACTCTGTTACTGTTGCTGAATTGCCACGTACACAAGCGCAATCATCTCATCGCTTTTTTCATCTCTCCCTTTTCATCCCATCACTTGTCACATTTGACCGCTACTTGATAGGTTAGCTTGCGTTTCACGCGATTTTCTTTGTAGTTGTGTGCACTTGCCGCCACTTGTGTATGTGTATTTAGTCGTTGACAGCGCATCACTCTAGCAAATTTTCTAATCAATTCATTTCTAGTTGTCAAACACCGATAAATTCGTATGAAAATTTCATTGGAAACGACTTCAAAGTATAATAATTTTAACTAGAATTTGTTTGTTCGCCACATACTGATTAAGTGTTGAGATAGCCAGAAGACGCAATTCAACTCGGAGTGAAAACACATTGTTGGAATAAGCCAAAAAAAAAGAACCAATGTGAAACGTCATGTGAGTGTTTACGTCGATAAAATGTGTTACTACGCCATTCCAATCTGAATTTTATTTCAGTTTCATAGATTATAGTTGTTACGAATTTACGGATTTTGTTTCAGTTTCACGACTTAATTTTCATGTGAAAAATTGTTTTTTTCTTGTCCATATTTCAATTTGGACTGTTACAGTACGTTCAAACATTAACATATTTTGTTTCATAACTTTTCCTTGTGGCTCTTTTCTCCAATGTCTTTACAGACAATCAGGCAAAAATGGATGACAAACTACTTCAAGCTCGGGTGTATGAACATCTATCGAACACCAAATGGGATTTGCGAGCAGCACTCCAAAGATTTGATGAGACGGGCGTAAAGATAGATCGTCGTTTTCGGAGAGGTTTCAATTGTTATTATCTTGCATGACACTTATTATGTAGTAGCACACTTCCACTAAGTTTGTTATTGATGCATTTCTCTATTTTCAGATTTCATCAAGCAAACCACTGATTGGTAAGAGTTCTGTGATTCTCAATGTAGCAAGTAACCTTAAATTTACAAATACTGATCTGTCATTGGCAGTGTAATCGACACATGCGAACGATATTGGAACGAATGCAAGCAAAAACGGTCACGAAAAGAAGAAATCCCAGAGAAAGTGAGCCAAGTGATCGAGAAGAAAAGTGCAAAGAAACGTCAATCGTCGAAAGATAATACAATTGAAAATAGTTTTACACCGAACAATACCCCACCGATGTTACGAACGCATGAACGGGAAAATTCACCAGAAATGTTCAAACGACGCAAGACAAACGATGTGGTAGATTCGGGCGTTAGATTGAACATTTGTAAAACAGGTTAATCTCATTGCTCGCTTCGTTATTGATACATTAATCTAATCTGTCGTTGATCTTATTCGTTCATCCAACAGAAGTCACAATGACTGAGTCGAAGATAGAGCAACCGATGTTCTTTTTTTACTGTACCCACTGTTTGGATACTAATGAAACGAATGAACTGATTGGTGGCAGCATCGATGATGTGTATCAGCATTGGCGAACATCGCACCTCATTCACATTCCGTCGAAACCATTCCAATTCTACGTGGCTGAAATTGCAGTGTGTCGATTCGGTGATGCCATCGGTACGTACCGCGAATTATTGAAACATCAACAACAAGTACACACGAATGATCCGCTTGCAATCGTAAGTTATGACGATCGAAAGAAGTGCGGCATTTGTCAAGCGACAACCGAAGAGATGGTTGAGCACTTTGAAAAAGAGCACAAAGCGATCTTAAAAAAGGAGGTGCTCAACCCAATGCGATTGACTGACCAGAAACTTGATGAACTATTGAAAATCGAAATTCACAAGAAACGTCAATGCGGCCACTGTGCTGCCATTTTCGAAACTGAAGACGAGATTGACACGCATCATTCCATTGGGCATAAAAATATGGTAAAAATTTCCAAGCCATACACTGACTACAGAAGTCCATTTTTGATTTGCGGCTATTGTCACACCAATGTCGGTCGAGATGATTATTTTGGTCACATCAAGACACATCCATATGTATTTAGGTGTTGGAAATGCACATTTCAAACAAAAGACCTTGTGAATCTAGTCGTGCACGACAAATATGTACACGACAGAGACACACTGGATTATCATTGCTCGTGTTTCTCAAATTGGATTAAAACCCATTTCAACGATACGAAAATGGTGCTCCCCAATGGTTTGGTGCTCCAAAATTACAATTTGTTCGGAACGAAGTTCGATGACAGTAAGGTGTTTCAAGTGTTTGTCGATGGATTACTTGAACTGGTCAAAGTTAAATTTGCTTTGTTGATCAAAGACAAAACAATCGATGATGAGGTGAAAGAGGATGGTCAATTAACACCAGTTGAAGCCGAGGATGCCACTGCCTCGTTGGCTGAACTTAATAAACAAAACGAACTTGCCAACAATCTTATTGTAATCAAAATGCCACGACTCACGAATATGGATTTGCGCGCTATGTTTTTGAAACTGTGCGACAAGGTCAAAGTGAAAGTATCCGTTGATGATATCCAACAGATTCATCGGCGTGCACGCGAAGGTCGTGATACGCGCGATTGTCGAGAAGGTCGCGAAGGTCGAGACGATGATACAATTGTCTGTTTAAAAAGCCATGAATTGAAGGAAGAGATTAGGATCGCTGCTCAGAAGTACGCCATCTTCTCCGGAAATGTATTCGAACTGCAACCAGACCAGTGGAACAAACAAATGAAGGTGATTTCACACACAACACCATACTATTCCGATATGCTGGCTATTGCAAAAGATGCTCGTGCCAATCGAACCATTTTCAATTATGAACTGTCTAAATGTGGTCTTCATATCAAACGTTCGCCGACGAGTGATGATCGCATATTCATTTCGAAGACGGAACTACTAAATTTCATCAATCGATCGTGATGTGGATTGCCATCGGCCATGAAGCCATGCTTCAAACCATTCGCATAGTAGTACATAAGTCTTTTAAATTATTGTATCAAATTTTTATCATCTTTTCAACACAATAAATTCAAATGTATTTCGACCAATCGGAACAAATGAATACTATTTAATTTATTACACAATTTATAGATGTTTTTTTATGTTTTTGTTTCTTATGACATTTTTTTGCGATTTTTTAGACGATTCAGAATTTCAGCTTGCGCATATCTGATGGGGAAAAAACGAAATTTTTAATATCTGGTACGATTTTCGAAAGAACTGCCATTCGTTGTCCGAAAAATTGCAACGTTTCGAACTGCTGTCAACTTCAGTTTGTAAAGTAAAGTATGAAGTCATCACATTTTACTGCACAATAAACAGTATTCTCATTGCTTCATCCGCATTCTCGTCCTATTGACGACATATTCATTGTAAGATAAATTCAATGTTAACATTATAGTTTTAAGCATCGATTGAAAATATTTTTGTTATTTCTACAGACAAGTTTTGACTTTGAGTTACATCTTAAACGTAAAAGTTCAACCAATGCGAGAAAATGTCAAAATGGATACACGACAGTCACCACACCAAAATGGGCCACCATCCAAAGCAGGAAAAGTGGACGATCAACCAAATGATGTTGTCGCCACCGACGCTACCACCACCACCACCACCCATTTTCAACCTCGTCGACGATTGTTGCTTCGCCATTTTCGATTGGCTGCCACGTGAATACCTCAACGCATTCGGCCAAACGTGCAAATGGGCACAACGCGTAGCCGCTGACTTCCACAAAATAAAACATTCGGCAATGGATTGTGAGGTTCATTCATTGATTGATATTTTCGGTCCTGATGTCCTTGATCTCGAAAATGCAGAAAAAATACGCTGTAAAGGTAAACACTTGAAACCATACCGCCACATCAAATCATACTGCAATCCTGAACTGATCAAACAAATTCATTTGGAATTTACCACACTATCGAGAAAGAAAATCAGTCGTCTCCAGAAGTGTTTGCCCACTGTGGAACGTTTGAAGATGATTAATTGTACAGTCAATGGCGATTTCTACAAGTTCCTCAAATTTTGTACAAAGCACCTTCAAGCTTTGTATTCGCAATGAATATGGTCGGTCCGATATTTTCATTGGGACTGACAGTGGATGGTTGACTCGAAAGTACCCGACACTCGAATATTTGGAACTGATTGGTCGAAATTCACCAGAAGATGATGGGCTGAAAACATCCTTTGTACAAAATCCGAACGTTCAAAGCTTCGCCACTACCTCTACAACTCTTCTGAAGAATTAGGACATGTTCAGAACGGCAGACATCACATTGGATACGCTGGCGATTCGGTTTGATGAGGATACTAGCACGGGCATTTGTGACAGCTTGAACACTCTTCATGAACGTGGTGTCTTTAAGCAACTCCACTGGTATACCAAGTATTGTTATAAATTTGTTGCCTCATTGCATGCGCTGGAAAAATTGACAGTTTCTTATTGGAGTGCTACCGTTTCATCATTTTTGGTGAAGATCAAAGAATTGAGCATCAAATCTCTTAACGGATCAGACATGGAAACCACTCCCCGTAATCTGGTGAGCCTCGAACGTGCTTATCTCCGTGAACCAACCGTCGAAGCAGTTTTATCGTTCATTCGTCATTCAGCAAAATTGAAGAAAATCAAAGTCGAGCGTAGTTTTCAAATACCAGAAAGCACTGAATATGGCCTTGATCTTGCCACATGGAGCAAGGAGCGTGGAAAATTGATTGGCGCCCGAAAAGTAACGATTTATGTTGAAGAAGACGTTTACTTGGCAACAAAATGGGCAACGAACAAAACTGATTTCAATTTGATCGAGCTGCAACGCAATGATTCATACGATTGGGATGAATATTTCATTTATTAAGCATTTACTAAATACCATTTTCAAAATGTCTCTAACCCATATCAGCTTTTAAGAAGACAATTCTAGGCTTTTGTTACGAAGACACCATTTTTCTAAGCTATAAATAAAACAAGAATGGATAAATTGATATCATATGACAGAAATGGGTAAACGTATGACAAGAAATTGGAAAACGTATGACAGAAAATGGGAAAACGTATGACAAAAATGGGAAAACGTATGACAAAAATGGGTGGAAACGTATGACAAAAAATGGGAAATCGTATGTCAACAAATTGGAAAACGTATGACAGAAATAGGAAATCGTATGACAGAAAATAGGAATAAGTATGACAACGTTGAAAAATGTATTTCTAACAAAAAAAAAAGATCTGATTGACATAAAAGACAAATTAAAATGTTCGAAACTCCTTGAAATGAGAAATTCTTTGTGAACGTTACTCTCTTTTGCAATGTTGAAGTGAAAAAGTACATATTTATATACAGTGCTTGTAGTACACTTGCTAGCACCAGTTAGTGTCTCGGTGCCATTAATGTACATGATAAATGGGACCTGTGGAAAGTTGCTGTAACGTCGCGAAATACGTCGAACATTTGCAAGTAGGATTGTGATAGGTCATCTTACTGTGTGCGAATTCATTCATTAGATTGTTTATTTGTTTTCGTATCAAGTATCATATATATAAAAACTCAAAGGAGCCATATCATTTTCGTGTGTATGTAATTCAGCGACTACAGTTGAACGCACACCCCATCAATTGGTGTCTAAAACTTAAAATGAACACAAGAGGGACAAGGAAGATAGTCAGAATGAAAGAAGACAATAAAATGGTACACATCATAGGATTGAAGGTCCTATGATGTGTACCATTTTATTGCCTTTTTTCATTCTGACTCCCCAAATGGCGTGTTAGAAAGAGATGGAGAATCCTTCTTCAGTTGCGGAAACCCAGGCAGGGTATATCCCAGACAAAATAATACGCCGCGCGATTTCTGCTCCACCAGTATTATTTTGTCTGGGATATACCCTGCCTGGGTTTCCGTGCGCTACGCGCGCGGAATCAAACCTTTCTTTCATCTCAAAACTTATTTATTTAATTATTAAATTAATTACGAATAATATTTATTTCAAATCTAATGTTGAAGGCAGTTGATACAAATTCTTTTTAACTACATTCGCTTTTTTTAATCGATGAATAATAGATAACAGCCTTTAATTCTATCCGCTCTCGCTCCGAACAAGCAACCGACAATAAAAAAGAAAAGAGTCAGTAGGGATAAGAGCGATAAAAAGCATGTTTTATACGTAAAAAATACGTTTGATATCAATTCTTAATATCTATGAGATTGAGAGCCGCATATGTATTTTGGCCGACTTAAATTTTGATAAATTAGAGTATGTTTCACTCGTAATTTGTTGAGATTTTCATTTTAATGACAAAAAAAGTCGATTTGATGTCTTCGTAAAAATTGTTGCTCACCAGCAATTGAAAACATTCTCTACTTTTTTCAATACAAAGTCTATGAAAAATACTCAATCTTTGATATTTAGAGAAAGAGATAAAGAGAAAATTTTCTGTTGGGACCACTAAAAATACCGTTTTTTAATTCTTTTATCAATTGTCATACGATTTCCCATTTTCTGTCATATATTTTCCTATTTCTGTCATACGTTTTCCGATTTGCTGTCATACGATTTCCCATTTTTTGTCATACGTTTCCACCCATTTTTGTCATACGTTTTCCCATTTTCTGTCATACGTTTTCCCATTTCTTGTCATACGTTTTCCCATTCTTGTCATACGTTATCCCCTCACCCAACAAGAATATTCGTTGATGAAATGATACACATGTTTTATTTAAATATTCAAATGTTTTTTGTTCGACTTTACAGCCAACTTCAGTTCATTACCAGCTAAGATGGATTTGGCGCGCATCAAACAACAAAGTGTCATTGTTTAATGTCAGTTTATTTCACAACAAATTTGATACTCGCACCGCGACTGTCTATTCAACATTGAAACCAAAGTAAGAAACTAAATTAAATATTTATTGTTTCATAAACAAATGAGTACTTTCTGAAAAATATTTGATTATTTTCTTGGCAAACGTATTTACCGTCTAAAAATCGGACTGCATTTCAATAATTGTCCAAAGTTCAATTTTCCAGTGTGTGTCGAACAAACGACAGTCCAATTTTTATTGTGCAACATCAAAAACATTTCAATAAATATACTTGATTGCTGAATAACGTCCAATCGTAGTAAGAAAGAACGCATTTTGAAATTCGAAAAATCAACATTCCAAACTGCTGTCAATTTCTGTTCGTAAAGTAGAACTCACAATATATCAAGAGTCATCACATTTTACTATGCAACATCATTCTCATTGCTTCATTCATTTTGCTGACGATATTTACTGTAAGATAAATTCAATACTTTCATTAGAATTGTAAGCTATTTCAACAAATAATCGATTGATGAATTTATCGTTAATTTGTACAAACAACATTCAACCTTGGATTGCGTTATCTTGCCACATCGAACAAGGAACGTGAAAAATTAATTGGAGCTCAAAGAGTCACCATTTATGTTCCAGAAAACGTTTGCTAGGCAACAAAGTGGGCAATAAATAAAACGGAATCCAATTTGATCGAGTTGAAACGTTAACATTCGTATGATTGGGACAATGGGACAATAATTTCGGAATATGTTTGCTTTGAGAATATATGATCATTTTTTATAGAAAAAATTATAATTCTCTACAATACAATATATGTATGCTATTGACTCCAAAACAAATGAATGAGAAAACAACAAAATATTTAAAAATATTTGAAAAATTGTGATCAACTTCAGTCTATTGACAAAAGCTCCAAAGTCGAAATGCCATCCTAGTATTATTTTACAACAACTCGTTCATACGTTCATAAACGTCATTTGTATACAAAAATACAATAAAATACTAAGTTCCATTTACTGGCATAGGTTTTCTTCACAAATCTCGCCTTTTCTTCTAGACAATCGAATTGAATCTCAATAATTGTTGTACAACTCAAAAATCAAGGCCAATCACAAGTGTAACTCTTGATTTCTATTGCGAAATAGCACTCACATTGCATAATTGGAAGTTACATATTGCTGATACTGAATCAATAGAAGGTAAGAGTAGTGTCGATAGAAAATTGACAAAATAAATTGCAAATTTTAATCATTCAACTCGAAATTTTGCATGTGTTCTAGCCAAGCTCAAACAAGTCATCGTCAAAATGAATACACGGAAGTTAGCTGATGAGAATGGGCCAAAATCCAAAGCGAAAAAGTTGGACGATCAACAGAATGCTTCTGCTGTTGATTGCACCATCGAAGAGCTCACACCATCTATTTTCAAGCTGGTCGATGATTGCTGCTATTCAATTTTCGATTGGCTCACATTGAAAGACCTACGCTCATTTGGTCAAACATGCAAATGGGCACAACGAGTTGCGGCAAATTTCTTCAAAATGAACTATTCGTTAATACAGTTAAACAACAAGCCTGACGTCTTTGATCTCGAAAATGTACAAAAATTATACATAAATAGCCATCGCTTTGAACCTTATCAGACGATTGAACGGCATTGCAATCAGCCGATCACGGAAATTCTATTGGGAGCAATAACAATATCCACAGCGAAAGTCAATTGTCTCAAAAAGGTGTTGCAGACTGTCGAACGTGTGAAAATTGAAGGTTGTGCAATCCACGACGATTTCTACAGGAATTTTCTCAAATTATGTACAAATTTGAAGGTACTTTGTGTACGCACAGATCCCTGTGATTACCTCCACAATCCCAATGGCGATCACATTTTGATTGGTGCTGACAATGGATGGTTGACTCGAAAGTACCCAACGCTCCAACATCTTGAATTATCACATCGAAATGCGCTTAAAATCGATCAGCTGAAGGAATTCTTTGTACAAAATCCGAACGTTCGCAGCTTCGCCACTAATTCTACACTTTTTCTTGAGAATTGGGACTTGTTCAGAATGACAAACATAAAATTGGATGCACTGGCGGTCCGATTTGATAGGAAACAATTGACGGAAATTTATGACAATTTGAACACTCTTCATTATCATGGTGTTTATCAACGGTTGCATTGGTATGCCGAGCAAGTATCTGATGAAATGACGTCATTAAATGGACTGGAAAAATTGGCGGTCCAGTTTTGGAGTGCCAAGGAATGTAATATTGTGTCATCACTTTTGGTCAACATCACAGAATTAAGTATCAACCGAATCTTTGACGATTCGTGCATGGAAATCACAGCTCGTAATCTCGTGAACCTCGAACGTGTTTATCTTGGTAATCCAAAATTCGAAGCAATTCTGTCGTTTCTTCGTCATTCAACGAAATTGAAGAAGATGAAGATTGGTTTTGGCTACAAATTGTGGAATTGCATAAAATACTCGAAGAAAATTGTTCTTGATCTCGCGGCATGGAACAAGGAGCGTGAAAAATTAATTGGAGCACGAAAAGTGACGTGTACTTGGCAACAAAGTGGGCAACCAACAAAACTGACTACAGTTTAATCGACTTGAAACGCAAGCATTCTTACGATTGGAACACAGATTTTGACTACTATTCTTTTGTTGCAAAGATGTAGATTTATACAGACACAGGATTTATCATAGCTATCAATTTAAGGCTTATAAAAGAACGAGTTATTCCATAAATTCCATTAAAGCGAACAATTAAGTTTTCGAAAGAAAAATTCATATTTCTAACCTAATAAATAAACGAAAAAAATGGTTGTCAACAACATTTGTAAAATCTTCTATTTCAGAAAGTGCGGGAATTTTCTGTTTTCAAATTTACAGCTAACTTCAGTTCAAGACAGCTAACCTCAACTTGGCGAACAATAAAGTCGAAATGTCATACTCATTTTATTTCATCACAACTTCGGCGCTTGTGTCACGTTCATCGACGTCTATTCAACAGAAAAATCTTGTCTAGTGCTATATAGTTCATGAATATCTTAATTACCTCTAGAGAATTGAATTGATCAATCGAAGGTGTATGTAGAGCTAGGGTGTTCAGGTTTGGGGAGTCAAATAAGAATATATGATTTCTACGCAGATTTCGGCCCAAAAAATCGGAATCAAACAATAAATCGTCCTTCATTGCTAATAAATTTGGAATTTCACCGAAATATAACCGTTTTTATGTGTTAGTACTAATTGACTCTTTGTAGCTCAAATTGTCTAATGTTCTAAAAATTAGCAATGTGAACCGATCCGTATGGCATTTGACATTCACTTCAGCAGTTTTCGAAATGTCACAGACGCCGCATCATTCATTCCGAGAAAACATACAGCGTTGTGAACACGAAGTCAACAAATTGAAACTCTTACATTTTATCTTACAATTTAAACTGGAAATTTACATTGCAATTTAATTTATCTACGATTTTGCTGGTATTTCATTTCGTTTTATTTTCGATTTACGTGCGTTTTGTATCGATTTGATCCGGAGTTCACATTGAATTCAAGTCGCCAAAGTGTAAGTAAACTTGATCATTTCAATCTCTTCTTCTTATTGTGGAATTCATTTTAAAAACGTTTTATAAGCATTTATAACGTGAAATATATTGAACATATCAACAGTAATATTAGATTCCATGTACAAAAGTAATGAATTTCACAATAATTCTGCAGTACATAGTTCTGTTACATGTGATGGTGAAATACGTGTGATGGTGAAATTCATTTTATGCAATGAATTGAGTCCATTGTTCGGAGAAGAGAAACAGTTAATCGATTACTGTTCGAACTCAAATTGAATCAATGCCATTGTTATCAAACCGAAGTCATTTTTGTGTGTCTCATTCTGTTGTCATTTTCAAACTAAATCGAATTTAAGTTTCAATATTATTCGTTTTCAAACTAAATCGAATGTGTGTTTTTTTTCTTTCAGTAGGACAATGGCGAATCGTTTCAAGCCATCAATACCAGCGGGGGGAGAGACGAAAGATGAAATTACGACGATCAAATGTGCGCTAAAGACAATCATTCGCCCACAATACCAGCAAGCATTGATGAGCAAAATAACGGATCTGAGTTTGCAAGCCACTTCCATTTGTGTTTTGGGCTCATTGCTGTTCTTGTTTGAGGTGCAAAAGGCGTTCGAATATAGGCGTCGAGAACAATAATTTCGCATTGTTTGGTGGAAGTGGAGAAGATAAGATCAAACTCTGCTTTGAACAAGTGCTATGGCACAACAATCAGCCATCAAAACCGAAGTCAAGGTATAAACCAAGCGGAACAAAGCCACGAGGACCACGAGCAGAGCTGCCACGTATCGATCCTGAATTCAAGGCAATTGTCGAAGGTCTTGACGACTATCATCGTATCGATTGGCCCAACAACAAAGATTTCTGCAATGGCCTTAAGCATTTGAGCAATCAGTACACAGATAACGTGGTCACCAATCTTGAAACGCATGCTAACAAACACATCACCCAGTACTTGGTACTGAAAGTGTTTGAATTGAACTCAAACTTGGAAGAGGATGGAGAGAAATTTTTGCCAAGTGACATCGAAAATGTTGTCAAGTTGATCATCAAGCAAAAAGATATCAAAGTGCCAAGTCGCGATCCAAACAAACTTGTACGGTGTGAGGTGTTGTATGATATCGTGAGAGATTGCAATGTGTTCCCAGAAATCGATCTGCATGACCTTACAACTGACCCAAAACATTGGTATAAGGCCATGCCAATGTACCTATCCATGCAGCGCGAGATAGAAGAGTACAATTCGGAGTGGCCACATCAGCGCCGACCCAAACGCAAGAAGAGAAAGCGAAAAAAGACAAAAGGAAAATGGAAACGCAAGCGCAGCCAAATGCTCGACAACCCAGATTTTCGGCCATTCATCCGAAATTTAGTAGTGGTGCCGATGTGTGATTTCCGGCGTACGCACTTCAGAATCGATTGTTCATCCATGCACCAGGTGTTGTCTTCGCAAAAATTGCTACCGAAAGTGGAAATCGAGAATAAAAAAGGAACAACAAGCACGAAAACGATTCAACAAAAGGATTTCAATCGGGACAGAGATTATTGGTGGAATCAGTATTTTTACATGCGAAAAATTCGACGATTCGTGCGTGCCAAAAAGCAGTTTGACTATTCCATAAACACCGATGGAATCTCTGTGTCTCTCCAGTACTCGGCCAAAAAGAAGACAGCCAACAAAGAAATCGACCAAAAATCTCGCATCATTCAGAAGATTGAGGATGGCACAATCAAAAATTTTTCGGGCGTTGATACAGGTGTGCGAAGTTGGAATACCACAACAACACACGACATTGAAACTGGCAAAGAAGTAAGTTTTGTATACATTTGAATAAGTTGTGTGTATTTTAATAGAAAATGCTTAAGTGCCAAAACTCAATAACTATACCTTTTTTTCTATTTATTTTTTCAGACCAACTTTGTAATGTCGAGCAAGCAATTCCACTGGCAAACAGGTCAAAAGGTGCGAAATGCCAAAGCAGCGCGATGGACCAAAAATTTCGTCGAAATGGAGCGCGCAGACAGAGAAAACCGTGATCTGTATCCAGTGATGCCGTCGCCAAAAGGGTCAATGTGGCTGAACTACATCAAACACCGAGTCAAGATGATGAAGCATGGAATCTGCGCTTACTCGACTGCCAAATACACTCGACTCGCCTTGGACAAACACATCAAGAGCAGTAGTGTTGTCGACGAATGGGTGAATAAGGTGACCGATAAGAAACCGACTCTGTTCTTTTTTGGTGCTGATGGCGAAATACCACCTGATACCGCCGAATAAGTATCAAGAAGCACGTGCGGTGCCCAGGGGTGCGTAAGACTTTGAGGTCAATAAAGAAGCGCCGAGATTGTTTCATACAATTGGTGGACGAATGGGGAACATCTCAAACCGACGCAAGATGTATGAATCGATTCCAAAACCAGAACAAAGCGGCCAGATTCAAGAAATGCCGATGCGTACCCGACGCCAGAACATTGCTGCCAACGAAAATTGTGTCAAAGTTGGGCAAAACGGATCTATCGATCTACCGACAGTTGCAACGCGCCATGAACGAAGAAGCATTGGTAGGAGACGAGCGTTTATTCCCAAAAGTAAAATGTTACTACAAAAACTGGCGATTAAACCTCGAATGCTCTGTGATTTGGCATCGTGACGTCGTGGCTGCTAAGAACATTCTACTGAAAGGTAAGGCTAATTGACGCACAATTTCGATTGAATGATTTTTTAAGAAGTTTCATTTGTTTAATTGTTCAGGACTATGGACATTACTGGGACTTCAGATACCAGAGGCGATCAATAGGTATTGGCGCGAAGCTGCTGAAGCAGCCGCTGCTGTTGCCGCTGCTGCTGCCGCTAGAGCAACCGCTGAAGCAGCCGCTGCTGCTGCCGCCATCGTGGATAATGATGTAGAAATGTTCGAGTACGACCAGCAGCCAGCTGATCATGCTGTCTAATCAGCACATTGCAAACAAAAAAAAAACAAATGTAACATTAGTTATTAAAGGCTATCCCGATCATGTGGGATAGTTGCGTTGAAGCAAGTTGACTCCCCATCTGGTTGATGTTAACTGCGCAGGAGTACTCTAGTGGGTCGTTTAGGTAAGCATTATTCGATTTTGCAAAGAGTTTTTTTTTCTTCTGGAAGTGTTGTATAACGCTCTATTAATGCTACCAGTTGACATAAAATTGGCTTCTCTTTAAATTTATGCTATTCATTCTTCTTTTTCAGATTAGCTGAACACCCTAATGTAGACTAAACGGCTGTACAATTTTCATTGAGCCGCAACTTGTTCACCAATAGCATTATAATATTGCTGACATTGCTGACAATCAGTAATTAATAACCGTTAGATGCGATTGGCGCAAGATTTTGGCGGACATACATTGGACTTACTTATACTAGACTTATTCATATTAGACTTACTTATATTGGACCTATTTATATTCGACATATGTTCGACTTAAATTAAGTCTTAATATAAGTCTTAACGTAGGTCCGCCCGAATCTTGCGTCGCTCGTACCTAACGGTTATTGAAAAAACTGACTTACATTAGATTTACATTGACCAATGACTTACATTGAAAAGATGAACCCATAAACAAAAAATTTAAATCCAATTTAATTTAAGTCTAATATAATTTAAGTCTAACATAATATAAGTCTAATAAAATTCAAGTCCAATTTAATATAAGTCTAATAATATTTAAGTCTATTAAATTAAGTCAATTTTTATAGCACTAGACAAGACAAGACACAATTCAAGGATTAACTTCGATTTTTCTGTTGAATAGACGTCGATGAACGTGACACAAGCGCCGAAGTTGTTGTGAAATAAAATGAGTATGACATTTCGACTTTGTTGTTCGTCAAGTTGAGGTTAGCTGTCTTGAACTGAAGTTAGCTGTAAATTTTAAAACAGAAAATTCCCGCACTTTTCGAAATAAAAGATTTCATAAATGTTGTTGACAACCATTTTTTTCGTTTATTTATTAGGTTAGAAATATTATCAATTTGCTCGGCCACTGGACAGTTGTTCATATTCTACACGATCTCACATTTTGGAGCGACGGTTTTTTCCATTATAATGACTCTTCGGCAGGTAAATGTCAACTATTTATGGGAGTTTTCTTAAATTTTTGTTGAAAATTTGTTGTCTATTTCATCTATATCTCTGCAAAAAAACGCAACTTTTCCTCCAGTCATCCACTTATCATCTCTTTCTTCTCCTTCTCATTTTAGGCCGTTGCAGTCTTATTATCATGCATCATGTATGGGCATTACATTTCGGCTGTCGGCATCTTTGGCGTAATGATTATATTTTCGGCGTTATTTTTGCAAATTTATTGTAAACAACGCTTGGGAATGCTGCGTCGCAAAACCGAAGCCAATGAATCATTGCTCAGCCTAAGCGAGCGCAGAGCAAACGTTTAAAGCCAGTGATATCGTTACCAACCAGTTTGAACATATTCGATGTGAACCAAAGCAAATTTCAACCACTCCTGCTTTCAGTGTTATACAAGCGTTAATGCGCCAGCGCGAGTTCAATTGCATATGTACTTAAAGCCAGCTGTAGATGGATTTTTGAATATAAGTGTCTATAAAGTTGTATGATTGATAAGCCACAATTTATATTTTGGACGAACAAGTTTTTTATTTTAGTTGAACAATTTAGACATTTTGAGCAAATCATGATAAATATTCACGCAACAAATAAATATCTCCCGCCTGTCGATGCAAGCAAGAAATGATCTACACAAAGAAAATTTACTCAATAAAGCTATTTATTTAAGTTTCACTTCAGATTTGCACAATATTCCTAGTTTGTGATTGACGAAATGCCTTTGAGGCTCAGCGTTTGTTCTTTTGATGGTAATTTTGGAACGCTTTTAGGCATTCTTCGGTATTTTTCAAATTCGTTTGGTATTTTCAAGGTCAAGTTCAAACAATTTTTCTATTGTCAGTTGATTCTTTGGCCAAAAAATAAATAAATCAAAAATCACAATTTCTCCTAAAAAAACCATGAAAATAATCCCTTATCCAACGTAGTTAGTTGTTTGTGAACATTTTCCATATTGGAATGATCAAAAACATCGCACGTCAACAAGCACGCGAAGCAGAATCAGTGTGAAAACATAAACTTTCTATGATAATTAAACGATCTCCCTTTCAACTTTTTTTCCTTTTGATAAAATGAAAAGTAAGTGTTCGCTTTGTTTTAATGAAAATATGCCTTTTTGTAAAATTGTTGAAAAGTCTTGGAAGGTTGTGCTGGCTCCATTTTTTCTTAAGAAACTCTACGGAATTTAGAAAAGGAAACACACTTAAATGTTCAGCCAAAAACTGATGCGCACTTGATTCATTGATAGTTCACTTGATTATACGCATTTTGGCAGCAACCGACAATTGTTTCGTTAATTTCGTTATATAAACAAAATATTAAGAAAGAGATTCAATTTCGAATGCAATACGAAATCAGAAAAGTAACGAAAATTAATGTAAAAATATTTTTAACACTATAAATCAATGAATTTTCAAGTATTTTGGATCATTGCATTATTTGCATATTTTCATTAAGGGCATTCTAAATTACTCTTTTTATATTTTTTTTTTCTTTCTAAAAATAGAATCACCACATTTCATACCAAATCAATACATACACATCGCAATCAAAATCAAGTCCAAAAAAATTAATCAACAAAAGGTCAACAATGAAAATCCAAGGAGCTATTAGCTTCGGTCATACCATTGAATACTAACCCTTTTAAGACTTAAAGCAATCAATTAAAAATAAAACATACAAAAAGTAATAATATTCAATTTTATTTCACATTTTTTATTCATACATGAATCAACTTAAAAACCTAAACTACAACTAAATTATTTCTTTTCCTTATCAAAAATTATATTTTGTTCAAGTATATTTTTTCCATTCACTATTAAAACTATATTTTTCATTTTCATTTTAATGTCTCCCTTCTAATTTCTTAAACGATACCAACAATTGGCTTCGATTCCAATAAAATTCCAAAAATCCAATCATATTTATCTTCAAATGTTAAACAATCAGCAGCTTTTCGATCCATAGGATTTTCACCGGCATATATAATATCGGCACAAAATACCATAGACCATGCAGCTGAATGAAACAAACTGTCTTCAACGACGACATGGTATTGAATTTGAAGTGAAACAACAAATGCGTACAATTTACGAATAATTGATTCTAAATGTTGCAAATTTTTTTTTATCAAACAAAATCAAATTGCTAGACAAATACACGTGTACAATATGATTTTTACTTTCAAAATGAACAACAACATATGACAAATCTCCATTTTGAATGATTTGTATATCATCGGTTCGAAAAGTTTTGACGACAGTACATAATGACGGATTTAAAACATTCAAATATGCAATAGCACGCATATTAAATGTTTTAAATTGTTGATTAATCAAACAAATAAATTTATCCACCAATTGATTTGGTAAATGTACGTTAAATTTTACAATAGCATCATTCAATTCACGACGATTTGTATAAAATTCAAAAGCATCGTTGAATGAACGTTTTTCAAGAAATCTAAAATAACATTCACCATCTTTCAATTCAGAACACAATTCGTCACGCGTATAAGAATCTAAAAACTTTAAAAACGAATCAACAAATACTTCACGCTCACTACCATAGCTAGCCAATTGAATCGTACGCTGTTTATATAACATACAATTCAACTCATTGATTGCATATGTATTAAATTCAAAATCTCTCAAATAACTATCTCGACTGTCACTGATTTTTTTCACCTTAGCTACATCAATAAAACCTCTATACAGAATAAAAGGTGCATTCGGATTATCAACATTTTGAAGACGACATTCAACATGTTTGTGACGTGGAATAGCTAAAGTCCGATTCAAATATGCTGCATTATGTGAACCACATCGAATAATCTGAAAAACACGTAAGCCACCAAAATCACCATCAACTCCAGCTGGCATCGGGATCAATGGATAATTTACATTAATCACACTTAAAATGATTCGAACATTCAAATGTGCTGTACCAGAAAGATCAAATAAAACACAGGTTTCATTTTTTCCGCGCTCTTTCAACTTATTTTCAAATGTTTTAGCAAATGCTTTCAATCCAGCATGATTTTCCAGTAAACCAATAAATAGAGTCGAATCAGCAATTTCTATCGTATCATTTAAAATATCAAATTTTTCTAATAAAGTGATATCCGTTGAATAATCGACTCGTTTCGATGCAGCCCTTGAACCGTTATAATTTATAACCATTGAACCGTATGCAAAACTAACATTTTTACGTTCAACACCAGACATTTCATCAATGCCCACTTCAAGCATAGAAAAAATTTCGGTCAAACAACGTTTAAATTTGGGCAAAGACTGAACTGAAGTATCATTTGTTGCTTGACTTAATTCATACAAAATGTAACGCAACATATCAATCCAACCAAACAACCAAGACTCCAACAATAAAAACAATAAAAATATAAACGAAAACAAACGAGTTAAATTGTTCAAACGAATAAATGAAGGCCCTCGATCATTATTAGGAAGTTTAATTCCAGTAATCGGATCATACACACAATTACCAGACACACTGTTTTTCGAATCTAATTTAATAAAAAACTTAGAATCTGTCACCGAATTTTGTTCAAATATGCAACTTTCAAGGCCAAGAAAAATTTGTTCAAGACTTTTATATGCTCTTGAACAAACTTCACTCTGTTCAACGCTGAAATCAAATTTACGGTCAATTTTATCAAATCGATACAACATATACCGGTATAACATTTTCAAACATCGCTTTGAAGATGATAAATCATCATTATCACCACCAAAATATGACATAATGGATGTATCATCAAAAATTGACTGCACCTTTTCATCATTTTTCGAATCAACATTTTTCAAGTCAACAACATCAAATTCTTTGCCTACTTCAACTAAATCATCAACTTTTTTAGCTCAACTCTTTCAAATTGACAAATGTGTGTGTGTGTGTGTCATTATTCTATTGTCAAATTTCAACACTTATTTTGTGGTTATGTCATACAGCAAAATAAAAATCATTGCTCATACCAATTCCAATTTTCGCATTTTTCGAAATTTTGAATTTTCAAATCATCAAGGGAAATCGACATGGTGCAAAATTGATTTTGATGATAACTGAAATTGGTCGGAAAGCTTTGCAGCGCCAGGATTGTTATGGAGAGCCAGTTTTGTATTTTGATAAGAGTTTATCGTCGGCGGCCGTACCAAGCCAACCAGTGGAAAGTCAAAGTACATCGACAAATCAACCATCAAGCCAAACAGCTGCATTGAACCATCAACCGATGGCCGTACCAAGCCAACCAGTGGCAAGTCAAAGTACATCGACAAATCAACCATCAAGCCAAACAGTTGCATTGAACCATCAACCGATTGGCGCCATCAAAGATATCGATGCACTCAATGCCGATTTCAGCGTAGAAGGCGTGGTCGTTTCGAAATCATTGATTCTGAATTCCGAGCCGGGCACCGTTTTTTTCTTCGACTTGTGCGATGGAATCGAGCCTCACGACATGATTCGGGTTAGCGTGTATGACAGTGATTGCTTACACTACATTGTGGAGGTTGGAAAGGTATGCGTGATCAGCAATTTTATTGTTCGCAACCGAAGTGACCGCACAAACCTTATCCATGGTTACGAGTTACATGTCAAGTCAAACAGCGGTAAAATTGTGAATTCAGCAAAAAATATGGATGCGGTATACAAAGCTGTGACGACAGATTTACGCAACTGTGCCCATGATTTGACGAAAATCAAGAGTGGTCAAACGGTAGTTGGTGACATCATCGGTATTTATCAGTATTTTAAAAATCATAATGCTTCTTCTGTATACATTCACTAGATGTTTTTTGTTTGATTTCAAATTGTGTATGCTAACACAGTACTTTTTGTGTATAGATTCACTGAATGTTTTTTATTGTTATCTTTTTCAGATTTCGTTGGTACGGTCAAAGGCATTGCAGCTGAACGAGCATTGAAGAATGGCACAGTTGTTCGAGATGTTTTCTTGAAGGAACGAAAGCCGAACCCTCAAATTCGTTTACATTTGATCGGCGCGAACGCAGTCAACTTCAAAAACTTTGCAAAAGGACAACAGGTCTGGGTTCGCAACGCGAATGTGAATGATTATCGTTTGGAACGTCACCTCATTGCAACTTCAAGCACCACAATTGAACGATTATTGTAGGAATTTTGTTTTGAAAATATTTTCAAAACAAAAGAATTCATATCTCTTTGTTTATTTTCGGACAAAAAAAAATACAATTATTTATCCAAAGTTTGATTAGTGACAAGACAAATGGAAATTATTCATTAGCTGTAACGCATTAAAATTAAACGTGGTTCAGACCGTAATGAAACAAGCAAAAATGATTGAGAATTGATTTTATATAGAAATGAAAAGAAAATATCCAAAACTAAAGTGTTATTCATGTTAGAAAAAAATACATTTAATAAAGTCTTAAAATATGAAAGCAAGATGGTTTTTTTTATATATTTCTTTTAAAAAAATTATCTTTTTTGTACATAGTTTTGAAGGAATCTATCTATAACCAAGAGGAAACACAGTGAATTTTGATGCAGTGTTTGGGAGCAATTTAAATGGATCACATGCGCACTCATTCCGAAGAGAATTTGAAGATGGCTTATGTCGTAAGACATTTTCATCATAATGGGCTTTGAAATAGCTTTAAAAAAAGAAATTCTGAACGTCGTAATTTTATTTACATCGATCTTCTTCAGAAAACATTTTTCTCAATCAATATTTATGGATATTTTCAAGGATAAATAAAGAGAAACGTAATTTGTTTGTTTGATTTGTTTATTTTTTTGAAATTTGAATTTTCGCAGTTGATTTGATTAAGAGAATTTCTTATTTCATTTTAAACATTTTTCTATACTCTCAGTATTGGAATAAATAAAGAATTCCCAATGATTGTTATTTTATAACGTAATGCTCTAACACAATGAATGAGTCAGCTAGATGGAATGAAGGTAACTAAATCTGAGTGCAACAATATATCCTGTTTCAGTGCCATCGCTTGATTTCGAAAAATACTGTCCTAATGCACACGATTCGAAAGTGAACACACCTTGCATGAATGTTCGATTCCCATGTGTGAACCGTTTGACCCTTCAAACTATATTTATCCCTTTTCTAGCATTACTCGCACCTAACGGTTATTAAACTAATGGATGTGCAGGAGAAGGTTTTTGAAGAGTTGCGTTCAGTGTTCGATAGTCAAGAAGAAGAAATAAGTTATGAACACATTCAAAGATTACCATACCTAGATCGTGTCATCAAAGAGGGAATGAGAGTTTTACCAGTAGTTCCATTCATGATGCGCACAGCAACAGCTGACACACAAATCTCCGATTGTATCATACCAAAAGATGCATCCATTTTGATGTCTATTTACAATTTGCACCGGGCGAGTTTCTATTTATTGTTCGAAAAATCAAACTAATATCGAAAAAAAGGTAGGACAGATTTTTGAATGAAGATAAGGAAAATGACTTTTTCAATTTCATTGTACTGAACATTTGTATGCTTTTTATACCGAGAAAAAGTTGTTTTTATGAAAATTCCAATTGTTTCCACAAGAAATAATTTTCTTTTTGTTTTCATTGAATTTTTTACGAAAGACAACATTGCATCGACTGACTTACGGTTCGATATTCAAGCATCAACCCATTCCATCCAAATTGAAACGAGCAAACATCTAAATGGCTACGCGAAAGTCACCTCACCTGAATGAGCCACTTACCAAGGAAACAAAAATGAACGATAAATCAAATGCTGTTGATGCCATCGAAGAACCAGCACCACCCATCTTCAATCTCATCAATGATTGCTGCTGCGAAATATTTGGATGGTTGTCATTGAAAGATCTACATTCATTTAGTCAAACATGTAAATGGGCGCAACAAGTAGCCGGCACATATTTTCAAAAGACTTATTCATCAACTGCTACTTCTAGTTACCGGCCGCATGGATTGAGGGTCATAAACTGTTTACAAACGGAAAATGATATTTTTTATACATATAGTGGAACTATGGTCAATGGTTTCAGCGAATTCTTTCGAGAATTGATGATTCCACGAAGACATATGGCACCATTCCAAAATGTTGAAGCTAGCTGTGGCACTTCAATTAAGCATATTACTTTGGGAAATCACCTATCACCAATCAAAATCAGGTGCCTCAAAGGAGTGTTGGAAAATATTGAAGGTGTACGACTTCAAAGATGCTCAATCACCGGCGAATTTCATGACAAGTTCCTTAGGTTTTGTAAAAATCTAAGAGGCTTATGTGTGTCAAGTGGTAGAGGACCAATGATAGGTGATGGGAATGATTGGTTGCTGCGCAAGTACCCAACACTTGAGCATTTTGGATTGGCGATGGGCGAGGTCAAAATTGACGAGCTAAAGGTGTTTTTCGAACAGAACCCAAACATCCGAAGCTTCTAGACTCGAGCAGACTTTCTGTGGGCAAATTGAGAAACATTCATGATAGTCAAAATAACACCATTGGACACATTAACTATATTCACAGACTATTGTAACAAGGAAAAGTACTCACTTTGTAATCTACTAAATGAGCTTTACGAGAATGGCTTCTACAAGCAGCTAAATTTACGATTAGACAGTGCAACTGAACTTGAGCAGCTGCTTCCATTGCGAGCACTGCAAAAGCTGAAGCTTCGTTTTTGGATTGAAAGAGTTGATGCATTGAAAACTCATTACGTCAACCTTAGAGCTATTTATCTAGATTACCATTCCTCAACTGACACATTGGATGCAGAAATGCTGGCCCAAAGTCTAGTCAACATTGAACAAATCAACATAAGATGTGCATTTTTTGAGAACCTCATGCCATTTGTTTGCCATTCAGCCAAACTTAAAACAATCAAAGTCGGTAGATTCGCTAGTTCATCGAAAATGCTCAGCTCAGTCCTCAAAAGTTGGAATCGGGAACGTAAAAAGTTATTCGGAGCAAGTAAAGTCATAGTTTTTGTGCATGAAAGCGATTTTCTGGAAGTAAAATGGATGACACCTAGAACCAGCTACAGATTGATCGAATTAAAAAGACAAAATACATTCGATTGGAGCCGCGATTTTTATTACACCACAACATGTTACTGGGGCACTGACTAAACATCTGACTACTTATACGTAATCATCGAGTCATAAAGGAATTATTTGAAAACAACATAAACCTTTTGCATTGTATGATTATATTTAATACTGATTAATTTTCAAAACGTTCTAGATTCATTCATTTTCTCAAACCTTGGAATTCAAATTTTATTGAAGAAACTACCTATATGATAAGTTTTTCTATCGATAAATAAAGTTGATGTAAACTAAAATTTCATATCTTCAATAGAGTTCCAGAACATGGTATTTCTGCGTCCGAAGCCTATATAGATATGAATGGTTTGGAGCGAAAATATAATACAGAAAAGTTGAGCGGAAAAATGTCGATGATGAATGAGCGGAAAAGGGATAGCTATATAGTAAACTGTATAATAAACTATAGTGAACTATATAGCTATCCCTTTTCATTTGACATTTTTCCGCTCAACTTTTCTGTACTACATTTTTGCTCCAAACCATTCATATATTCAACTATGTTAAATAAGCATCGCACTTCATAGATTTGAATAGTGAATATAAACTTTTTTTCATGAATAAAGAAATATTCAAAATGGAATTTTTTGGGATTTTCTAGCGATTAATAATTATTATTTGTCTTCTGTAATTGATGATGAATTTCAGCAGCTCTTTTCCTAATACGCTTCTCAAACGGCTCGGATCGGCTCATTAAAAAATTTTGCAAAAAAAAATAATTTTTATAAAAACTAAATTTTTTCGGATCATCAATGATTCATCATCAAGTGGACAATTTCAAAGATATCAGCAAAGCGAGTATAAGCTTTCTGTACTAGTTTTTCATGTATTTTCATAATCCGAAGTCATTTCACACACATCATTACATGGCGAAATTCTTTCCAATTTTGTAAGTTGACCCACCCGAAAAAAATCAGAAAAATGAGACAACCATTCAGCGTAAACACTCAATATACGAGATTCATTGAATTTTAATGATTTTCCAATCGTTTTCGGATTTGAAAAACACGAAAAAATCGATGAAATATGGAAATAAATAGTCTTAACTCCGTAAGACGAACTTTTCCGCACCGTTTTCATAGCGTTCAGCTTATATTCAGATTTTGTCTAGGAAATTTATAAGAATTTTCAGAAAAAAACAACAGTATGTTCACGTATTTTATGGAAAATTGCATTATGATTCCGAAAATCTTGATGTTGGGTATTCAAATGAAATGAAACGTCTGATTGTCTTTATTGTCGTCTGAATACTGCTTGAATTCAACTTCTTATTTTCTACGCAGTTTTTGGCTTAATATTTATCTCTCTTTCAAAAATGCAAAATAACCAAGTATTAAAAAAACTGAACTTTAATCGAAGAACTGCAAATCAGTCAAATATTTGGAGAATGAACTTTGATTTTAATTAAATCAAAAAATTTGGACGGAAATAATAACCAATCTCGACAAAATGTTTAATAAGCAAGTTGATTAAACTGATTTTTTTTGGTCATTTTTGCGATGCAACACTTGAAAACAAGTATCCAAAAACTTAGACAAAAACGAAAATGTGTGCATTATTTATTGTGGAAACAGCTGTAGTTCATTTGTTTCGTATATTCTTTTGATGTGGTTTCGTAGTTCGCTGGTCTTCTTTAAATTGTCTCTTTTGTGCTGATTGATTTTTAGATGGGATGTTGCTGGGTTGTGTTCCAAAATGATGGTTGTGGCGTATGCAATCGAGAAAATGCCACAGGAACATCCATCTGGTTGCAACGTTGCCGGTTCGATGAATTGATACTGTGCTCCGGGTTACAGGCGAGTGAGGATGTTTCGTTGATATACGTCCAATCTTTTCCCATGATTGCCCTCCCCGTGTAGACTGTATAGTGAACTGTGGTGTAATGGCCAAGAAAGCTGCCCTGGCCGATGTATATTATTTGCAGATCGTCTCGTTCGGCTAGAAGTCGTTTGTATCGCCCTTGTTTTTGTCCATAGCAGACTGGATGCATGTTGAATGGTATGGTTCTGTTTGCGTTCACCAAATTTATAATGAACACATCGATTGACAAATCATTTAAGAATTCTGTTCCAACAATTTGAATTGTGATTGATTCTAGATCTGTATTCTTTGTAGTTTCACACAAGTCTTCGATTTCGTAGTAAAATTCATCCTCTTCCAACTCGGGAAAATCCACATTGTTGAGAATAAATGAGACTCAGAATCACTATTCAATACCGATTGGATACGAAAAAAAGGTGGGTTAGCGGGTGCTAGGTTGTTCCTGGGCCCCGATTATTTTGATGAAATAAATCGAGTTGGACTGATGAAATCCACTTGGGTAGCCCATTTTGGGTACCTCCCGAACAAAAGTTCGATTTTTTGAAGGTTTTTCATAGGCTAGGTATCCTAGGGTACATCTGGGGTGGCTGGAAATTTAATGGTTTCCAAGTCTAACGAAGCACGAACGTTTGGTACTCGCAGAATTTCGTTTCCTATTCTGGTATTTGAGCAATCGTGCTAACAAATTTTTGCGTACAGCGTACAGCGCACAGCGCACAGCGCACAGCGTACGACACACCCACATTAACATAGCAAAATAACCACTATATCGTGCTTTTTGGTGTCGAAAATGGATAGAAAAATGGTTTTTCGGGGTACCTAGGTTTTGGAGTGATTACAATACTTTTACTCAAGACATGGGCGTGCGAAAAAGTAAAATAGAGAACATGTATTTTTTCTACTATATTTTTCTACATTTTTTCATTTTTTTTCGTAGTTGTAAAGACCGAAAACGATTGAAAATCCAACGAAATTCAATGAATTTCATATATTGAGTGTTTCTACTGCATATTTTTCTAAAAAAATAGGGTGGGTCAACTTACAAAGAGAAAATGTTGTTGCCAAAAATCAGACCGCTTAGAAAATTGACCGAAATGTTTTGTTTTTACAACCAAAACTAATGAATTTCCTGATCGAATTGTGGCTTTTTGGGCTCTCTTTCCAATATTATATCAAGTGTGCATTTATCTTCATTCCATAAAAAGTTATGACTAAAATGATTAGTGCGGGTCAACCTACACATAATTCCCCTACACAAATCCAAATGGGACCCTTTGCTATTCTGAACTTTGAAACTTTTTCAAATGTAATGAATTCAAAAATGTGTAATTGCCAAAAATTTAATCTTTTCTCTGCGATTAGTCCAAAAACGAAAAAGTTATGGGCATTGGCAGTTTGACCATGGTTTTCTATGAAAGTATTGATTTGGATGTGCGTGTCCCCGTGTGTCCGGAAACTTTTTTGACCCCACAGATTCTGGTGTCGATATGCCCAAGTTGTAGCTAGTGTCGGGGCACGTTGAAATCCGTCCTCAGATTGACATTTGCATTAGAGATGAGCTGGCTATGGCTTCGCTAGCCTGCATGTATACGATTTTTTCAAGTATTTATTTCGCACACTAGATCAACTCAGACGCCCATCGGGCAAAGTCAGCTCAGTATCATTTGAGAAGACCTTCAAAAAGTTCCAGACACACATGCCAATGTTTATGTGATATAAAAGAAAAAAGTCGATTTTTATGAAAAATCGACCCCCTTAAATTTCACGCCAAAGGCGATTTCTCAAAAATGAGTCCGACAATGTTCTACCAAAAACTGAGCGTTTGTAGCCGGCTACCATACCAAAAAAATGACATATCCCATATATCCGGGAAAATTCGTATTTCGAAGTTTTGGGCATAGGCAATTCATCAATGAACGGAATTTGTACGAAGAGTCGCATTCTACGATGAAATTGCTGCCAAAAATACGCATCTACTGGCTGAAAAAGGCTCACGAAAGACCATATCCGCTCAATTTTCGACGAGCAATCGATTAAAGGTGGTCACGATGCGATCTGAGGGCATTTCATAGTCGAAAAATAGGTCGGATTGAAGTGAATTTTTCAACTTGCTCTATTTTCACTGAAAATGACATTTTTGTTCGGAAAACACGTGAAATAGACCTCTGACGACATTTTGGTCTTAGAAAACTGCTATTTTTTCGTGAAAATAATGGGAGTCCACGAACACTTGAATATCCATTTCGTTGTCATTTTGGTCATAAATCGGCATTTTGGCATCTGAATGTATGAAATTGAACTTTTGCTCGGGGGATACATAAAAAATGCACTTTCCAGAGCTTTGGTGGTTGGAAATTAATATTTTTCAATGAAGTAATGGGTCAAAAATTACTTCAAAACTCTTTTAATGGATATTTTGAAATTTAATCACATTTTACAATGTCCAATAAGGGGAAAATGGGACTTTTTTAAATGTAAGTGGAAATTTGCTATTTACAAAACTTGCGAAATGTGGATGCAAATGTTTTACCCGAAAAATTACAATTTCCCAATGATAAGACCTTAAAATAGACATATTTCTAGCAAAAGTTTTATTACCTAAACCAAAAATGAAATCAGCTATCAATTTGTAAGGGGGCTTAGGGCCTGTTAATTGTAGCATAAAACTTTTTCCACAATAAAGAAAATAAAAATAAAATAAAAGTGTATTTTTTCCGAGAATAATTGCCTTACAAAATTAGTGATATCAGATGAAAAACCTCTAGACGAGGTTAAAATGGAGTGACGCTCTGTACGTGGATTTAGCACTCAAAATGACTGATATCATTTTGAGTGACGCTAGGACGTTGTATTATCACTACATACGAGGTTCAAAAGTATTTTTCGCATTCACTATTGTGAAAATTCACTCACAATAAGGAAAAATATCGCGTCACGACTTTTAGACGGCAAAACGCTTGAAAACTTGAACTAAAATCAAAAGTCGTGACGCAAGATATTTTTCCTTATTGTGAGTAAATTTTCACAATAGTGAATGCGAAAAATACTTTTGAACCTCGTATGTAGTGATAATACAGCGTTCTAGCGTCACTCAAAATGATATCAGTCATTTTGAGTGCTAAATCCACGTACAGAGCGTCACTCCATTTTAACCTCGTCTAGAGGTTTTTCATCTGATTAAATATTCTTGCATGTTTGAAACAATGCCTGCTAACAATTGACTTTTATACCTGTCAAAACGTTCGCAGCGCCGCAGTAGTCGTTTTTGTAATGTAAAATACATTCAAAAAAATTCAATAGAAAAAAATCATAACGAATATTTTTCATTCCCTTTTGTGTGGATCTTCTTCGAATACAGTAACACACTTAGCATAGCAACGCCACTATAATCGCAAAACTAGCTATGTTGAATGCAGACAAATTGTTGTCGTATTTCCATACGATTGGCGGAATGCTGTTACCCATTGGTTTGAAACAATACCCGGGTGGACTCAATAGGATTTGATGAAAGCCTACATTCGTTCGATGAGGCTTTCATAATTTTCATGTACATTTTAAATACTGAACGCCTAGGCTTTCATTGCTATTCTCACTGCTTTCGTGCATTCGTAGCAATGAACGCCTAGGCGTTCAGTTATTTCGGTCAAAGGGTCTATTTTGACCAAGCTTGATAAATTGTAAACAACATAAATACAATAGTAATTTTCTTCAATTCATGGCTCAATGATAACGGATTTATTTTGTATTTGTCATCAAACGAGGCGTCATCATTTGTCACAATAACATTTACCATTCAATCATACAAAGATTTCACGATTAAATGAATCATTGGAAATGTTTCATAAAATTTGATGTAGACCAACTTTCGATGTTGTCATCTTTAAGTGGTTAGAATGTGTCGAGTATAATTTTGATTTAGAAATTATTCAAATTAAAAATTAAATAAAAAGAATTATATTCGTAATCCCAAACTTTTCCGTACCGTTGTCCGTACTTTTGGTTTTTTCAATATTCTTGAAAAATCGGTCACTTTAACTAAAATTTCGACAATTTTGTATGGGAGGTACCCGCAAATCGATTCCTATTATCTTCAAACTTTCTGAGGTTTCATTTTTCGAAGAAAAACTAAGATTCTGAAAGTTTCATGTTGATCGCATTTGCAGAAGTTGAATTTTTGGCCCTCAAATTTTCCAAGAAAATTTCGACAAAAATTGAGGACAAAAAATCAAACTTCTGCAAATGCGATCTACATGAAACTTTCAGAATCTTGTTTTTTCTCCAAAAAATGTAACCTCATAAAATTTGAAGCCAATCAGAATCGATTTACCTCCCATACAAAATTGTCCAAAAATCGGTAATTTTAGTCAAAATTTCAAAAATTTTGTATGGGAGGTACCCGTAAATCGATTCCGATTGGTTTCAAACTTTCAGAATCTTATTTTTCTCCCAAAAAATGAAATCCCAGAAAGGTTGAAGCCAATCGGCTGAAGCTCCCATACAAAAGTGTAAATTTTTTGAGGTTTTTCTTAGGGCAAGTACCCCAGGATCAAATCGAAAATGGCTCATCTTCGAACTTAAACTAAGTTTTTTGGATACACAACTTTTGGGACTTTCAGATTTTGATTATCTTAATTATTTTTTGAGTTATCGTTTTAACACACACCAACGACGACGACAACGACGGCACACGAACGGAAAAGTGTCTCAAAAAGTTTTCTATGCGTTTCATGAGTTTTTATGATGTTCTAAGCTAATTTTGCGAAAAAAAAATTCGGGACCAATTCCTATACTTTCCCTTGACACGTTGTGTACGGAAAAGTAAAAATAAAGTGAAAAATCGGTCACTTTAACTAAAACTTCGACAATTCTGTATGAGAGGTACCCGTAAACCGAACCTCATTGGCTTTAAACTTTCTGAGGTTTCATCTTTTGGAGAAAAAATAAGATTCTGAAAGTTTCATGTTGATCGCATTTGCAGAAGTTTGGTTTTTGCCCCTCAATTTTTTCCAAGAAAATTTCGACAAAATTGAGGACAAAAAATCAATCTTCTGCAAATGCGATCAACATGAAACTTTCAGAATCTTATTTTTTCCCAAAAAATGAAATCCCAGAAAGTTTGAAGCCAATCGGAGTCGATTTGCAGGTACCTCCCATACAAAAGTGTCAATTTTTTGAGGTTTTTCTTAGGGCAAGTACCCCAGGATCAAATCGAAAATGGCTCATCTTCGAACTTAAACTAAGTTTTTCGGATACAAAACTTTTGGCATTTCCAGATTTTGATTATCTCAATTATTTTTTGAGTTATCGTGTTAACAAACACCAACGACAACGACAACGACGACGGCACACGAACGGAAAAGTGTCTCAAAAAGTGGTTTTCTACGCGTTTCATGAGTTTTTATGGTGATCTAAGCTAATTTTGCGAAAAAAGTTTTCGGGACCAATTCCTATACTTTCCCTTGACACGATGTGTACGGAAAAGTAAAATTAAATGTTAGTACATATCATTATTATTAAGCTTTAACAAATTTGTTGTTTCATTACATTCCGGTGTTTATGAGGGGAAAACCTCTGAGAAAACCTCATAATACGTTACAATTGATAAAAATAATGATAATATTTTGTTCTGATTTGTCCCCAATTTCAAAACCATCAAGTTATTATAAATGATAACAAAACGAATTGAACACGTAATCCAAAATTGTCCGCACGTGTTTACAATCGGATAAGACCAAAAAACAAACTTGAACAAAGGGTTCTCTATGAATCATTGGAAATATTTCATGAAATCAAATGTTGACGTAAAACCGCAATCGTGATATGATTTCAATTGGAAAGAGTTTGTAATGTTCTATTTTGACTATGAGTAAATGAAGTGTGAGTAAAACATCATTGTCGGATGCAATGAATCACAATTCAAAAAATGATTCGCTAAATTGTTATTTCTTCAAAAATGACATACAATGATGGCGGATGAAAGTTGAAGGGAAAAAATGAAACTCATTTTTTATACAAAATAATTGGAGACAAAACATTTGATTTCTATCATTGTTGCGTCATATGGTCATTTACTGGTAAACACTTGCGGAATTCCATTTATAATCACTACTGATTCAGACACAATCTGACTAATTACTCTCTTAAAAAGCCATATGGATGGAAATTTTTAGCAATTAATCTGTTTATTTATCTTTATCTTTGTGTCGCATTGAATTTTGACAGAAGAATTGGGTGGGACAAACCCCCGTTAAAAAGCCAATGAACGTTATAATTCGTATATATATAGAATCATTTCGTTGTGAAAATCATACAAACCTTTAAAATAAAGATAATGTTTTTTAAATTTCGATTTGTTCAACATCTTAAATTTCTTGAGTTGAAAGAAAAGTGATTTAAATAAACAAAATTAACAAAGTTTCAATTCGTTCATTTTTTTCTCCATAGAGTGAACAACACTAAAGAAAAGACACGCTTTGGGTAATAATAGATAATGATTTTAAATTTATCGTTTCATTGAGATAAGATGGTGAAATTCTCTTGTAATATTCCAAATTCTTACAAACTGTATGCAAATTGCGACGATCCAACAGAGCTATCAAATTTAATTCATATGGTTTTTTAAGCGGATTTTACGAGTTGTAATTTATGCTCTCAGTTTAAAATATTTCCAAGTGATTGAAATGAATTGATGACAAAATACGCTTTTTGTATCATAAGTGCTAGTAAGATTTATATAACCCCACCGAATTCAATGGGATTACATTTACAATGTGCTTTCGCAAATGATCGGCTTCGTAATCTAATTATAATTATAGATTATTATTAGTCTTCGCTCTCATATAATAATTTACAATTGATAGTGTGTTAGTGCTTGCAAGTGATGGTTGAAAATAATTGTCATAACATTTTACATCACTTATTGGTCTAAATTGTGATGATGATTGTGGGTCACTTTCGGAATAGTATTATTCACAATTTATATTCTGATCGAAAAAGTTCATTATAATTTTAAAATTAAATTTGATTTTTTTGTAAATAATGATTAATAATAACAAGATATATATTTTCTTTTTACCACATTTAATCATTGAAAATAATGTGTTGTTCAAAACATCATGACTCAAACGCAAAGGAAATTCCCTCCAGTGAGCTAAGAATTGAACATAGTTTCGTTACTTTCTATTTTGGCAGAGAAAAACCATTTGTATCAAAAATCTGAACCCTTTTTCCGTATGTTTCTCTATATTGTATAAAAAGTAAATGAATTGCTATACAAAATATGTATATGGTCACGGTCGCGGAGGTGTAACGTTACTGACATACAAATGAGCTCATAACATGGCCACTATCAGAGATATATCAGAAGAGTGAAGACAAAAAATGTAGATCGAGTATGGGGCAACAATAATCGAATCATAACATGGAACTTTTTTTTGGTTTTTGTAGAGATATAATCGTGTGTAAAAAACCTTGAAAATTCGCAAATTTTCATACATTTTTTTAACACCTTCTTATTCTTTTGCACATATTCAGCATAACAAGTACACAGACTGTAGAGTTCCTTGTATTAAATGAATTTTAGTATAATTAGCTAGAATTTATGCCTTTACTCTTTCTTGTTATCTATTATGATAGCGGAGTTATGAGCATGTGAAAAACGTCAGTAAAGTTACCGTGCGCCGCGATCGTGACCATATGTATCTAAAAATTGAGTTGAGATCATAATTTTTATGAGATTCTTTTTCAAAATACAGTTCCGCGGAGTTCAAGGCTTGAAGTGGCAAATTGTTTTATATAAAATTCTTCCAATTTCCAATTAATTTCTCATTTCATTTCCTTTTGCAGTTGAAAACATTTGATGTACGTAAGTTAAAAATACAACAAAGAAGTGTTTCATTGCAATCATGTGCATTATCCTGGATAGTGGAGAAACTCTTCGCTGTTTAGCGACACGTGCACAGCGTGAAATGTTTCTCATTGAACAAACGCGTCCTGATGCCAATTGCAATGTTTGGTCTTATAAACTCATCCGTGGTGCATTAGATCTGGAAGTCTTAGCGAATGCGATCAATCATCTTTCTTCTAAGGTTCCAATAATGCAGACACGATTCATCTATTCAGATGGAAATCTGTGGCAGATTCATGACGAGAGCATTCATCACAATTTAACAACAATTGATCTTACTACTCATTCCACACCACTCAAAGAGGCATTGAAAAAAATGAAAAAAGCCGCGCAAAAGTCCTGCCGCATGACCGACGATCAACTCTACGAGTTTACGTTCTACGTCGTCGACAGTGACAAATACATACTTTATGCGCGATTCCATCACGGCCTCATCGATGTTAGGTATGGTCCAAGAAAAATTCATGTTAGTTTTTTGGTGTTCACCGGAGCGTACTTTGTTCGTTAGTTTGCCTAAAAAATATGATGAGACTTATCAAATTTACTAATTGAAAATCTTAAAAGTGACTTTTTGAGGTACCTAGGGTTGTTGGGGAACAAAAGTGAAACTTTTTATGGATTTTGATATGAAATTATAATTTTTTGTTCGGGAGGTACCTCAAATATACACTTTGTAGGATTACACCGTGTAACAAATTTCAACTTTTTCTTCTGCACATGAGAAATTCCGATTGCTTGTTTTAGAGGACCAAAAACCAAGCACTTTTGCATCATTAGTTTGTTCGAAACCACGTCTAGACTTTTTTTTATCGACACATATAAGACAAATTTCAGGCCAAAATGAGCAAATCACAAACATGAGCTTCGGTTTGACAGGTAAAAGCAAATAATTTCTAAATTTTCTGCCTTTCAACATCTAGTATGATCCTTTACAAACATTTTGGATACTTACATGACCAAATCGAGTGATGTTTTCACATATTTCTGGCCGCATATTTGGTTGGTTCGAATTCGACTCTGAAAGAATCGACTTTTGGCCAAAAATCCTTAAGTATAGGCTTTTCAGGGATGGTCTCTTGGCGCAAAGTTATTTTTTCTCGAAAATATGGGAAGTCTACCCAGACAAAAACTCTCAAAATTGACTTTTCGAGGTACCTCCCGAACAAAAGTTACGTTTTTCATGCATTTTGCTATGAAAATAACATTTTTTGTTCGGGAGGTACCCCAAAAATACACTATTTGGATGAGTTTCTTAGTAAAAAATTAATTTTTTCGAGAAATATTGGGAATCTTCCCACACAGAATCTCTTATAAATGATTTTTGGGGTACCTCCCGAACAAAAAATGATATTTTCATAGCAAAATGCATTAAAAACGTAACTTTTGTTCAGAAGGTACCTCGAAAAGTCAATTTTGAGAGATTTGGTCTGGGTAGACTCCCCATATTTTCGAGAAAAAATAACTTTGCGCTAAGATACTATCCCTAAAAAGCCTATATTTAAGGATTTTTGGCCAAAAGTCGATTCTTTCAGAGTTGAATTCGAACCAACCAAATATGCGGCCAGAAATATGTGAAAACATCACTCGATTTGGTCATGTAAGTACCCAAAATGTTTGTAAAGGATCATACTAGTTGTTCAAAGGCAGAAAAGGTAGAAATCATTTGCCTTTACCTGTCAAATCGATGCTTATGTTTGTGATTTGCTCATTTTGACCTGAAATTTGTCTTATATTGTCGATTAAAAAAAATCTAGACGTGGTTTCGAACAAACTAATGATGCAAAGGTGCTTGGTTTTTGGTCCTCTAAAACAAGCAATCGGAATTTCTCATGTGCAGAAACATGTGTTGCACGGTGTTACTGTCTTAGACAAATGTTTTTTTTCTCGCAAAATTAATTGGTATTTTCTCTTAACATTGTTAGGTCTTGGTCAAAGTTCGAAACTATGCTCGCTGCTACCTACAATAGTTTAAAGCAAGGTGAAGAAATCACGGTGCAGCCTAAGTTACATTTCGATGCTTTAGCATGCGCTGACGCCATGTATCGAGCATCCGATGAGTATGAAGAAGATATGAGATTCTGGCAGGCTTATGTTCAGCGATTGAAGCGCTTTGCTTACACACAACGAAGTATTAATTTTCTTGGAAAGAAGACAACCTATCGTCAAACAATGACATTGGGCATCCGTGAATGCCAAAAACTGCAACAGGCAGCGAAAACAATGAATATTCCAGAATCTTTTATTTATATTGGCGTTTCAGCGCTTTTGCTCCGAAGCCTTCTCGGTCGCGAGTACATGAGTCTCAATCTGCCAGTGCGTGGTACATATTTGAATAAAGAGCTTGGAATGACAGCCAACGTTTTACCATTGCTGTTGCATATCCCTGAGCATGCTACGATACCCGAGGTCATAATTCAAATTGCCCAAGAAACAAAATCAATCCTGAAACATCAACGTTACCGTATCGAAGAGATCCTACAACTCGCTAACTATAACTTCAATTGTAGTTTTGGTCCTGTTGTAAATATATTGCGTTATGATCATGGAGATACGTTTGAGGGATGTAGTTGTTCATCACATTATGGTGGGAACATTGATATCAATGACTTGAATATAACATTCTGGACCGATGATTCAAACGGCCGACTTGACATTCTCTTTGAAGATGTTTATGGAGGGCATTCAGAAGAACAACTCGCTGCCTTACAGAACCACTTATCTTTCATTTTAGATCAGATTGTGTGTGTGCCGAACAGTACAGTTGCCACACTTGACGAACAATGTCGTGTCGTTACAACTGTTAAGCTACGCGAGAGTTTTTATGCCAATCGGCGCAGGCCAATTACAGCCGGTTTTTTGCAGTGGGCTCGGGAATGCGAATTTTTAGTTCGTCTCGTGCATTCCAACACGTGGGTGGGAAACGGTCCCAGTCCTTTTGCAGCATCAAAAGTTCTACTATGCGACCGGGTTGTGAGCATCAGTAAATTGGAACACGTAGATTCTGTAAGCAGAAATCCTCCAGGCACAGTGTTGGCAATAGACGAAACTGCTTGGCACGTGGCTGCTGCAGATGGAGTGGTGAAAATAAGCAACTTTTTAAATGAATTTGGCCAGCCGATCTCGGTCAAAACTCTCACTGATCAATGTCATATCACCAATGGTAGCCAGCTCCCAATTATCACACCCGAACAGGCCGTACGATTTGGTGACGCACACTCAAGGGCCATGTCATCAGAACCTTACTGGTCGAAGCGTCTTGCCAATTTTGAACCGTGTCAACTTTCCTTCGCGAACAACAATGCCAATAAATCACCAGTATGGGCCGCAACTGCTTACCTAAGCTCAAGAGACTTTAGTACGATAGAGGTTCTTACTGCATGGCTTATTTACATTGCTCGAGATACTCAAACGTCACAAATACAAATTGGCTGGGGCACAACTGAATGTTGCCAACAAGACAAGGAGGCATCATCATCACCATACATATTTGCTAAGACAGTTCCATTTGGGACAACCATCGACTTGAATGACATTTTTTCAAGTGTTATGGCCACTGTTGAAAAGGATTACAATCAATTGGTCAATCACTTGCCGTGCTTGTCAGAAACACTCACCCGCGACGCTAAAAATTTTACGAATGGTTCGTGGGGCAACCAACCCTGGGCATTGGCTGCGTCCCTAATCGATACACAAAGTGAATACGAGTATGCCATGACTGATGTCTGCGAATTCGTTTCCCACGGTAGCTTGATGACTCTGCTGATCAACGGACGCAAAGGTGCTTTTCAGTGGATCTACGACGCAAATCAAATATCGGAACAAGAAATCAATTGTATTTCGTCACGTTTGTTGGTGTTGCTTGCATCTGCCCATAGCGATGATAAAGTAAAACTACCTGTAGCTAAATTGGATTTATTGCCTAAGGCTGAACGTGATCTACTACTCTTTACTTGGAACCAGATAAGCGAAACATATCCATCCACACACTGTATCCACCAGTTGTTTGAGGCCCAGGTGGAACGAGACGGAGGAGCAGTTGCAGTGGAGTGTAATGGAGTGAACTTAAGCTATACAGAACTTAACGAACAAGCCAACCGACTAGCACAATACCTGTTCTCCAAAGGTGTCAAACCAGATGCTCTCATCGCACTTTGCGTTGAGCGCAGTACGACCATGCTCGTGGCGATGCTGGGTATTCTAAAAGCTGGCGGTGCCTATGTACCAATCGATCCCGCCTATCCGAGTCAAAGGCTAGCCAATATTCTACAGGATGCAAGTCCCTTATTTCTGCTGACAGATGCTGCTGGGCGAAATGCTCTCGGAGACCATAAAATTCCAATGATTGACTTAGACAAACCACTGTCAACGAATTTGTCAACCGATAATCCTGACGCGACTACGGTTAGACTCAATTCAAATAATTTGGCCTATGTTATTTACACCTCTGGATCAACAGGAACACCGAAAGGTGTAATGGTTGAACATAAGCAAGTTGTGCGACTATTTGAGGTTACACTCGAAAAGTTTGATTTCAACAAAAAAGACAAGTGGTGTTCGTTCCACTCGTTTTCTTTCGACTTTTCCGTATGGGAAATATGGGGCGCATTATTGAATGGAAGTCAACTGTCGATTGTACCATACAATATCACTCGTTCTACGGACGAATTTTATGATTGGATATGTACCAGCCGTATAACTGTACTGAATCAAACCCCATCGTCATTAAAAATGCTTATGCGGTCAAAAAATATGAGTTCACGACCAGACCGTCTGCGATTTGTAATTTTTGGTGGCGAAGCGTTAGATCCATCGATTATGAAGGACTGGTTTGATATACCTCTGAACACAAAAAGTCAAACATTATTGGTAAATATGTATGGCATCACGGAAATAACAGTTCATGCTACCTACCAACCATTGAATGCTATCGAAGACGTTTACTCAATTGGAAGACCACTCCCAGATCTTTGTGCGTATGTACTGGATTCATATGGTGAACCGGTGCCACTAGGAGCCGAAGGAGAACTGTATATTGGTGGTGCTGGCGTGACCCGTGGCTATCTAAATCGTCCTGAACTTACCGCAGAACGTTTCCGTACCAACCCATTCAGTGACAATCCAGCGGCACGTATGTACCGTACTGGTGACCGAGCACGATATTTGCCTGATGGCAATTTGGTCTATTTGGGGCGCATCGATCAGCAAGTGAAAATCCGTGGTTTCCGGATTGAGCTAGGCGAAATTGAGGCTCATCTAGTCAAATATCCTCAGGTGCAAGAAGCGGTCGTACAATCTTATGGCAATGGATCAGATGCTCGTCTGGTAGCTTATATAGTGACCGATGTGAATACATCAATAGCACAGGATCTACGCACACATTTATCGGCTTTACTGCCTGATTATATGGTACCATCGGCGTATGTGTGTATACCATCCTTACCGCTCACACGTAATGGGAAACTAGATCGACGAGCACTACCGGCTCCGGATGATGGGGCGTTTGCTCGCCAACTATATGATGCTCCACAGGGTGAAATGGAAGAAAAACTGGCTGATATCTGGAGTGCATTGCTTGGCATTGAGCGTATCAGCCGACATGATAATTTCTTTGCATTGGGAGGCCATTCTTTGTTGGTCGTACAGTTGTTAGCGCAGTTGAGAATGGTCGGATTGCAGACCGCCGTACGTGAGGTTTTTGATGCTTCAAACTTGGCCACGTTGGCTGCGACTCTCACCCCTTATCAATCAGTGAATATTCCGCTCAATCTGATTACCACAAACAGCACCGAGATTACTCCAGAAATGTTGTCACTTATTAATCTTACTCAGGCCGAGATCGATATAATTATTGCACAAGTACCAGGTGGAGTAGGCAATATCCAAGATATTTATGGATTGGCGCCATTACAGCACGGTATGTTATTCCATCATCTGATGGCCGAAGAGGGTGACCCATACTTGGTAGTAGGCCGTATCCAGTTTACCGACCGGGCAGCACTTGAACGTTATTCGACAGCCTTACAAGAAGTGACTAAGAGACACGATATTCTGCGTACTATTTTTATTTGGGAAGGTATCAGAGAGCCGGCACAGATAGTTTTGCGACATGTTCCTTCGTTACTCAACGAGATTACATTGGAAGGTACCAGTGAAACAGTTCTAATACAGCTGACTCGCCTCTTTGACCCACGTCATAATCGATTCGATTTGACACATGCACCGCTTCTGCGTTTGATGGCTTCGCCTACATCAGACGGGAATTGGATTGCGTTGCAGTTGATGCATCACTTGATTATTGACCATTCATCGCTTGACAGACTACAGGTAGAAATTCACGCTATCATTGAAGGAAAGAGTGAAGAGTTAACAATGCCAACCCCATTCCGTAATCTTGTAGCTCAGGCTCGATTGGGAATTAGTCCAGCCAAGTACACACGTTTCTTTACTGAAATGCTAGGTAATATTGACGAGCCAACCTTGCCATTTGGTTTGCGCGACGTTGGGAGGAATGGGACTGAAATCAACGAGACAAATCTGACACTGCCAAAAAAACTCAATGATCAACTACGGATGCATGCACGTCTTTTACGGGTCAGTCTGTCCAGTTTGTGTCATTTAGCCTGGGCCCAAGTACTTTCTCGAGCTAGTGGACACAAGGCAATTGTCTTCGGCACCGTTCTATTTGGCCGTTTACATGATGAAGAGACGAAATACAGTAGCATGGGACCGATGATTAACACACTCCCACTGCGATTAGATATTGATGAGACGAGCGTTGAGACCGCAGTACGCCACACCCATACTCGATTGAGTGCATTGTTGGAACACGAACACGCACCGCTTGTGTTGGCACAACGTTGCAGTGGGGTTCCAACTGGCCTGCCTCTGTTCAGTGCACTGTTGAACTATCGTCATAATCAGAAGAGAGAGAAGAACGATACTTTACTTCCTGGAGTCACTGTTATAGATGCAGAAGAGCGAACTAATTACTCTTTGGTCTTGTCGGTTGAAGATGATGGTGATTCGTTGGGACTGACAGCTCAAATTATTACACCAATGTCAGCAGCTCGAATCGGTGCCTATATGCAACAGGCTCTGGAATCAATTGTCTGTGCACTTACACAAACGCCTCATCAACCAGTACGAACACTGAATGTGATTCCACCAGAAGAGCGTACGTTGCTGCTACATAAATGGAATCAAGCCAAGGTTACCTATCCACCTGATCGCTGTCTTCATCAATTATTCGAGATGCAAGTGGAACAAAACGCACAGGCTATTGCAGTGGAATGTAAAGGGGCCATCTTTAGCTATAGAGAACTAAACACCCAGTCCAACCAGCTAGCACACTACTTGATCACAAGAGGTATCAAACCAGATGACCGCATCGCGCTTTGTGTTGACCGCGGTGCAACAATGCTTGTAGCCATACTGGGTATCTTAAAAGCCGGCGGAGCCTATGTACCTATCGATCCGGCCTATCCGAGCCAACGTCTGACCAATATTTTACAAGATTCTGATCCTAAAATTTTGTTGACGGACGCTATTGGCCGTAGAGCACTTGGAGACCATCAAGTACCAGTAGTTGATTTGGACGAACCATTACCTGCCAATCTACCAGTCGATAACCCAGACATAACCAAGCTTGGAGTCAGTCCAAGCCATCTGGCCTATATAATTTACACTTCTGGTTCAACAGGTACACCAAAAGGAGTAATGATTGAACATCAGCAAGTCGTAAGACTCTTTGAGGCTACACGTGATAAATTTGATTTCAACAAAGAGGACAAGTGGTGTTTGTTCCATTCGATTTCTTTTGACTTGTCCGTTTGGGAGATCTGGGGCGCATTATTGAATGGAAGTCAACTGTCGATTGTACCACATGAAATCACACGTTCGACGGATGAATTTTATGATTGGATCTGTTCAAGAGGTATTACTGTACTAAATCAAACACCATCGGTGTTTAAAATGCTCATGCGAGCAAAAAACATCAGTTCCAGATCCAACAGACTGAGATATGTAATCTTTGGTGGTGAAGCGTTAGATCCATCGATTGTAGAGGACTGGAATGCCAAGTACGACAAAATTCAAACATTATTGGTCAATATGTATGGCATCACGGAAATAACAGTTCATGCTACCTACCAACCATTGAATGCTATCGAAAACGTCTACTCAGTTGGACGAATGCTTCCACATCTTTATGCGTATTTGCTGGATTCATATGGTGACCCAGTGCCACTAGGAGCCGAGGGAGAAATTTATATTGGTGGTGCTGCCGTAGCTCGTGGCTATCTAAACCGTCCTGAGCTTACCGAGGAACGATTTTTGACCGATCCATTCAGTGACAATCCAGCGGCACGCATGTACCGTTCCGGTGATCGAGCACGATATCTGCCTGATGGTAATCTGGTCTATCTCGGACGCATGGATCAACAAGTGAAAATCCGTGGTTTCCGTATTGAGCCTGGTGAAATTGAGGCTCATCTAGTCAAATATCCTCAGGTGCAAGAGGCGGTCGTACAATCTTACGGCAATGGATCAGATGCTCGTCTGGTAGCTTATATAGTGACCGATGTGAATACATCAATAGCACAGGATCTACGCACCTATTTATCGGCTTTACTGCCTGATTATATGGTACCATCGGCATACGTGTGTCTACCGTCTCTACCACTTACACTCAATGGCAAGCTGGATCAGCGAGCACTACCGCCTCCGGACTATGAAGCTTTTGCTCGTCAACAGTATGAAGCTCCTCAGGGTGAAATGGAAGAAACACTGGCCGATATCTGGCGTGATCTGCTGGGGATTGAGCGAATCAGCCGACATGACAACTTCTTTGCATTGGGAGGCCATTCTCTGTTGATTGTTCAGCTATTGGCACGGTTGAGACAAATCAGATTGGACACCACTGTACGGGTAGTATTTGATGCTTCAAACTTGGCCACGTTAGCTGCGACTCTCACCCCTTACCAATCAGTGAATATTCCGCCCAATCTGATTAGCACAGACAGCACTGTTATTACTCCAGAAATGCTACCTCTAATTAGTCTTTCTCAGTCAGAGATTGATGCAATTGTAGCACAGATACCTGGTGGAGTAACTAATATCCAAGATATTTATGGACTGGCGCCACTGCAGCATGGTGTTTTGTTTCACCATGTCATGGCTAAAGAGGGAGACCCATACTTGACAGTAATCCGACTTAGTTTTATTGATCGGATGACTCTTAAACGTTACGCATCTGCCTTGCAACAGGTGATTGAAAGACATGATATTCTGCGCACTGCCATTATCTGGGAAGGTCTGAATGAGCCGGCACAGGTCGTTTTGCGCCAAGTTCCTTCATTACTTACTGAGCTTACGTTCAATGATACTGTTGAAACTGCACTTGATAAGTTAAGTCACCAATTCAATCCTCGTCACTACCGGTTAGACCTATCACAGGCACCGCTCTTGCGTTTGATGGCTGCGCCAACGTCTGAGGGTAGTTGGGTGGCACTGCAACTGATTCACCACTTAATTGATGACCATACTACACTGAAACATCTACAAGCAGAAATCGGTGCAATTATTAACCAGCAAAAACTGACAACTCCTACACCCTTCCGTCAAGTGGTAGCGCAGGCTCGCTTTGGAGTTAGTCCAGACCAGCAAACAAGTTTCTTTACTGAAATGCTAAGTGATATTGACGAGCCAACCTTGCCATTTGGTCTGCGCGACGTTGGAAGGGATGGTACTGATATCAATGAAGCACAGCTGATGCTGCCAAAAAAACTCAATGATCAGCTACGGTTGTATGCACGTCATTTACGCGTCAGTCTGTCCAGTTTGTGTCATTTAGCCTGGGCACAGGTACTTGCTCGAGCTAGCGGACGTCAGTCGGTAGTCTTTGGCTCCGTGTTACTCGGTCGTTTACAAGCTGGAGAGGGGAACAATAATATCATGGGGCCGACTATTAACACGCTCCCAATACGGATAGATATTGATGAGAAGAGTGTTGAGAATGCTATACATTATACCCACGCTCGGTTGAGTGCATTGTTGGCACATGAACACGCACCGCTTGTGTTGGCTCAACGCTGCAGTGGGTGTCCAGTAGGTTTGCCATTATTCAGCGCAATGCTAAACTATCGCCATAGGCAGAAGACCGGACATGTTACTGCGTCACTTGCTGGGATCAGTGTAGTGGATGTTGAGGAGCGAACTAATTACCCAATAATCTTATCAGTTGAAGATGATGGTGATTCGCTGGAACTGACGCCTCAAATAATTACACCAATGTCAGCAGATCGAATTGGTACCTATATGAAACATGCTCTGGAATCCATGGCGGAAGCGTTAATGCAAACGCCCCATAAACCAGTACGAAAACTGAATGTAATTCCACTGGAAGAACGCACGTTGATGTTACACACCTGGAATGAAACCACCGTATACCATCCACCTGCTCGCTGTCTTCATGAAATATTTGAGGAGCAAGTGGAGCAACACGGACAGACTATTGCCGTGGAATGTAAAAGGGAGAGTCTAAGTTACGCAGAGCTCAACGCCAAGGCTAATGAACTAGCACATTATCTGATCGCAAGAGGCGTCAAACCAGATGATCGCATCGCACTTTGCGTTGAGCGCAGTACAACAACGGTCGTAGCAATCCTTGGTATTCTGAAAGCCGGTGGCGTCTATGTACCACTGGATTCAGCTTATACAAGTCAACGGCTAACAAATATTCTACGCGATGCAAACCCAATATGTGTGTTGGCAGACACTACTGGCCGAATAGCACTCGGAGACCATCAAGTGCCAATAGTTGACCTGAACGAATCATTCCCTACAGATTTTCCGATTGTTAATCCCGATGTAACCAAGACTGGAATCAGTCCATTCAATTTGGCTTATGTAATTTACACCTCTGGATCAACAGGAACACCGAAAGGAGTAATGGTTGAACATCACGACGCAGCACATCTGGTCATGTCTCTACATAAACAATTTGAGATTAATACCCAGGATAAATGGTGTTTGTTCCATTCGATTTCGTTCGACGTTTCTGTATGGGAAATATGGGGTGCGTTATTAAATGGATGTCAGCTGTCGATTCCATCACACAGCACGATCCGTTCTGCGGAAGAGTTTTATGAATGGATCTGTGCCAGCGGTATTACAGTACTTAATCAAACCCCATCTTCGTTCAAAATGTTCATGCGAACAAAAAACATCAGTTCGAGGTCTGACAGACTGAGATATGTGATCTTAGCTGGTGAAGCTTTGAATTCAATGATTTTAAGGGATTGGTATGAAAAGTACGACATAGGTCAAACAGTGTTAGCCAATTTGTATGGTCCCACAGAAACTGTTGTTTTTGCAACCAGTTGGGTCTGTAATTTCACAATTCCTGAAAGCTCGCCAATACCGATCGGTCGTCCACTGCCCAATAAGCGAATTTATCTGCTGGATACCTACGGTGAACCAGTGCCACTAGGAGCCGAAGGAGAAGTATACATTGGTGGTGCTGGTGTAGCACGTGGCTACCTAAACCGTCCTGAACTTACCGCTGAAAGTTTTCTACCCGATCCATTCAGTGACACTTCATGGGCACGCATGTACCGTACTGGTGATCGAGCACGTTATCTACCCGATGGTAGTTTGGTCTATCTGGGACGCATCGATCAGCAAGTGAAAATTCGTGGTTTCCGTATTGAGCCTGGTGAAATCGAAGCTCATGTAGTCAAACATCCTAAGGTGCAAGAGGCGGTCGTACAATCTTATAACAATGGATCAGATGCTCGTCTCGTAGCTTATGTGATGGCCGATACGGATACATTAATAGCATATGATTTGCGCACTTTCCTATCGATTTCACTGCCTGATTATATGGTGCCAGCGGCTTATGTGTTTCTAGCATCCTTACCACTCACATCCAGTGGCAAGCTAGATCGACGAGCACTACCGCCCCCGGACGATGAAGCGTTTGCTCGTCATTTGTATGAAGCTCCACAGGGTGAAATGGAAGAAAAACTGGCCGATATCTGGCGTGAAGTGCTTTGCATTGAGAGTATCAGCCGACATGACAATTTCTTTGCACTCGGAGGTCATTCTCTGTTGGTCGTACGGCTTTTAGCAAAGTTGAGAAAGGTCGGATTGGACACCACCGCACGGGAAGTGTTTGATGCTTCCAGTCTGGCTATGTTAGCTTCGACTCTTACTTGCTATCAAGTAGTGACCATTCCGCTCAATCTAATTACCGTAGATAGCACCGAGATTACTCCAGAAATGTTACCGCTTATCACACTTTCTCAGACAGAGATTGATACAATTATTGCAAAAGTACCTGGTGGAGTAGGTAATATCCAAGATATTTATGGATTGGCTCCATTACAGAGCGGGATGTTGTTCCATCATCTGATGGCCGAAGACGGCGATCCTTATTTGACAGTAAGCCGAATGAGTTTTAATGATCGGACAACAATGGAACGCTATGCGAACGCTTTGCAGCGAGTGATGGAAAGGCATGATATTCTGCGAACCGTCTTTGTCTGGGAATGTCTTAATGAACCGGCTCAGGTGGTTTTACATCATGTTCCTTCATTATTCAACGAGATAAAAATTAACGATGCTGACAACGCTGTTTTTGAACAATTGATCCAAAAATTTAATCCGCGTCATTATCGGCTAAACTTAACCCACGCCCCGTTATTGCGTTTGATGGCTGCACCATTATCTAATGGCAGCTGGGTGGTATTGCAGCTGATGCATCACTTGATTATTGACCATTCAACACTGGAAAAAATGCAGGCAGAAGTTCACGCCATCATGTATGGAGAGAGTGAAAAGTTGGAAACGCCCACTTCATTCCGTTATCTTGTAGCCCATGCTCGACTACGAGTTAGTCCAAGACAACACACAAGATTCTTTACAGAAATGCTAAGCGATATTGATGACCCAATCGTGCCGTTTGGTTTGAATCCCAGTGGTTGGGACTGTGCTGAGACAAATGAAGCACATCTGAATCTGCCGCAGACAATCAATGATCAGCTACGGGACCATGCACGTCATTTACGGGTCAATCTGTCCAGTTTGTGTCATCTGGCTTGGGCACGAGTACTTTCTGGAGCTAGCGGTCGTGAAGCAGTAGTTTTTGGCACTGTGCTTCTTGGCCGTTTGCAGGCCGGAGAGGAAAATGACAAGGCAATGGGACCGATGATTAACACACTCCCACTGCGATTAGATATTGATGGGACGAGCATCGAAATCGCAGTACACCATACCCATAATCGGTTGAGTGCATTGTTGGCACACGAACACGCACCGCTTGTATTGGCACAACGCTGCAGTGGAGTTCCAACTGGCCTGCCTCTGTTCAGTGCACTATTGAACTATCGTCATAATCAACAGACCAGCCAATTTGAAACTTCGTTTCCGGGAATCAACTACTTAGGCAGTGAGGGACAAACTAAGTATCCGTTGACCATGTCATTGGATGATGATGATAATGATCATGCTTTGAGCTTGTCGGTCCAAGTAGTGTCCCCAATATCAGCGGCTCGAATCTGTGCCTATATGAAACAAGCTCTGGTGTCAATGGCCGATGCGCTTACACATACGCCCCAAAAGCCGTTAAGAACTTTAGTAGTAATGCCACAAGAAGAACGCATGTTGCTGCTGCATCAATGGAATCAGAACACAGATAATTATTCAAACTCCCACTGCCTTCATCAATTATTCGAGGATCAGGTGGAACGTGATAGCCTATCAAATGCTGTGGAGTATGATGGAGAGACTTTAAGCTATAAAGAACTCAACACCTACGCCAATCGACTGGCACACTACCTGATCGCCAAAGGTGTCAAACCGGATGATCGCATTGCACTTTGTGTTGACCGC